>NC_056524.1:135929375-136164421 GCF_019175285.1 Sceloporus undulatus | reverse complement strand
GATCCTTTTGTTGACAAAGCTAACCACAATTAGAGAAGTCGGCTGCCTGCAAATTAAAGAGCATGAATTGAGGTTGGAAATGTTTTTTTTTTCTTTTTTCTCCTCCTCCTCCTGTACTTGAAAATGATCTTCCAGTGGCTGACATTAGGCTTGCATAGCATAAATCTCCACATGTGCTACCCAACTTTATGTAGAAAGGCAAGGATGTGTGACTGAATGTACACTCAACTCCTCTTCCACAACTGTGAACTGAAATACAGATGTTCTGCAAACATATCAAACCCCTTCTATAGATGAACCTATGTGTGTGTAAGAACTACGAGGGTTGTGGCCTATGACCATCAATATTAGAAATCTTTCAGAAGAAATAAAATTGTACTTGGCAGCCATAGTTCAATGAGTTGATTCTACCACTGAGTTCTTCAACTCCTTGTGCATTTATTTATTCTGGGTTATCAAATAGGAAAGATACTGTGATGGGTGAAAGTTATGTAATCTAAAATAATATTTCTGATATTCTTCAGAATATTATAGTCAAATATTATAGTTTGTCTCAGCTATGGTACCATGTAATGATGAAACTGATTATTCAGTGGGTCTATTCTATTTGGGACTAACAATAGGTTTTAGACCCCGTCATATTAGCTTTATCGTTTTCCTACATGGGCTGATTTTATTTTGAAAATTTAGTGCAAAAAGACCCAAAGATCACTTTGTCATGATCACAATGAAATGCTTTTCCTTCCCTCTCTGGGAGAGTTTATTGAAAGATTTGCATATACCACAAGACATGCAAGGGTCTGTTTTGTAATATGGCATCAGTAGAAAACCTAAGACACTTCATTATGGAATGTGGAAAGGAATTGAATGGAATGTGAACTTTTTGTTGATTTCTGTACAGATATGTACTCCCATTTTTAATAATATTGAGGAGAAAGCCCTGATGAGGAAACTTCTTCAGGATATGTGAGTATACTTTTTGTCTGGGCAGAATCAATATTTTCCATCCAAGGACCAGATTCATTATATTGGCATTCAAAGGAAGTTTGAAATTTAAATATTGAGTGTACTCTTTGTATCAGAGAGTGTCTTATTTTGTTGTTGTTGTGTCATAGGGGATTTCTTATAAAGATTTTTTTCAGAAGAGGTTTGGCTTTGCCTTATTCTTAGGATGAGAGAGGTCAGCCGTCTGGGTTTCCATGGCTGAGCGGAGATTAGTCCAACACTCAAACCACTACCATATGATGCCTCTCATATTTTACATGGGTTATTATTTTATTTTTATTTTACATTGTCTTTAATTGTATATTCTGTTTTATAACCTGTTTTTATGTCTCTCTGAAAGTTAAGTGGTTGTGGAATGTGTATGATGTCTTTTCACTAAAATACAGTAAAGTGTTCCAGACAGATATATGGCAGTGGTTCCAAACTTTGGTCCATCAGAAGTTTTGGACTACATCTCCCAGGAGCCCCAGCAAGCTTGGTCAACAATCAATAATTTTCTAGAAATTGAAGATCAAACATTGGGAGAACCAAAGTTTGGAACCAGTGATATATAGTATGTGACTGATTAGTTCAATTGTTTTCGGCTGTAGAAGTGGAGGTTGGAGAACAGTATGGACCACTATTTTAATTTTGCTTGCACTCAACATGTAACTTTTAAAAGCGCCCTCTCTCTCTCTCTCTCTCTCATTTCTTTTTCCCACCCCTTTGAGGCACCTAGGAGCACACTTCAGGTTTAAAAAGTAAGCTTGAAAATATTCTGCCCATTCAAAGAGTTACAAAATATTCAAGACACTATTCCTTTCTGCTTTAGAAATGGGGTTCATTACTGAGTGGGGAATTCAAACTACACTGTTATGGGTAGTCTTCTCAAGAGGACTGGAATAAAAAGACAGGGGCCTTTTCAGGTTAGATTGGTATGCTTTTATTGTTAGCGGTTTTAAATATGAGGCCAACTATCTTCACCCTTTGCTGTAGTTTTCTAGATTAGATATGGCTGACAGCTCTAGCCAATCATTCCTCTGATTGCTTTAAGAATTTGAGTGAATCTTAAGACCAGTTCTTCACGCTGCTGTGAACAGAAGGATATGAGGACATTCTGAGTGTTTTTAGAAACTAAAACTCGCACCAAAAGATACTCTAAAATAAATATTTAGCATTGATTCTGTTCAATGCCATTTCCTAAAGCACACCAAAGAGACCTCCAGTAGAGAGGAGACTGCAAAGGCCTGCTGTGTTCTTGGCCATGAGCCACATGTGAAAAATCAGAGAAACTTTTATTGATTGGTGAGGTGATATCCAGATTGAATGATCATATGCGCATTTGAGCTTCATGTAGCCTCTGGAGCAGCTTGTGAGATCAATTTCCTTTCTATGTATTTTGTCACTGAAGCTGAAGACAGTCCATAGTGTTCCTCTAAGTTAAAATTTATGTGACAAATGCATCAATGTTGTGCTGGATAAATATATCCATTTTCATGATAATTTATGATTAGCTAGATTGTGAAGACTTTACCAGTAGCCTTTTTTGGAAGTATTTCTGACTGACTGGCTACAAGTGAAGTCTCTCTCTCTCTCTCTCTCTCTCTCTCTCTCTCTCTCTTTCTCCCCCCTCCTTGGTGTGTGTGTGTAGGAAGGTGGGGGAAAAGAGAGGCCCGAGAAAGGGGTGTGGTGGCAGCAATATTAGTGTTAGGGACCGTGCACCAAATGCACAGTCCCTAACCCTAGTACATCCAGGCGGCATCCTGATGGTGGCCTCCCATCCACATGGGGGCCACCATCTTTACGTAAGTGATGTGCAGCATCTGCACATCACTGCACATCATTTATGTCATGAATGTGTCAATGGCGCACTCGTGATGTTCACCTGGTGGCTAAAAAAGCACCATTTTTTCAGGGTTCTTTTTACTCCGAAGGGAAGCCGCATGGTTTCATGGCTGCAGTGTCCCTCCGGAGGGAAATAGGCCCCTGGTAGGCCGCCCTTTTGAAGCGGTCTGTCCCAGGTCAGAGATTTGCCTATAAGCCTCTAAACCAAGGAATTTACAGCCCATGAATGTTCAGCTGCATTTCCCTTCATCCTTCCTCATGGGCTATGCTTGCTGGGGCTGGTGGAAGTTGTAGTTCAACATAATATCAGGATGAACACAAGATGGCCATCCCAGCCATTGGCCAATATGGAATACAATGACTAAATCTTGGTATCCTAGGCCCGGTACAGCGCGCCAAAAAGTATTTCTGGGGAGACGCCTCTCTTTGCTCCACAGGAGCGCCGCAGGAAGCAAATTGTGTGGTGCTGCCCGGAAGTGGCTCCTTTTCTGGCACTGCTGCAATGCAGCAAAGCGCAAGAGATGGTGCGATGATGTCACAACTGCGCTGCCCCGTTTGGAAGCGACACAGTTGTGACGTCATTGTTACATGCCCTGTCTGGTAGGCGTGCCACAGCTGCGATGCACCCATGTCATGCTAGGGTTGCAGGGCATGTGCACGCCCTGCCCTTGAGCAACCCTTAGAATGTCATGGGCGTGCCACAAAGGGCCCGTCTGTACCGGGCCCCAGATCACACAATCAGATTTTTCAAGATCATAATACATGGTAAATGCATTGCATTTGGCTGTACATATTGTTCAGGTCTGAGATACACTGCCCTTTTGGCCACAGCATGAAAAATAGATCCTGATTATATGTGACACTCTTCACATGAAGAGCAGCCACACATATAAGCTAGATGTTCACTGTTGATTGTATAGAAATCCCCTCACCCACACACACACTCAAAACAGGCAAAGAAGGCATGATCAGATCATAGGTCCTCTTGATTTTCTCAACTCGTTGTTAATCTTTGACCACCTTAGCTCTCTTTACCATTTAGTTGCTTCCTATTAAGGATAATAGATAACCATGGTTGGAAACTGGCAGCCAGTAATTATGATTCTCTTCTGTTTGGATTCTCAGTAAAACAACTTGTAATACTCATGGCTATATTTCACATAGTGATTGCAATCTTTAGCCAGGATTCTAAAGGAAGGCAAAACTTTTAGATGACATTAAACACTTTTTATGCCCACAGATCTCAGTGGGAAGCTGTGTACACTGAACAGCAACTTCTCATAATGTCTAGTTTGTAGGTTGGCCCAATGAGTTCAAGAGGACTTACTCTCATATAAGTGTCTATAAGATTGCAATATTACTCTTCCATTGAAATTGACAGGATATAAAAGTGCTTGATTTTGACTGAATTGTCATTGTGTCATTTTGACTGAATTGTGCAGAGCTCCAGCTGTCTCTTGCTCTATGACTGACAGTCTTTGCAGAACATTCTCCTTTCCACTAGTCTCTTATTTGCTGCATATGCTCAGCTTTCTGATCTTGAGAAATAGCAGCCATCAAGCCCCAGACTATCCCATGTTCATTCTTGATTGTCATCATTACGGGGCACCAATGACCATAACACTACCTGATAAAAAGAACACTGCTTCAGCTGTCACTCACTCCATGACTGGCAAAACCATGGGAATAGGGATGAATGAATGCATCCATGGAGTTCCAGTCCACATCACTTTCCATCCTATTTCTACATTAATTGATAGAATTTTAAAAATCTGTACAAAAGAATTGATTAGATACATATTTAGGAACATATTTTAATATCTTTTAGCATTTCCAACACTATTTTAATCTCAAAGTGCAGATTCTAAAATACATATAGAGTAAAATTTGTGAGCAAAGCACTATATTATCACATTTGAAAAAATGTGGAATTAAACTAATAGTTGTCTTTTTATCCCCATTTTAATTCAAGAGAGGTGACTAGGTCAGTGTGTATAAGAATTCACAAAGGTCAAATTGCTCAAGCATCCCTAGGAAAACCACGGTGGAGTTTATCACCAGTCAGAGACCCAAGAGCCATTGGTTAGTTGTCTAATTCCTTTCCTAGCAAGAACACTAATAGTGTAAGATCAGCTTCAACAAAAATGGATATAAAATATTTAATGGGCAATTCCAGGTGGAGGTCTCCTGCCTACCATGAACATTCAAGCAGCAATTCCCTCTCTTTATTTTCTTTAACATCTGTTTATGGGAAGAAAGAAGGTAGGAGACGCAGCTGGAAAACATGGGAAGACTGCAAATGAAAACAGGATCATACAGACATTAACATTCCAAGAATGAGGCATTGCAATTGCATATATATGGATCTTTTGGAAACAGCGAAGAGCACATTTCTATGTTCTGATATTCTCTGTCTCATCTCCTTCATCAACATCTTTATTCATTCTCCTTCCTCTTCCTTTCTCCTTCTGATTCCAGGGAGGGATGAGAAGCAACTTCAGAGGCTGTTGGTTGGCACGTCTTAACAGTCCTAATCATCACAGTCAATGTTGAGGAATTCTGGGAGTTGCAATCAAGCATCACTTTGCAAGATCATGTGATTACTACCCATGTTGCAAACTCTCTTCTTTCATGGCAGGACAAGGGTCTTGTTTAGATTCATGTACAGTGCCCCATCCCAAGAGAATAGTACTTTATTTTAATTCCTGTTTGTACTGTTTATTTATTTTATTTTATTTTGCTGTGACCTTCTTAGGGGCACTGTTTTTATTTTGCTGGGACGTGTGTGTGCATGTATGCATGTGCACACATATATATCCTATCACTACAATATATCTCAAATGAATCTTCATCTCCTGTAAGTGGTTGTGGTACCTCTGAAGGCTCTCAGGGAGGAACAAAAATCAGTATATCTTCAATATTCTGTCTTAAAACCAACTCTAACTGCTATGACCCTATGAACATATACATAATTATTTGGGGACTTCCTTCAGAATAAACATGAGTAAGAACAAGGTGCAATTATATATGCTTTTCCATAGAGGTTTCAATTATTTTATCCATTCCATTTGGAAAGACACTAACATGTTTCTAGCGGTATTAATTAAATTAAACAAAAAAGAAAGAAATATTAATGTAATGGGAAACTAAATATATGAGTTAGTTAAGTAATAAAAGGAATACCGACCTACTGAAGAATTGTTCTGATCTTTAAAGATATTCCAGAATAGCAGCGATGAAACTATTAACAACAGCAGAATGATGACAGATATTCATTAGTGTTTGCATATGAATGAGAAGGCACTTAATTACAAATTACACTTGGCAAATTATTTAGTAGCTGTAAATCAAATGCTAGAAAGATGAAAGATTCTAAGTGCAAGATATTGAAAGTTTTCACTCTCTAATAATGGCAGTCTCTAGCAAATTGGAAGAACAGAACATTCTTCCAAGCACACAGAGGGTTGTGGTTTTTTTAAATAATAATAATAATAATAATAATAATAATAATAATTCAGAACAGAATCATAGCAAAATTCACCAGCAAAAAAAACTGATAATAATAATCTGTGCATGTTAAAACGAATAAAGTCTTGCATTGTTTCCACTATTTCTTAAGGGAAAGTGAATTGCAACAGAGTATTTAGTCTCTGCATAACAGTGCATGCAATTCTCCCAGTGAGAATGAATTAGCTGTATATATGTAAATATTAGGTATGAATTAGTTAAAAATTGAGATGAAAAAGAATTTTGTGAAAGTCAAAATTAGGAAAGTAATTGTGAGCCAAATCATATACTGCCTCAGAAATATGCACATTTACAAAAAAAATTTCAGCACAACTCACAGAAGTAAAATATGCATGGAACTATGTGCATATATTCAGAAAAGTACATAACTGAAAATAAACCCTACAAACACATTAAGTGTCCATAAGGAAAATGTGCACAAAGATGTGTACATTATGAAAAATGATGTAAAAATGGGTGTAAACTTTTCCATGCAAAGAGTGAAAGCCCCCTGCAGCATAAGATCACAAGTTGAACATAAGTCAGCAGTGCGATGCGGCAGTTAAAAAAACCAATGTGATTTTAAGCTGCATCGATACAAGTATAGTGTCTAGATCAAAGGAAGTAATAGTGTCATTCTATTCTGCTTTGGTCAGGCCCCACCTGGAATACTGTGTTCAGTTCTGGGCACTACAATTCAAAAAGGATGTTGAGAAACGGGAGCGAGTCCAAAGGAGGGCAACTAAAATGGTGAAAGGTCTGGAAACCATGCCCTATAAGGAACGACTTAGGGAACTGGGTATGTTTAGCATGGAGAAGAGAAGGTTAGAGGTGATAAGATAGTCCTGTTTAAATATTTGAAGCGATGTCATATTGAGGAGGGAGGAAGCTTGTTTTCTGCTGCTCCAGAGAAAAGGACCCTGAACAATGAATGCAAGATACAGAAAAAGAGATTCCACCTCAACATTAGGAGGAACTTCCTGACAGATGGGCTGTCCAACAGTGAAACACACTCCCTCAGAGAGTGGTGGAATCTCCTTCCTTGGAGGTCTTAAAGCAGAGACTGGATGGCTATCTGTCAGGTATTCTTAGATTGAGATTTTCTGCATGGCAGGGGTGGGACTGGATGGCCCTTGTGGTCACTTCCAGCTCTATGATTCTTTGATTCTATGATTACATAAAACAAAGGTTAAGATGACAATTTGATTGGAATTAAATGAAAATGAAACTGAGATATTTCTCCCTAATTAAAATAGTTTCCAATTTATACCAGTACAAGCCACTGTAAGTTAAAATGGGATGACAATTGTGTGATTGCTAGCCATGGGATTAAACAGGACTTACTTTCAAGTAAATGTGGACAGAGTAGGGCTTCACACGTTCCTATTGCAGCTTGTTTTGTCTAGTCATAAAGTCTCTTTTCCATGCAGTCTGTTTCAAGCTATCTTTGAAGCTATAGTTGAAATTATTCCTGTGTTTCAATGTGTAATCTCATTTGTCATAGCTTTGCTGATGGAGGTTTGTGTTAAATGTTCCACTCAAGAATTGCTCTGATGCCTGGAAAGAGAGCACAAATGTACCTGCATTGAATAATAGAAAAATAGCAAGGAAGGGAATCATGAGACAGTGAGTTGTGCTTCATGAAGACTTCAGGATTTTCTGCCACCGTATAGAGGCCACCTTTCAATTATAGTCACTAAAATGATAAAAGCCACAAGCAAAATAAATAAATAAAAAGTTAAGAAGGCACTCTGATAGCAACACTTGGTTGTTTTATTTATTTTTGTTTTATTTACTTTTGTTTTATAAATCAGAAACAACTTGAAGAATCTGAGAATTGCTGTGATGCCACCCACTGTCTGGTCAGGTGGGTAGCATGATGGTGGTTTGGGGATGAAGTCGGCGCATGAGGTTATGGTCACCACACCCACACTCCATCCTGATACTGGTTGTTTATGCCAGTCTGTATAACCTTTATGTTTCTAAGCAGTATACAACATGTAAGCTAATTGCCCACAAGAAACTGGGTACTCATTTTGGCAACCTTAGAAGGATGCCAGGCTGAGTAGACCCTGGAGCCTCTGCACATTGGTTTGAGAACTGGAAAACAACTCTGGTGATCAAGGTTTGAATCTCCACTTGACCATGGAAACCCTCTGTATGACCTTTCAGCCTCATAAAACCCCATGATAGGTTCACCTTAGGGTTGTCCTAAGTCGGAAATGGCTTGAAGACACATAACAACAAACAACTGTGAACATTATTCGTAAAGGCTGAATACACTGTCCAGTCTACCCTTCCATGACCCTAAGGCCCTTCTGACATGCAAAGCCCCCAGGCTTTCAATTTTGATTTTGAAGTAAAAGTAAAATAACTAACTAAATATACAGCATACCAAATGACCACCATCCCCAGTTTACCAAAATGGTAACAGTAGTTTGCCTTTTATGGCCCTCTTCAACTCTTGATCCTCAGTCATCTGGGAATCAACCTATTCCCCCCCCTCCCCCAACACAATGCAAACAAATATAAAAGTATTAGTCATGTCTAGGTGGCATTTTTGGCCAAAATGTGATGCTGCAGCCCACTATTGATGTACAGGGTCTAAAAATGTCTCTGTCCCTACTGCAGTTGGTCACTCTGGAATTATAACTCCAGAACTGCTACTTTGGGCAGTAATAAATTCTTGTTCAGAATATCTGCCATGAAGCTTAGCAAAAAACAACACGCACCACCCATAATTCACTGTGTCAAATGGCTCCTTGGTGAAAATTGAAGAATCTGAAAGCAGCAAGGAAAGATAAAGGACTGTCACATTTTGCCACCACAGTTCCTGAACATCCACAGATAACACACCCTGCATATAAGGAACTTTCAGGCTGTAGTGCCCCCTAAAGCAATTAGGCATGCCTTTGCAAACAACTGCAAAACAGTCTTATTTTTTTTTCTTTATGAGACAAAGACACAGTTCATTGTCATTTTTTAATTAAAGCAGATAAGAACAGAACTCCAGGCTGGGACTCTTCCAATCAATGAGACCTTTAAAAACCACTCAGCTGCAGAGGTAGCATTCAGGAACCCCCTCGAGGCTGCAGGAACTTGGTAACTGAAGGACCAAAGCTCTGGTAGAATCATTGAAATGATTTCTCCCCTCCATCAGCTTCCAGCTGATCTTGACCAGCCAAGAATGTATTAGGTGCAGAAGCTAGGCCATATTCTGTTGGGTCAGTTTCCACATTTTCAGTACAAGAAAGGGAGTCCATGTTTGGATGAATCCTGTGAAATGATTTATCAGGACACTACAACCTACTCACATTCTCAGCTTGTAGCAGGCAGTCAAGGCTGCTTCAACCTTTAGGACCTAAACTTTAATAATAATAATAATAATAATAATAATAATAATAATAATAATAATAATAATAAGTTTTATTTATATATATCTCCCTGTGGATCGAGGCGGGAGTACAGCACAATTTTAAAATTACAGTTAGTTAAAATACATTCTCATGATATAAAATCTTAAAAACACATCAAAAAACCTATACAGGTACAATATCAGCATCTAATTTCCATACATGCTCAGAATGAAGTGTCATATTAAAGCTGTTATAGCAGATCTGGGGGGTAGGCTTTAGGTAATGTTCAAGTGGCATTTCCAGTGTTTTGAGGGTCACACAGCTAGACAAACACATTTGTGAGTCAGCTGGAAGGATGGGATAAAGCTTTATTCTGTCTTATAGAGAAACTGTTTTGGAACCACAACTATACCCCATCAGACTTAGCAAATCTCCAAAGGCTGACAACAGGAGCAAACTGAGCAATGTGGGGAGGCAAAGACAAATGAGATAAGTTGTTCTAAGGTAGAAGTTACACTGTTATAGCTTTCCAGATGTTCCAGATTGACTAGACTGTCCATGTTATTCTTCATTATTGACTTTATTGGGTACAGGTGATGCGAGCTGCAGTCCAACAACATCTGGAGTTCTTGTTTTAAGAAGAACATCACCAAAGAAATTAATCTGATTGTAATAAATGTCAAAGACAGTTTTGAGAAAAGGAAACATTTTCCTCTGCTCATGAAAAGAAACACAAATGGAGATGAGGGAGCTTCATTTCTTTTCTAGTGCTTTGAACCTTTTGCTGAATGGAACCTGTAATTCCAAATTCATAATGGCCAAGTAGCATTCAGAGTGTGTGGGTGTGGGTGTGTATATGGGGCGGGGGATATTTAGGCGCATTACAGACCGCCCCTGTACAGACCGCCCCAACCCAGGAATGGTGAGATTTTTTTTTAAGCAACAGCAAGATTAATCTAATGAAAATAAGGCCCATTACAGACGGGCGTAATAGTACGGACTGGGTCTGTACTAGGGTTAGAAAGGGGCATCCCTTCTGGATGCCCCTAACCCTAGTATGGATCGAGTTCGTACAAAATGGTGGTGCCTGTTCCACACGGGGGCTGCCATTACGACGTCATGAACGCGCCACCTCCAAACGGGGCAGTGCGGACGTGATGTCTTTGCAGTTGCAATAAATAAAAGTAAAAGGAAGATTGTAACTGAAAGAACAGTGAAGTCTGAACATATGAAGACAGTGAGGTAGGTGGGGACAAGGGTGAGGGACTTAAGTCACACACATAAATGTTATTCCTGGCAGAGATAAGCATTAAGAGCAGAAACAAAATCATGGATGGCATGGAGAGATCATTGATAACTAAATGTCCTAGTTGGGTTTTTTTCTCAGTTTGATCATAATGCTTTGGGAAACTCATTGCATCCTGACAGCATTGGCCAATAATGTGGTTCAGGCCTGGAAAAGGGAGACCCACTGTAGAATGTCATTATATGCCATGCAGTGATTTTCAGTACAGAACACAGTGGTTTTGAAACAGATGTATATGTGAGTTCTGTTTCTACGTATATGTATATTATTTATTTATATTTATTTCAAGGATTTATATCCCTCCTTTCTCCCACAATGGGATTCATGTACATCCAGAGGAGGCTGACTGCTGAAGTTCCTTTCCAATACTAGATGTAAACATTTCAAATGTGATTGCAATATTATCCTGTCAGGAACTGTCATGACTTTCTAGTCAGTTGGTTTGCTGCCATATATTCAGGCTATGGTCTTAATAGAGAAAGGAGGGAGGGGGTGGCATTCACTTTTGAGAAATCCCTCAGACTTCATCTGTGTTACTCATTTTAAAGATTTCAACTCAGATGTTACTGAAATTGTTTGGCCTTATCTTAAGGCATCCGAAAAACATGGAGTTTCAGGAAAGGCAGGAAACACTGTTTATATAATCTTCCAGTCTAAAAATACTGTATGCTTATTGTATATGCAAAGGCAAAACAAATGTTAAGCACAAATATGTCAGATAGTTTCTTCAGTGTGTTTTCCCTTCATGCTATTAATGATGTCCCCCACATTTTACAGAAAGGGGGGAAACATCATTTATATTCCTCCATGTTATCAATTTGTTTCATTATTTTAAAGGGATGACATTTTCAGAACATAAGAAATTGTATAGGAAGCTCTTCAGAGGTTTTCTGTCATGTTAGGATGAGAGATTTAAGATCTTCTACGCTAAGATCAAACAAAGCTTATGTTTTTTAAAAAGTACAGCTACCCAAAAACTCAAAAGTATTTCTTTGATGTCACTTAATTGGATAAAGGCAATTGAATTCATGCAGTAAATTCATAAGATGTGATTTTGTCTTTGGAGATCTAATGGAATTTGGATTTTCTATGTAACATCCATGATTTAATTTGAGATTTTCTTCTGTATAAGAGAAAAAATGTAATTAACTAAGGTACGTGCCAACCAGACCTGAACCATTTCTGCTTGAATGTCTTGATACTGATTTCAGGTTGACTTACCCTGTAATTTGTTGCTCACATTGATGTCTGTAGGTGATCTGCAAAAATATGTGGGAAGATTCTTCAATGTAGTATCAAAAAAAGTGATTCTGTTATGTATACTATTATACCAGTCATTTTCAAACTTTCTGACTTGGGAGAAGTTTTCCACAGCTCCTTATCTACTAATGAATGTCAACAACCACACAGGTGTCTGGATGTTCAAGGGTACAGAAAGAAGAAGAAAAAGAAGAACAGTGGAAGGTATCACAAACCAGAAAGAACCAAGAGGTGAACCTTAAATGGTACCAACAATAATTTGTTTATTTACAAAACACATTATATATCTTAATGAACTTCAAGCATGACAATTCTTTGCAAGAAACAGTAATCACTTATTGTGTTCTCAGAATAAGTTCTGTATGGGTTTTTCATTTTAAAAACTTGTTTTTGTTGTTGTTGTGTGCCTTCAAATTCGTTCTGACTTATGGTGTCTCTAAAGTGAGTCTCTGGAGTTTATCAGACAAGGGGAATTGGAAGTATAATCCAATGGCAGTCTGAATGCAATCATGAGGTTTAACGTTATTGTGTGATAGACTACCACACACAAATATGGGCAATGGGAAGTCAGTCTGAGCGCAATCATGGGGTTTCACATTATTGCGTGATAGACTGCCACACGCAAATTTGGGCAATAGCATACTATTTTTGGGCAATGGGGAGCCAGTTCGAATGCAATGAGCATTCGTGTAATTTCGCTAAACTAGCGACTTTATGTGAATGCGTTCCGGCCCCACTTTCTTTTCATTCGAAATTAAGAGAAATTCCTCCAGTGTGATAAACTCCACTGAAGGTTTTTCTGGGGCTGAAAATGTGTGACTTGCCCAAGGTCACTCAGTGACTTTCCAAGTGGGAAGTCAAACCCTGATCTTCAGTCAGAGTCCAACATTCAAACTATACCATGGTGGGTCTATTTAAAAAAAAAACTTAAGGAAGACATACTAGATTACTGCACTACACTCTTATAGTGTTGCTGTTGCACTCTGACTGCTCTGGTTGCCTGCTGTTGTATTCTGGGATTTGCAGTTTAGGATGGTCATTTAGAATCCTCAGCCAGAGAGCTCTTAGGCCTCACTGAACTACAAGCCTCAGAATGCAACAGGAGGCAGCCAGAGCAGTAAAAGTGGAATAGCAGCACTACAAGAAGATGGTGCAGTAATGTGGAAAATGTCTGTTCATTACAGCCTATCAGATTTCAAGGAGCCCACAGCTCACAAGGGCAATTGCATCCCCCTACTCTATATCCTCCAGCAAATGATATTCTGGTGTATAAGAAATCTGCAGCTGAAATACCATCTGAAGCTAGACAATTTTGCAGAAAAAGCCAGGACAAGAAGCTGAAGGTAAAATCATAGAATCACAGAGTTGGAAGAGACCACAAGGGCCATCCAGTCCAACCCCCTGCCATGCAGGAAATCACAATCAAAGCATCCCCAACAAATGGCCATCTAGCCTCTGTTTGAAGATGTCCAAAAAAAGGAGACTCCTCCAGTCCGTTTACACTAATTGTTTACACTAATGAACTACAACGGTGAACTTCTAGAAAGGCAGATTTGACATCATCCCCCCCAAAGACTATATGAGTTTGCCACTGCACTTGAAGAACTGATTATATTAATTTATTCTTTAAGTTTAACATTATTTCTATTCCTAACACATGCAGCATCCATTTCTCATCACATATTATTTTCAAAAGAAATTGTGGTACCAAAGTCTTTGCCAACAAGTCTATTCTAGCCTGGGTTTCTCCCTCCACATTCACACACATATTTTCACAAACACATATAGATACATCACTCCAAAAAAGAAAAGGAGGGGGCCTTCAGTGCAACAAGGAGTGAGAAAAAGGAAGCAAATTGCTGCCAAGGATGTTACAGATGCTAAAATTCACAAATCATACTGTCTGGAAAGGCGCTTGGGAGGAAAGGAAGTTTCAATGACAAGACCTAAGCTCTAAGGTCATTGCTCAGATTTACTCAAGGAAAATCATACAGATGTAAGGAAACAGATCCTTCCTTTTCATTACAACATTGGCTGGCTAGAGTGAGATTTTCCGAGAGATTTATGTAGAACTATACTTCCAGCAAGATGAAAAGAGAACACTGTCCTCAGAATCAAAGCTAAGGAGGTGGGAGAAGCTACACAGAGAGGAAAAAACATCCCATCACTCACATAGCCACGGTATGCATAAAATATAGAAGGATTACAGGCACCTGCAGGAAGAACAGTTACCATTCTCAGGACAGAGATGAAGATTTTTTTTATCTTATTGAAATCAAGCCATGCTATTTATTCCTGAAAAGAAAAAGAAAAACTTTAATAGCAATAAAATGCTCTCTTAAAATTGCATTTTATATGTATATTTTTGTGTTTTTTTGTTTGTTTTTTAAAGAGCTTAACACTGAACACCAGTAAGCAGTGCATTATCCAAGAATGCAAGGTTTTCCCTGGAAGCTACTATCTATTCATTGAAAGTTGTCATTTTGCTGCAAAATATTTTGAGACTGAGATAACTTAAAGATCTTGGCAAAGCTTATCAAGAGCTGTGAAAAAGAAATATCCTTCATAGTGTAGGGCTTTGATTTTTCTCTCAAAAAAGGAAAACAACAACAAAAACAAAACAAAGATACATGGGTAGAAAATAAACCTCAGGCCAGACTTCATAATATACCAGTGTCATTTCTGCAGACATCAACTTTAATTTTGTTCTCTTTATCTCTTGCTTCTCTGTTATGTTTCTTTCTTGCACTTAAAGAGAACCTGTGTCTACCTATGGTAAACACCAGCAGCTGTCAGAATTTCTTTCCAGCTCTTTGACAGGAACGACTTAGGGAGCTGGGGATGTTTAGCCTGGAGAAAAGAAGGTTAAGAGGTGATATGATCGCCCTGTTTAAATATTTGAAGGGATGTCATATTGAAGAGGGAGCAAGCTTGTTTTCTGCTGCTCCAGAGAACAGGACCCGGAACAATGGATGCAAGCTGCAGGAAAAGAGATTCCACCTGAACATTAGGAGGAACTTCCTGACAGTAAGGGCTGTTCGACAATGGAATGCACTCCCTCGGAGGGTGATAGAGTCTCCTTCCTTGGAGGTCTTTAAACAGAGGCTGGATGGCCATCTGTCAGGGATGCTTTGATTTGGATTTCCTGCATGGCAGGGGGTTGGACTGGATGGCCCTAGTGGTCTCTTCCAACTCTATGATTCTGTGATTCTATGACATGTAACTGTTTTCACTCTGCAGCACACAAGATAGTGCCATAGCCTTGTGGCAACTACAATGTGGACAATTTTTCTTGTTTTAATCTCACTGGATGAACTAGAAAGGGTAAATCGTATTGCTTTCTGAGGCACATTCCACAGAATTGCTTTAAAGGGATCTCCATAATCAAGGTGACAAGTAGTGCCTCTGTGTTATAGGTTTTTATAAAGATCTCTCTCTCTCTCTCTCTCTCTCTCTCATCTCTCTTTCCCCCCACCCACTTTCTTTCTTTTGCTCCATATGTGTGGTGAGCAATTACACTGAAATCCATTCCAGATGAGATGGGGATATTTCTACCTTAAAGTGCAGGGTTGGCCCAACCATTAAGTACAAAAAGGCATTTGTCACAAGGTGCCTTATTTTAAGCTTTTAAAAAATGGTAAGAAACAATTACACATTACATGGAGCCCTGGTGGCGCAGTAGTTAAATGCCTGTACCGCAGCCATTCACTCAAAACCACAAGGTTGCGAGTTCAAGACCAGCAAAAGGGCCCAAGCTCGACTCAGGCTTGCATCCTTCCGAGGTCGCTAAAATGAGTACCCAGACTGTTGGGGGCAAATTAGCTTACTTGCTAATTAGCTTACTTGCTGTTCACCGCTATGATCTTTGGAATAGCGGTATATAAATAAAAAACAACAAACAAACAACAAACAACATTAACGTATTGCTATTATTGAAGATTTCAGTACCTGGCTCCAACGTTGCTCCAATGTGGCTCAATCGTCACTCAAAGGTGGCAGAAACGCAAGTGTCTGGAAGTCAGGTGCACTTCCTTAATAGTCATGGAAATGTGGCATCCCAGAATCGTCGCAAAGGGATCATATTACAATTGCAATACATAATAGCAATACGTTAATGTGTAATTATTTCTTACCAATCCACTCCCCAGGAATGATTCATGGACACTAAGGAGGGAGCGATGATTGAATTACGATTAAGGAAGTGTGCCTGGCTTCCAGACCCACGTGTTTCCACCACCTTTGAGAAACAATTGAGCCATGTTGGAACAATATTGGAGCCAGGTATGGGAAAAGAGTAATATAAATGAATAGAACAATCCTTTCCATACATGTCTATTCAGAAGTAAGACATAATTGAGCTTGATGAAGCTTTCAGTTTTAAAACCATATGTATGCCCAATATTTGAGTCATAGTTTCAAAGTTTTGTTGATTTGGACTGTGCAGAGAAATTTACAGAACAAATTTAACAAATAACAACATCCCTTCTTCTGATTCCTCAACTATGTTTTCTTAACTCAACTTCCTGCCAATTATAAGAACATAAACATTATTTTAGAAGCAACAGGGATACAGTCTTCAGCCATTCAGAATTTAAAGTTTCCCAGACCAATCAGAATCAAATTATTCTCTTTCCTGCCTTGCAAATCGAGAAATACTAGAAATATTAAAGCAATAATCGTTCTCTGTATCTTTTAGGAATACCAGACTCAATTACGGTCTCAATCTAAATGTCTTGAAGATGCGTACACAGGTGATGGAGATGCACACACAGAGAACAGAGAGGGGAACAGAGAGGTTCATGTGGCAGACAGAGCATGGGTAATGGTGCAGGGGGAGCTGACCTGGTGACACCTCCTTCTGGGGTGTCACCCGGTGTGGTCCTCCCCCAGTGATGCTACTGGGGGTGGGATTGGGATAGGAGGAAAAAGGCAACTGCAAATAAAGAAAGAAGAAAAATGTTTATCCTAGAGTACTGAAATTTGAAGAAAAAGTTCAGGAAGAAGCTGTTTACTCAGGAGTTGGGGAAAAGACAAAGAAGACAAGAAAAGCAAGGGACATAGGAATGAGGGAACAGATAAGCATTGGCAAGAGGTGTGGGGAGGAGAAGTGAAATGAACATAAGGGAAAGGAAGAACATGCCTAGCCAAGGGCTGCCAGTAGGGAAGAAAAAGTGAAAGAACAGTTGCTCAGATTAAAATTGAGCATTATCTAAATTTGCAGTATGGAGCATTCTATTGATAACATGGTCAAGTGGATGATGCTCTTAAGAATTATTCTCTGGGCTGAGACTATGCACTTTAATTCTGTGGATCCAGAAATTTGTCCTTTTTCTGAAGTACTAGAGAAAGATTGTACCTCAGCTCCAAAGAAAGACAAATCTGGCTGTGGTGTTCCAAATTAAGCTACCCAGCTCAAGCTTCTCGGTCAAGGTTGCAGATTTGTGTATGCATGATTGTGGTTGCCTTTGCCCATGTGTGTGTGTGTGTGTGTGTGTGTGTGTGTGTGTGTGTGTGTGTGTCAGTCAGTGTGCTGTCATCCCAAATTTCTTCTTGCTGATTCTAAGGATCAGAGGCCCTGGTATCTGGCAGCCTAGTCACAATGCATTGGGCTACTCTGAGAAAGGAAATAATCCAAATTCTACAGGAAGCAGCAGCAGACAGGGTGTAGAAATGCCTGGAGCAAGGCATTAATCCAAGATGAAAAGGGATATTAAAAGGTATTCAAATTGCTTTGGAACCCAGTTTGGATCTAAATTATTCAGAAGCAAGGCTTTCAAAGCACCTGTGCTTTGGAAGTACCTTGACAATTCAGAAGATTGTGGTTTTTTTCTGGACAAATTGATAAATTTTTGAATCTCCTAGACACAAGTTGTTCATAAGTGGAAAATGCAAGCAAAGGGAATGGCGTCTTGTGGCTAAAGACCTCTGGGCTCTCAGGGTCTATATCAGAGCGTTTATGCTCAGAGTTTGAATCCATGCCAAGATCCTGGAACCAGAGCATGACAGATTACTTTAGGGAGGGACTTAGAAGTGAAGTTTGTCTGGCAACAGTAATGTAAACAGTTCTCAGGGCTTCCAAAAGCATTAAGTGGCAGATAATGACCTTCCCACTTCAGCCTGTTCACTGGATGGCTGACACCAACTCCCAAGTCAACTAGATGAAATTACACCATCTCCACATCTTGACGCAAGCTCCTTTAGCATTTTCTCTCTTGTTGGCCGGTGCAAGGAAAGCAAGTTAAGACATTCCTGCTGAAAATGTTACATGTCGGCGCATCATAACAGCAGGATTTGAGCTCCAGACACCCAGGGGACCACAGATGGCAGGTGGAAATAGATAACCAGACACCACCTCTCCTGCCTGCTCTACTACATCACTGTTTTTGCCTGAAAGAATATGAGTTGACTTCATCTGTGAGACAGTGATAGAGAAATCTCTGAGAACTTTAGATACACTTCTGATAAAGGTACTCAACACGCATAAGGCAGAGAATCTATAACGTGGCCTACAGACTACAAAGGGAATGGCATTCCTTCTACAAATATATATCCTGAAAGGTACCTAGCAGAAAGACAACTGCAGAATTTTTCTTCTACTTCTTCTACTCATGCTTATATCATCTTCCTTCTCTTTCCTTTTGTCTCTCTTCACCTAATTTTCTTTACACAGTCTAAATCAAAAAAACTTTAAAGACCATGTAACACCAATTTGGCAATAATTATACTGGCTTTCAGTTTGATTCTCAGCTCAATTCAAAGTTTTGAGGCCAGGATATTTGGGGGGGGGGGGAACTGCCTCCTCCCACATGAACATCTCCAACATTTGAGATCCTGAGAGGAGAAGCTGTTGAGTGTCCCAGCACCTTGTGGTGTTAAATTGGTATGCAACCCAGTTCTAAAATTTTAAATTTCTCTCTGAATATTTAGTTATTGGAAGTTAGGGCTTTAAATTAAAATATGATGTCATTTTTCATCTCTTCTTTGGACTCATCCTCCACCACCAATGCAGCCTTTCACAACTCTGAAATTGATTTTGTCCCTCAGCCTAAAATAGGTAATACACTTTTAGTCTGAGGTATGTTGGTCTCAGGTCATGAAAACCTTAAAAGAATTTAAAAGTATTGATTGAATGCTTGACCACAACAACCACCTTAAATGAATCCTTCCTGACACAGTTGTCTCTGGAACACAAGGTGAAGTATATTGGCTAACCTCTGTACCCATGCAAGATATTGGCTGTCATAAAATTGTTATAGGCACTTTTTAAAATTCAAGCAAGTAATTGGTATAGTGGCCTGAGGCATTTAATGTCATAGGTTCACTTTCTTGGTATCAAGACTAATTTCCCTTTAGCACTTCTAATTAATTGCTATTAATTATCAAAATAAAGCTGTTCCAGCTTGGTTATTTTTGAAATTCAGCTGAAAATTCATAGCAGGGTTGCTTGTGTTACATCATTACAGATAACACAGTCTGGCAATAATTCATGTGTGACAAATGTACTTTTCTAAATAATGAACACGAAGAATAGCAATAACCCACTTCTTCTGCCATCATGACGGTGCTAATGGTATAGTTCAAACTTCCTTACTGAAACAGCTTCACTGGGTGCCAGTTCATTTCCAAGAACAATTAAATGTGTTGGTATGAGCCACACTTGCTCCCAAGTTTTGGAATTCCTTTCTACAGGAAGCTAATTTGGTTGTGCTCTTCTTTTACAATCAGATTAAGATTTTATGTATGTATATATGTATGTATGTATGTTAGAGGAGCATTGATTTGTTAACTGGTTATGGAGAGGTGAATTTTCTTGAAATGGGAGTTGTATTTTTATCATTATTGTTATGTTTTGAAGTGATTTATGTTTTATAATTAAGAGTTTTAATATGACAGCTTGTGGGGGAGTTTTAATAATCAGGTTTTAGATTTATCCCTTTTTAACTATGGAGTTTATCACATGGGAGAAATTTCTCTTAATTTTGAATGAAAAGAAAGTGGGGCCAGAACACATTCACTTGAATTCGCCAGTTCAGCAAATTTACGTGAATTCAAATTGTGTTCGAACTGACTTCCCATTGTCCGAAAATAGCTTACCATTGCCCAAAATTGTGTGTGGTAGTCTATCACACAATAACATGAAACCCCATGATTGCATTCGGACTGATTTCCCATTGCCCGAAATTGCATGTGGTAGTCTATCACGCAATAACATTAAAACCCATTATTGCATTTGGATTGCCATTGGATTGTACTTCCAATTTCCCTTGTCTGATAACGTCCTATGTTGTAAGCCACCTAGTTGAAAGAACGGTGGGTTGTACATTTAGTATATAAATAATAATGTAGCAATGTTTATCTTGGCTCAGATAATATTGGATTGCAAATGGTGAGTGTCCAACATCAAAAGGCAAAATACTTATTTTCTTCAGTAGCTTCCAACTGGCATTATTTTCTGCATGAAGTTTCTCACAATGCCACTCAGAGTATTAGCCCAGGTTGGTGGAGGACTGCACACATCTTAAATCAAAAGCCACAAGTGATTAGAGGTTTGCTTTATCTCCTGCCACTGGTCCCACACATGAGGAAAGCAAGTCATCCTGAAGAATATGAGAATCCTCTTCATCTCCAAGAAACCCCGCTAGTGATAGACCAAGAGTCAATACAGGTCCTGCCCCTGTATTGTTATCCATAAACTTGTCAAGGCAAATGATTTACCGGGGACCAATAAGTCCCATTTTAAATTTTCCCACTTTCAGCTTTCAAGAAAAATTTCAAATGATCGGCTGACAAAAGACAATTTATGTGTACCTGCAAGTCTGCATCTACAGATGAGCATTCATATTCACTAGGAAACATCCCAAGAAAACTTGCATAAGCTCCAATTCCACAATGCCATTTGACCTTATTCTGCAGCACATTACCTCACTGTCTCTACATTTCCCTTGTCACTTTTCTTATATCTCATTAACTTTGGGCTAAAGATCATCAGTTCATAATGGCTGTGCCTAGAGCAAAGGCAGTGAATGCCAAAATTAAACTGCCGGTCATTCTCTCTTCAGCTCCTATAAAGATACAGTCATTTCTTTTATACCTGAAGAAAGCTTCCCTAGACAATAGTTTGTTCTGGAATGACTGGCTGGGACATGTAAATCAAAAGTGTAATGTTGTTTCCTCAGTGTTGGAAAATAGGTTTGTGTGGGAGTGAATCTAGTCTCCTCCTTCATATACTCGCTTTCTATATGTAAAGAGAATTTCAGGGTATTTGGGTGCAGTGATGTTAATATACGTGTCTCCAGAACTCTGTAAACATTCAGATGGAAGCACCCCATATCAAGCAGGGAGTGTATATAAATGATCCATGAACGTGGGTCATCATGTGAGTCTTTCCAAAATGTTCCTTACATGTTTCAGCCGGACAATTGTGAAATTCATGTGTTCTCCCCCAGTATGTGTGAGATAAACTGCTATCACATGGCTGAAATTATGTGTAGTAGCCATCCCACGAACTACATATTGTTGACCAGCTATGAAATAACAAGACCAGACACAAATATGTGGATTAAATAAGAGCCATTTTAATGACCTAAAATTCTATTTAACTGTTTGAGGCCTGGGAGTAAGCAAACTGATAAACCAAGGGGAGCAACCTGGTGCAGGTCCAGCTGAGGCCCAGATGTCAACCTACAACATCTCCCCAGCTATGACTTGTAGAAGTCATCCCAGGAACTATGTATTATCTGCAAGTGGATATACAGAAAAGTGTTTCCAACTGTATGGTGGCCACCAGTGTGTTTTTTTCCAGGTTCATGAAGGTTTTCGACATGCTTTCAAGTATTGGTTAGCAGCTTTGTGCATGAACCGGAGTGTGTAATTGTTGTTGTTGTTGTTGTTGTTGTTGGACTACAAGTCCCAAAATGCTGTATTCAGCATGGTCATTGACTATTCTGGTTTTGCATTTCTAGGAGCTGTCCAAAAAATAAACTTTTCTAAGCTCTGATCCTAGCCTAGTGGATTCTGTTTCTATTCACAAAGGCCAGAGGGAAGAACAATAAGATTTGCTTAGGAAGACTCAGGTACAAGTCCTTGCTCAGGTACCAATTTTTGGGGGGGAAGTTTGGAGCAAAATACACCCATAAAATTAGCACCAATAAAACAATCTGATTCCCATCTGTAAATCATAATCCTATATACCCATCACGTTCCCAAGTTCTTAGAGGATTCATTCATACAGAACTCATTCTTCAAATGCTGATTTTTGTGAGACCAAAGTTGTAACTTGTTCATACAAGTGTGATGGATTAACAGTTTTGTGAAATTTTAGTTTCAAAATGTGTTCCCTCTCTCAGTCTTGTCCCTGAAATTCATTGAGGGATGAGCATGTTCAGTGGGCATGAAATGCTGACTGACTGTTGGAAGAAAATGGAAAAGGAAGGGGTCTTGTAAGGAGTATCCTGAAAGAGGACATGACTAGCTGGTAGGCTTCTGAATAGAAGAATTCCAAATGTTTTGTTGTAGGGTGCATATATAGTGGGGGGAAATACAGATCTGGTTAATTTTTTTATGTTCCTCATAAAGTGGAAGTGATGTAGTGGTGGATTTTGGGAAGTCAGACTCCAAATATATACAGTTCACCTACTGAAAAGCTGAAATTCCAAAGTTTCATTAACACATGACCCACTCATTTCCTCAACCCAATCTTCTGTTGTTAACATGTAACCACATCAATGGCTTGTGATCTTTTGCAAAAGCCAAGACATGACTATTAAATTGATATCTTTGACTGCAATCAAGATTATATCTGGATTGATTGATCAGCTGATTATTTATGATTAAAACTGTGAAATTGTTCTTCTGAAGTATTTTTCAAACCAGGACCTAGGAAGTGCTGAGGTACTTCAGGAATTTATTGGGATATTTTTTTACAGAGAATCAATAGGCTGGCAAATAAATTTCCCCTAAACACCATTCTTTTCCAACAGCACACAGACACAGTACAATGTTAGATGAGTTTTACAGCACATCCTCAGTCCCCATGGAAGAACAGTAAGGCCTGAGAGATCTGGATAGTTGCACTGCATGAACTGAGGTACTTCCTAAACATCACTACAGAGTCTGATTCAATGGGTAGTAGTTCCATAGCATTGCTGGGTGGGTTCCTTGGCAGCCAATTTAATGTTAAAGGGATTCCCTGAACAGAAGTTTGAAAATCCTTGCACATATATGCTGTGAGTGACTTAAATTACCACAAACTGCTTTTCAAAGTAAGGAGGGGGGAGAGATGGGACAGAATAACTTACATTTTATTTCATGCTTGAAAACCTGCTTCATTCTATTGCCTATTATTTGCTGCCCTTTAAAGAAAGAAAGTGCTACCCCATGCCAACATATATTTTCTCCGTTCTCCAATTTTCTATTTCCTGTAATGACAGTGGGTAAAACATTTCCAGAAACCAGCATGATTTTTGAGTATGACAGTGACCTCTTTTATTAATTCATTCCATTTTAATGTATTTGTTTTATTGATTCCTCACACTGATGCCCTCTTTTTATGACATAAAATAAAAGTGGAGTAGAATGGCCTCAAAGTAAACCCGCCTGCTACACAAAAGCTAAGTGAAGAAAGAGGTCAAAGAGCTCCAAAGAAAGAAAATGGGAGGGAAAGGAAATACAGCAGTGGTTGGTGCTGAACTAGACCAGAGGGGAAGGCCAAAGATGGAAGGCTAGTTCATGAAAAGATAAGTCTGAATAATACATAGAACTTGACAGGTTAGAAAATAATGTCTTTTATCAACTTGCATCTGATCAAAAGGTGGTAGAGTGTAGGGGTTAGTAGTGCTAAGTTACCCTGTCTACTCAAACATAAGGCCCATTTAGTTCAGTATACCTTACTTCTAGGAAGGCACATACGTATGATTGCAGCAGCTTAATAGGCTGAAGTATTGCTGCTGGAGCTTCCATCTAGACCACTTCTATGAAAGTTCTATGTCAGGAGTGAGAAGCATACAATCTTTTAACCATGTGGCGACTTTCCTCTAAGGCGGAGAGAGTGTGACTTGACCAAGGTCAGTGGATTTCCACAGTCGAGTGGGGATTTAACCCTCCTTTCCAAAGTCATAATACAGTGATCAAACCAATACACTATGCTGACTCTCAGTAATATTGGTACGTTTCCTAATTCATTGAGTCGACATACTATGATAGTCCACTGAAGTGCCAACTGCTGCAAGAGCTCTCACTCCTGAGTAATATCAAAATGCCCCGCAGCTTGTCCCCTGCCTTTTTTTCTTTTTGTTGTTTTGCACAGAACACATTTCTGTGCAGCATTTTCTGCACAGAAAGCATTGCAAGCTTATTTTATCCCCCAAAACATTTTTGTTTTGTGCATAAACAAAAATGCACTTTCTGATTGTTGTTGTTTTTGAAAAAGTTCCAACATGAGAATAATCATAGAGGAAATGTGCAAAAAATAACATGTTGTCACCCATTAAAGAGTAAACTTTGGATAGTTTCTATTTTTACATGCAAGACTGAAACAAGTAAGGATTCACATCCCTTCTGTATCTTTGATTAAGGTATTATCTTGCAGATAGTAATACTTTTAAGTACTTTTAAATCTTGAATTTGATATACTTGTCTTAGATAGTTTTCCACCCTGCATGCTGTCAGTCCTACCCACCCACCTACCCACCAACAAGGGTCTGGATGCAAGAAAAACCACAATTCTGGAACTTGTGGCTGGAGGAAATTGGGAGTGAAACAGGTAGATGGCAAAGCAAAAGTGATGGCTACAGAAAGGGTCAAAGATATTTCCCTGCTGCTTCTCTGGTCAAATATACACACATATCTCAAAATTCCTCTTTATAAAAAACGATATGCTTAATGTCAATATGATTCTTTTTTAAAAGAAAAAGTATTAAATAATTTTTAAAAAGCCCTTATTTGACCTCGGGCAAGTCATAATCTTTCAGCCTCATAGGAAGGCAAAGGCAATTATCCCTCAGAACAAATCTTGGCAAGAGAAACTTGTGATAGGTTTGCTTTAAGGTCACCGTTAGTTGGAAATGACTTGAAGGCACACAATAGCAACAGTAACAGCAGCAGCAATAACAATAGATCAAAGGCTGAAAATACATATTCACTCCAGATGTTGTAGGGCTATAGCACCAAGCAGCCTTAGTCAGCACTGCTAATAGTGGGAAATGCTAGGAACTGAAATCCAACTGTCTCTGGAGCTGTGTCCGATTCCCACCCCTGATCAGTGGCATCACTAGGTATTGTAGTTTAAAGGCACAATTTTAATTTTGATAGCTATTTATGTCACAACATTACATTCAGTGATACATGGGAATAAAAATGTATGAGCAACATTAGTAAAAATGTTATTAGTAACATTAGTACAGGATTCTGTATAGTGTGATATGGGAGAAGGTCATGACAGGGGACACCACACTGGGTGACACCAACCCTAGTGATGCCACTGTCCCAATACAGATTTAAAGAGTTCTATACATTCTTCAAACCTTCTTGAAGGCATGGCTATAGGGAATGTTTAAAATGAGTGCCTACATGTCACTATTTAGCACTGTACCCCTAAATCAGATGTCTGGCTCCTCCATTTATTATCCTTTTACGATGTATGTGATATAGGTGTTACTGTTTTTGTTTTGTTTGTTTTTTAAGTAAGCTTTTTTTAGGGATAATATCTATATCTGGCTCATGTAATGCAGCAAAAAGTAACTTGTGCCCAATTTCGTATTGACAGTTTTGCTGAAGTCATAGATGTCAAAACATTCATAATTGGAGGTGGGGGGGGATAACTAAGGAAAAATTTAGTCAGACAGTAGATCATTCCCCCTCACCAAAGAGAAACAGTTTAGAAGGGGAATGGTAGTCTGCAGAACCTTTTCTCCTTACTACTGTATGGATGGATCACCAGTGAGTTTGCTACACAAATGTAATGCACTAGAGAATGGTACATAAATGGGTAGCAATTTGGTGGTAGTGTAAATTTTGAAGCTAGCATAGTTTAGTGGTAGCCCTGGGCACTTAATAAAAATGAAATGGGGAGAGTTATAATAAAGTAATAAGACTTTAGTGATAGATTACAGTTTACATTTTTTTCCCTTTCTGTGGAAGCAAATCACCAGTTCACTTACTACAGTATCACTTTGGAAAACCCTGTTGCAATGGCTGTGGGTAAATAATTCCATATCCTCATTTTTATATCAACAAATCCCAGGTGTAATAAACAACCACAGAGCAATTGGGAATCGTGCTAGCTTTGCAAAGCTCTGGATTTTACATTAGAAAAGAAATACTTCTACAATTTTCAGCTCCTCCAAATCATTTCCCTCTACTCAAGAACAGAGTTTTTATTATATCAGTGTGATGTTTTCTTTGACACAGATGCTAGCCTGCTTTAAAACAAATTTTTAGTTGAAAAGTTTTCTATGATCTAGACTCAGTGAAATGTAATAGGATGCAAAAAGAGACATAGGCCTAGATGATGGTGCTTCCTTGAAATTCAGATAGCATGGCTTGTTTGCAAAGATGTAAGGCCAGCATCAAGTAGATGCTTTGCCTGGATGAGGTAGTGTCACACTCAGAGCTCCTGAAAAAGTTTCTGAAGGCATACTTAAGGGGGATACAGACTGGCACTATGGGCTGGCCTGTGTGTGGAGTCACAGCATAGCGTCCGCATGCTCAACACTGTGACCCTGTTCCCATTGTGCCATGATGTGGCTCACCCTTCTAGACGGCACATGGCATTGTGGTGTGACTCTCACCCTGCACCCAAATGGTCCAGCATGGAAGAGGTATCATCATGCCACCCCGTCATTGCTTCCAGGGAGCAGAAAAGAAGTTGCTTTTTGTGGATTCTTTTGCTCCCTCCAGAGGCTACAGCATGCGGTTGCCATGGCCCCACTGTATAAACATTGTAAATTACTGGTACAGAACCCCTTTTTTCTCAGCCATATTCACCTTCATGGTAAACTTCTGTGACACTTTCTAAATTATATGTGAGTAGAAGACCCTGCCATAATTTTATCCTCTGGATAGGTTTCTGTTAAATCTTGAATGTTTTCTGTCGTCAATGAAAATCATATGAAAGGCTTACAAAATTTCTAATTCACCATGCCAGGCACAGCCCATCAATATATGTGTCATGATAGACCAGTGGGCACCAGTTACCTCCTGTACTATTATGTGGCTAGAACTACTAAACAGTGTGTGCAAGAGAGTACAGACTTTAAAAATATGATTCATCATAAATAAAAATACTCAAAGAAAATGGTTTTATGATGCATGGAAGTTTCTTTAAGGAAAGATTTTGAAGGCACAATTGAAAGCAATTCTAGTGGGGAAAAAATGTGAGATGTCTAAAGGAACCAGAGTGGATATACAAAGAACTATCAGATGAGCTAAAATTTAAGAAACATGTATAAGAAATAAAAGAAAAGAGAAATAACAAAAGAGAAATATAATCCACCAGACTTGTATGGAGAAAGATAGAAAAGCTAAAACTAAGAATGATAGATAGATTTTAAAAATAATAATGAAAAGAGGGAGGTTATGTTTATAGAACAAGGAAATGATATGAACACTATATGGAGATGATAGTGAAATGCTAGAGAATCTTCCTAAAAGGAAAACAATGTTTTTCCATATGAAAATAGAACAAATGATGCAGTGAGGAATAGCATTCTAGAATAGGCAAAGAGATAGTAAAAAAAAAAAAAAAGCCAAACTACACTAAATGAATTCATATCTCCAGGGCTTGATTAAATGTATCTGAGGGTATTAAAGACATTTGTCGATGCAACCTTAGAGATATTGTTGATCTTTTTGGAGAATTCTTGGACTGAAAGAGAGTAGCAGAAGAATACAGGAAGGTGTCCACATCTTCAGAAAGTCAGTTTGATATTAATACCGGGAATGATTCTTGAACAGATAATTAAATGATCAATATATGTGCACTTATAAGAGAAGACTGTGATTGCTAACAGCCAACATGCATTCTAAAATAAGTCATGGCAGACTATTTTGATCTCTCTTTTTAAAATTAAGTTTCATGTTTGGTAGATCAGGGGAATGCTGTGGATGTAGCATATCTTTATTTCAATAGTATTTTTGACAGGATTCCCCCATGACACTTTTGCTGATAAACTGCTAATCTGTGTGCTAGATGTTGCTACTGTTAGGTGGATTTGTAACTGATTCATGGACTGAACTCAGAGTGCTCAAAATGATTTTTCTTTACCCTGGAGAAATGTGAGTAGTTGGTTCTGTCCTAGCCCCAATGTTGTTCAACCTCTTTATAAATAACTTGAGTGAAAGAAAGGGGGCATAATTATCAAATTTGCTGGTGTCACCAAATTAGATGGAGTAGCTAATGTTAGAGAAGACAGCATGAGAATTCAAAACAATGTTGACAGACAGGAACATGGGGCCAAAAGTAACAGAATAAACTTCAAGAGAGATAAATGTAAGGTTCACTAAGGCAAGAAAAATTAAATGCACAAATATAATATGAGTGGCACTTGGCATGATAGCAGTACATGTCAAAAGATTCCTGGGTTTTTTGTAGACCATAAGCTAAACATGACACAGCAGTGTGGCGCAGCAGCTAAACAAAACCAGCGCAATTTTGGGCTGTGTAAACAGGAGTATGGTCCAAAACACATGACAGAAATAATCCAGTTTGAGACTGCCCTGGCTCTGTGCTAGGGAACTGTAGTTTATTGTGACACCAGAGCTTTCCAACAGAGGTCGCTAAATGTCTCCCAGGACTACAGTTTCCAGAATTCTCTAGCACTGAGCCAGGGCAGTCAAAGTGGTCTCAAACTGGATTATTTCTGCAGTGTGTTTTGGACTTATATTGCCCTGATTGAGGAAAATATTAGTGCCACTATTCTGCTTTGGCCAAATAAAAAACTGTGTCCTGTTCTGGGCACCACATTTCAAAAGGATATTGATAAAATGGAATGTGTCCAGCAGAGAGCAACCAAGATTATAAAAGGTATGGAAACCAAGCCCCAAAAGGAACAACTTAGAGATATTGTATGCTCATCTTGGAGAACAGAAGATTAAAAGCTGGTATTATAGCTGTCTAACTATCTGAAGGAGCATCTTGTAGAAAATTCAGTGATCTTGTTTTATGTTGTTTCAGAGTCTAGAACATGGACCAATGGCTTCAAGTTACAAAAAGAGACATTCCACTTAAACATTAAGTAATCCTGAGATTGGGAGACTCTCCTTCTTTGGAAGTCTTCAAAGAGAATTGGATGGCATGTCTAAGTAGTGGGTCTAGATTGTTGTAACTTCCAACTCTAAGGTTCTGTGATTCCATGAACAATTCAAGGTGCTTGTACAAACAAAAGGTTTACAGGAAATTTCAAAATGTAAAAAGGAAAGAGCTAATAACCCCTTTTGAGATACCATTTCTTATTGAAGAAAAGAAAATGTTTACATCTTTGCCAATGGAAAGATCTGAATTTATACTCTCTCTCTCTCTCTCTCTCACACACACACACACACACACAGTTCAATAGAAAGAAACATAGAGATATTTCAATAGAAATATAAGTGGGCAGGGAAAGGAGGATTTAAACTTCTCACCTCCTGTGAGCTATCTCTTTGATATCAGACCAGACTGAATCATCTCAGGGTTCAAAGGCAATCCCTGCTGGCATGAGAAGAAAACTGTTCTCCATCAGGGATTAAATTCTTCACTATTTTTTTTCAAAGGAAACAATGAGTAATTTAAACAATTTTCTTCTTGCTGCAACAAGCTCTAAAAACCAACATGAAGGCTTTCATGTTTAAATATTTGAAGGGATGTCATATTGAAGAGGGAGCAAGCTTGTTTTCTGCTGCTCCAGAGAACAGGACCCAGAACAATAGATACAAGCTTCAGGAAAAGAGATTCCAGTTCAACATTAGGAAGAACTTCTTGACAGTAAGGGCTGTTTGACAGTGGAACACACTTCCTTGGAGAGTGGTGGAATCTCCCTCCTGGGAAGTCTATAAACAGAGGTCAACTGTCGTGTGTGATTTGATTGAGAGTTCCTGCATGGCAGAGGGTTGGATTGGATGGCCCTTGTGGTCTCTTCAAATTCTATGATTCTATAATTCTATGGCTGGCATCCATAGTTTTTTGTGGGCTTTTTTGGGCTATGTGGCCATGTTCTAGAAGAGTTTATTCCTGATGTTTCACCTGCATCTGTGGCTGGCATCTTCAGAGAATGCTGGCATGGAAGAGAGTTGGGTACTGTGTGACCCTGAGTAGGGAGGAGTGATTTCCATGTTAACCTGTGTAATGTTCTGTTGTTGGTGGCAAGGCCTCACGGTGGGAGGATATCCAAAAATGATTAGTGTTTGCTTAATTAGTTATCATTCATTCATTTATTACGGAATGAATTTCATTTCTGGATATTTGACAATTTCACAAATTTCTTCATATTTAAGCTGTAAAGAACTTGAGATTTAATTTTTTTGCTGCCCTCAAAACTTATGTTTGTGGAAATGTTGTGATACCTCTGAATATGATGAAGAAGGGTACAAATAAAAGAAAATAAGCACATGCTTGTGTATAAAAGCATATGCTTATGATTTATATTAGTGTGACATAGGAAACTATTATTTTTATGTTATTTTCTGCTCTAGTAATGAAAAAGTAAACTAGTGTGAAACGCACTAGCATTTTTAAAAAAAAAACATATCTGGAAAGAATGCTGTGCCAACTATAGAGCAGATGAGAGCACCTGACCTTCTGACATACATGCAGGACAGATTACATTTGATTCATACCTCACTACTTATTTCCTGTGATCCTCACCTTACATTTCAGAGTAATGTCAGAAGGTTGCAAATTGGTGGGAGTTATATCTGTTCATAAAGAACATGTGGTCTATCCTGGGAAATTGTTGTCAGTTATCTGTGAGAAGTCCATCTGGATTCCTTCCTCCAAGCAAGCAAAAAATATATTGTTCAAATAATGTGTAACTTTCTGGTTCAAATAGTCACAGAATATATCTGGGGATAGTGAATGGCAGCCAAAGTCCCTGTCATCCAGTTGTCAGCTTCTTCCCAATTTTCTGGGGCCTGGTGAGTATTACCATAACAGTAAATGATCCTGTCTGCCTGTCCTCATGACACACACACAGCTGGCACAAATCTTCCTGAGGTCTTTTGCAATTCTTTTCCTAAGCATACCACTGAAATTGCATGACATGCAGTTAAGCTCAAACAACCTCTCTAGAGTAGTTGTGTAATACTTTACCATTTTTTGGTAGGCCAACTGATTTTTGTTGTTGCTGTTTCTGAAGAAGTAACAGTCCCTTGGGATTTCTAAAGGCCATTTCTCTCAAGGAAGAAAGCCCTTGCTGCTGGTATGACTGACTGTCAAATTGTGCTGTATTATCTGCTTGTGTTGACCCTGATGTTTCCTGGCCTGTAAGAGCTATTCAGCAGAGACTATTGTTTTACTGCAATACCACAGTATACAGTATACTACTCATATAGCTAGCAGAATGTTCATGCAGACAGTCACATATTGAGTAGAGCCCTGCAAGAATGTTTTCCTACATGGATTCACACGCAATGGCCCGAATCCTATGGGTAGTTCCTGTTAGAGTAGACCCACTGAACAACTGTTTAACAGTGAGTTAACATTTATTAGTCTAGTCATTTGGGGCTACTACTAATTTGGGGTTGCTAATGTGTTGCTATATCAGTAGCAAAATCCAGTGCTAGCCCTTTAATACAAAGAGCACTCACAGCATTTTGGGGGTTCGTAGTTGCCTAAAATGCTCTCTCATTTGCTTTCTCACTTCACAAATGTAAATAAAAAAGTGACTCTTTGTTGTCTTTTTGGCCTGTAGTACAATGCACACACAAAAATCTAATAAAGAGATTTATAGGCTCAGCACCAAGGGCCAGATTTGCCATTATGGAGCAGATTTTAACATTAATAATGATGGTATTTGTTGTGTATGATTTTTTAAGTGGAAGAGTGGGTAAATGTACTTGTGAAATTTTCTGCCTCTTGTGTCAATAATCTCTGTCTCACAGGGTTTTAGGCACTACACACTAGGGATGTATACATTTTTTAAAATATCATTCTGACTAAAAATTGGTGTCTTGATTTGTCTTGGCCCATTAAAAGGTTGTTCTTTTGGTGCATTTCTCCCATTTTTTCACATTTTGGGAGTTTTATGCAGAAAAAATTGTTTGTGTGAAAATTGTAGGATTTTGTGCAAATTGTTTTTTTGCATGTTCATAAGAAAGCATATTTCTGTAAAATACAATATATTTTGCAAAATATAATAGTTTTCCCCAAATTCTGAATACTAATAATAGCCAGTGTGGTGTGGTGGTTTGAGTGCTGGACTATTACTCTGGAGATCAGGGTTCGAATCCGTATTTGGTGTCTCAGAAAAGTCACACTCCTTTAGCCTCAGAGGAATGCAAAAGCAACCCCCTATCTTGCTAAGAAATCCCTGTCATAAATATGTTTTAGAGTCTCCATTAATTGGAAACAGTGTTAAGGCACAGGAACAACAACAACCTTGCCCATCAGAGACAAAACTTTTGAAATGTTTCATTGTCCTGTGTGAAATCAAAATAAAGATTTCCACCTCTGCTTGACTTTTGAGAGTGAGGGGTACCATGTACCTCAGGCAACAAACCTTCTTGATCCACCAGTGTCACCATCATCTGGTTATCTCTGAGACAGAGCTATCTATTCGAACATAGATTATTGAAGACCAGCACCCTTCCAAACATCCCACAGTCATGGTGGAATGGAAGGAAATGCCTTCTCATTTTTTCATTCTTAACCATTTGTAGGGGGCATTTCAAAATGTAAAGAAAGCTTTTATTTAATGAGCTTCCTCTTCTTCCTTCCTAGTCATATCTAGCTCTTGGCTTTAGATACATGTAGAGTGTGCCTACTCTGTCCAAATAATGCAACAGCAATTACTGGTATCTTTCGAAGTGCATGATGTGAATTCAGATTGTGCATTACGTCAAGCACATAAATGGTCTCCTGTAGGTAATTGTTACATAGCCTACTTTAAAAAAAAATAGCAAGCATGAAAGACGATTCTGTTCAACATAGTAAGCTCTATAGCTGAGATAGGAATTTTGTCTGGAGAAGGGTGAGCACAGAACAAGAATGCAATTTTGTTAAACATGCTGAACGTTATGTATTCATCTGCTATATATCTACATTCTGCAAAGTAAAAAGAATGTGTGTCATATTTTACTAGGCTCCTTGTGCTGGATCCTTCCTTTCGTAAGTGATTTAGTAGCCCTGAATTTTCATACTTCAATTCTCTTACCAGTAAATGACTGACTGATATTGATGGCATTAAAAAAATATCAGCTCCACATTAAGACTCAGCTATTAGAAGCATACAAATCCATGCTGTAACCAAGTTCATCACAGAATTATAGAATTAACCCAATAACATCATAAGCTTTACTAAATTCATGCTTCTTTGATTGTAAAAGGGGCATATCAGAAGTAGTGGGTACATAATGCAGACTTGAGATGCCATGAACGTAAGTGGCATTCCTACCCCATTTGTCTACTGTTATTATCACAGATTTTGAGACTATTGTTATAGGTTCTAAGAAGAGCAAAAAACAAGGGCACAAGCAATTTGAAAACTATTGCATTATAGTCATTTGTGCAATAAATAATGCAGAAGATTCTGATCTGTATTTTTATTACTTAACGAGGCAACTGCTCTTGAACAGGAAACATGATGCACAATTAAGCCAATTGCAGGTGATAAATATCCATGCAATGTGCTGCAGTAATTTAGACTGTCATGGCAAAAAGTACCTACATTTTGTGAATTCTTCACTGAATCTGCTATTCTGTGCATTCTTGACTTGGAAACGATTCAATGCAATGGGAACTCTTCTGAGTTTCCCCCTGAGGTTGCATCTGCACTGCAGAAATAATGTAGATTGATACCACATTAATTGTTATGGCCCAATGTTATGGAACTCTGGGACTTGTACTTTGGAGGGACACTGGAGCTCTCTGACAGGGAAGACTAAATATTTCACAAAACTACAAACCCAGGCATTACATAGCATTGAGTTAAGATAGGTTGGGGCAGGCACAGTTGTAGCAATAGTGCCAAGACCATGAATACACAGTAGTACTATGTACAGAAAAATTACAGATCTGTCTAGATTATGAATCCATACCTGCAAGATAGGATGCTGGCCTAAATAAATTAATAAAGGGAAAAAAAAGTGTAAATATGTATGTACTGGTAAATATTTTTCAAATAAATATATAAATTCTGGACAAAAATAGACAAAAAAAAATCTTATATTTGCCTTGGTCCAGGCCTCAGAGGGAGAGAAGAACCACTGGACCTCATCCCCTTTCCCTCCACCATTCCCTTCTCCTTTTGTTTCGTGTCTTTTAGATTGTAAGCCTCAGGGCAGGGAACTGTCTGATTAAAAATAATAATTGTAAGCTGCCCTGAGAGCCATTAGGGCTGAAGAGCGGGATATAAATACCTAAATAAATAAATAAATAAATGGAAAGAGATCTTACAACCCAATGAGGGAGGTGAGATAAAAATGCTGGTGGGATTTGGAGAAAGGAACTCAAATTGGACTGACAGATATTCACTTCTCTAAATACGCCGCAGGTACCAGATACTGTCCGGTCTTGGAAGTTAAATAGAATCAGGCCCAGTTTAACTGGACCACCAAAGAATATCATTTGATGCAGGCCATATTTCAGAGGAAGGAAATGGCAAATCACCTCTAAATATTCCTTTCTCAATCAAATCCTTTGAAATTCATGGTGCTACTATCAGTCAACAGGTGACGTGGAAGTGCATACATCTTTGGAATGGAGGTGGAGTAGAAATATAAATAAGATGAAGTGGTAATATTGGCCCATTTTAGAAATGATAGCTTGAAGCATATAAAAGCAAAAGAGCCTATTTTGAATTACTGCATGTGAATATGGTTTTAGCTGTCGGTGTCCTGCTCTCAGCCTCAAAAAGGTTCAGAGTAATCAAGTCAGTAAGCTGTGAAAGCAAGAGATATCCATTGTCAAAGGGTTTAGGGTCAAGAAACCCATAAATTAGAATCAAGATTCCAGGAGACATGGTAGCTGAGTTCTCAAACAGCCCAGGAGCTGTAAGTTTAATAAACACACTTGCACAAGCTAAAGTGTCAGGAAGAAGACTGAAATTGTACTCTGCAAGATAGCTAGTGGTATAACTTCCTTATACTGTTGGCATGCTCAGCCAATGCCCAGATCCTAGGCAATATTTAGGGAGAGCATTCCATAGCCATGCTTCTTTCAATCCCTTAATATCAGCTTCTCACTTGGTCTGCAGGTAATGGTATATGGCAGATGCCTGAGCCTCCACCTTACTCTTAACTGAGGACTTTATCAGACAAGGGAAATTGGAAGTATAATCCAATGGCAATCCAAATGCAATCATGGGGTTTAACGTTATTGCATGATAGCCCACCACACCCAATTTCGGGTAATGGGAAGTCAGTCCGAGCACAATCATGGGGTTTTACGTTATTGCATGATAGACCACCACATGCAAATTCAGGCAATGGCATGCTATTTTCAGGCAATTGGAAGCCAGTTTGAACACAATTAGCATTCACCTAAATTTGTTGAACTAGCAAATTCATGTGAATGCATTCTGGCCCCACTTTCTTTTCATTCAAAACTAAGAGAAATTCCTCATGTGTGATAAACTCCTGAGAGATGGCTGTCTTTAAGCCCCTTTTCCTGCTTTGAAACTGACCTGACCTGCTGAAAACTTGGCTGGCTATCAGGTATTTGCTGTGACTCCTCCAAAGGAAAGTTTGGTTTGTCTTCCAATGAAGATGAACTCTCATGGCAATTAAAGCGGTGTCAAACTGCATTATATCTCAGCCTCTTAGATTTGGTCTAAGATTCACATCAGACGTATCAACTTCTAAACTGTAAAATAAAAAAAAATCTTGTCATACTTCATATCTGATCATGTGATGGATATACAATATTTTCATAGCTGAGAAGCAAATATGTCAGCTATGGAATATCCATTAAATAATGAGCAGTATTCATATATGTTATTAAGTTCTCAGATGTGGGAATCCAACCAATGTTTCCCTAACAGAAATCTGCCATGAAAAACCAATTACAAATATGGAAGTGATATGGTTAAGTTCAATCCCAGCTTCCAGAAATGAGTCTGGTGGGCTTCATTTCTTTACTAATGTTGATGGTTATGACATGCCAAAGAGTCAGGAAATGTAGCGCTTTATTGTGTGCATATATCTAATTCATATAAATAATTAAAAAGTAATGATCAATTAGCATATTTTGATGTACCTGTTTTAAAGCTTGCATAATTAGTGGTTTCCCCAGAGATTGAAAAAGATTCTGTTCCAGCCCATCATGAGAACAGTGTAACTTTCCTCATGAAATTATCTAATTACCCAAGAGACTAGCATGATTTCCTGGTTATATGACTCTTCTACAATCTACCATAAAGATTAATTGTGTTTATTTTTTTAAAAAATAAATAAATCCCTGAACATGAGTCTATGGCATATGTAGGCAAATTGTGACCCATGGATTGCCCAGGACATGCTATCAAATCTCCATTCTACTAAATTATGTTGCCACTCCTTATAAACTTCTTGTATACTTGTAAACACTCTAGCCAATTCATCATAAACTGCTTGTTGACTGCAGGGATCACAATTGTAAAGATGATACATGGGAAGAATAAACTCCTGATATCATCTTCCTGGGGGTACCGCATCTCAGCAATCCTGACAAAGGGCCAAAACAGACTGCAAAAATAATCCAGTTAGAGACCACTTTAACTGCCCTGGTTCAATGCTAGGGAATGCTGGGAACTGTAGTTTTGTGAGACATTGAGCCTTCTCTGCCATATATATTTAATATGTATTTTACAATTTATTTTACAATTTATAGTCACAGAACAAACTACATTTCCTACTACTACTGTGAAAGTACAAACTACTGCGAAAGTAATGTGGCATGCTGCCAGCCTTTTCTGGTCTGGAATTCGACCATCTTTGCTATAGGAATCTCAGAACACTAATAGTCTGGAGGAGGCATGATCCCCCAGGCTCCTGCAATATCGGGCTTGGGGGCACAGTCTATGGGTCTTTTTCAAGCACAATGACCACCTCTCATCCCAGTATGCAGTAGAGTCCTTAGAATCAAGTTCTGTTTCTGAGTGTGGGCAGGTACCTGGCAAAGTTACACATTTATCTGCTTTATTCCAGATGTTTTTGGTGCATTGCAGGAATCTACTCTTCCTCCAAGCTCAGTGTCTAGTGCAGCAGATTTGCTCTCAAAGCCCTGGTGCCAATGTAGATTCACAAGTGGAAATAGTCCATTAATGAGAATTTTCTTCACCATTAACAACAGAACCAGTTTTCAGATACACTGCCAAGTCTATCTCCAGTCTTTTTTTTTATCCTTTAACTTCGCAAGTGGAAAACTAGTGTTGTGTTATGTTTAGCACTGGACTGGAACTTAGATCCAAGTTTAGGTCCACACAGAGCCATGAAAAGACCCAATGACCTTGAGCCTATCATTTTCTCTGCCCTAGGCCCTATAGGCATGGGTTAAATAAACCACCTTTTTTCACCCTCTTGGCGATAAGTCTGGATGATGCAGGGCCCAATCTCCTGTTCTGATGTAAACTGTCCAAATGACATCTAGCTAGTTCAGAAGTGAATCCAAGGTATACCACCCTTAAAATGGTCTTAAATAAATCTCCTTTCACACTGGATCTTCTAGGAAAATGTGGAGCTTTTCATTGTGTTGCTGGATGGTTGTTTGCAATGCATCTTCCTGCTGCAAATCACACACATGATCAAAACTGGGTGCCTTGTTGTGTCCTCAGAACAGCTGCCCACATCTCAATGGAGTGCCTAAGGTAATGGGGAACATTAATCCCAGTGTATTCCTGGAGTATTCTGACCTGTGCACGCGCAGCCCTGGTTTACTTCAAAAGATTGTTGTAACCATTCAGTAAGGGGGAGAACCCCATGTACTCTCTTGAACTGGAGGAAAAGTGGAATATGAATTAATTGGTTAATTAATTAAAATAATGTAAGGGGATAGCCAGCTGTTACGCTGATCTTATTTTTTAAGATTTAAATAAAATTGTGGTAGTTTGATCAATAGCAAACTTGTGCCTTTTTCTTCCAACTGTGGAAGAAAAAAGCAATCAAAACCCAGTCTTTGTAACAGGATTTCACATGTTCAGATGCAAAGACTATCTTTTTCTGAATCCCAGAGAATCTGCAGTTCAGAGTTCAGAATCTGAACTTAAACACGCCCAAATTTCATATCTGTTTCCTTATGTGCTGACTTCCTCATACAGCAGAGACAAATAATTAAACGGGTTTAAAGAAATCTGTATTTGGAAGGCAAAATGCAGATTGTAACTGTTCCTAATGTTTTCCACAGCTTATGAGACAAACCCCTGGGGACATAATGTTTTGGATTCTAAACTCTCTCGTTACCATATTAATTGCTTTTGTCATGACAGTTTTGGCATCTATAAATGGCTGCAGCCATGCTGTGCTCCTCAAGAGACCAATCAGGGGCAGGGGAAATTGGTTTACTGGCTCCCAAAGCAGCTTGAAAGAAAGGTAGTGTGTTTCAAGCACATTTAATTCCTGGAGCCTGAAAAAGGAGCCAGTTATACTTTAGGCGAAAGAGAGCAAAGCTTTCATTTAAAACAGAAATACAGACAAAATAATCTCTCCTTTTTTTTGCCAAGTACGTGTATGTATGTGTGTGTATGTGCACACACAGAGAGAGACACATATGCATGCACACATCAAGAGAGGAAGAATGTGTCAGTGTGCATCTGTGAATCTCCCTCCCTCCCTCCCTCCCTCCCTCAGTATGATGCCATCCCCTAAATGTGCATAATTTAAGAAATGCTAGAAAAGAGAAGATCAATGTGAATTTAAGGCACCATTTCAGGGTGCTGTATGTGCAAATCTATGTGGATGTGGATGAAAGTTTGCATAAGGATTGTGTGTGTGGAGGGGGGGTAGTTCAATGAGGATCATGGTAGCTATAGACATTCACCATTCTGGCTGGATGCTGTCCACTAGCCCCCTGCCTTCATATGACCTCAAGCGGGGCAGGGGAGGAAGCCAAGAAAGGATCATGGAATCTTTAGCCTTCTATCATTTTGTCTTGTTTCCCGATATCCCTGAGTTCCATCAAGAGGGTATAGGAAGCCAAGTGGTGAGGAGTGTGGAGTCTATATCTCTTCATCATTTTGAGTCTGTGAGTACCGAGGAAGTGGACAAGATCCTTCAAAGTGTTAGGAAGACAACGTGCTCTCTCGATCCCTGTCCCTCTTGGCTAGCAGCTCAGGGGGGGGTCGGTTGTAACTGTTATGTTGTGCCGCATAATTAATTCATCTTTTAGGGAAGGGCGTTTTCCATCCAGCTTGAAATTGGCCACTGTAAAACCGCTGTTAAAAAAGCCCTCCCTAGACCCCCTGATTCGAAGCAATTATCGGCCTGTTTCCCTGCTGCCATTTTGGGGGAAGGTGATCAAGAGGGCAGTTGCCTTTCGACTTCAATTGGTCTTGGATGAAACAGATTTTCTAGACCCATTTCAAACGGGCTTCCAGGTGGGCTATGGAGTTGAGACTGCCATGGTCGCCCTGGTCGATGATCTCCATCTGGGCATGGACAGGGGTACCGTGTCCCTGTTAGTGCTCTTAGACATTTCAGCAGCTTTTGATATCATTGACCATGGTATCCTTCTGGAACGCCTGAGGGAGTTAGGTATCGGGGGCACTGCGCTCCAGTGGTTCTGTTCCTACTGCTCGAGCAGATTCCAGATGGTGCAGCTGGGGGACGTGTGCTCCGATAAGAGGGCAGTTACATCTGGTGTCCCTCAAGGAGCCATTCTGTCCCCCATGCTATTTAACATTTACATGAAACCGCTGGGAGAGATTATCTGGAGACATGGGGCGCGGTGTTATCAGTACACTGATGACACCTAAATATGTTTCTCTGTGTCTCCGACTGATGCAGTGACCAGGGATGGCATCTCTCCTCTAGACGCCTGTCTGGAGTCAGTAATGGGCTGGATGAGGGAAAACAGACTCAGCTTGAATCCAGAGAAAACGGAAGTACTCGTGATAGGTTCTCCGGGCCCGGGGATGGAGATTTGTCCACCTGTCCTGAGTGGGGTCACACTTCCCCTGAAGGACTCAGTTCACAGTCTGGGAGTGTTTCTGAACTCGTTGCTCCACCTTACATCTCAGGTGGATGCGACAGTCAGGAGTACCTGTTATCAGCTTCGGCTGATATGCCAGCTGCGACCCTACCTGGGCTGGGGGACCTTGAAACGGTGGTACATGCTCTGGTGACCTCTCAGTTGGATTTCTGTAACACGCTCTACATGAGGCAACCCTTGTACCAAACCCGGAAGCTTCAATTGGTGCAGAATATGGCAGCGAGGTTGGTCACTGGATGTTCCAGGACCAGCCATATAACACCTGTCTTATACGATCTGCATTGGCTGCCCATTCGCTTCCAGGCGCAATACAAGGTGTTGGTTATTGCCTATAAAGCCCTAAATGGCTTGGGCCCAGGGTACTTGAAGGACCACCTCTCCCCATATAATCCGGATCATCATAAGTAGGAAATGTCTTGAAGGCACAGAATAACAAGAATAACAGCAATTATGAAGAAATATTTATATTCTCCTGCAGTGGGCAGAAAACTAGCATAATTATTCATCTTTACATACAAAGATAGTGGTAGATTTCCACCCCTACTGGGAATCACATGGGTGTCTTCCAGGCCCTGAAACAGAAGTTGTCTGAGAGTGTCAGGAACTGGTGCCAAATGCCATACTCAGGTAAAGAGCTGAGTCCTTCCCAGAAAATAACCTGAATCTTATTGCTAGACCTACATAAAGTAGACACAATTAATCAGTTGGATTTATCTATGTATTGACTCACCATTCAACAATTGATTCAATAGTCCTACTCTAGTTAGGACTAAATACCGCAACCTATTCCTATTTATTGAATGTTTATTTACTTAGGAAATAGTTCTAAATTTATTTAAATACATTTATTTAGGAGTTCAAGTTCTCAATGAGCCATGAAACATTATAACTATCTCTCAGCCTTACCTACCTCAGTCTATTGAAAGAATAAAGCTAAGAGTACCTTGAACTTTCTTGGGGACGAGGAAGATGCAAATCTTTGTTGTTGGCGATAACAATGATATTGTAAGACGGCATTTTATACAGGCAGCAGTCTCATTAGACCACTTTTGCTAAGCATATGCTTCAAACCACAAGTCTAGGGAGAAAAAAAACATTTGTCCGTAAAGAAAGACGTGGTAGGGGGGCTCAGTTCAGATGAAACCCATGAGAGAACCATCATTTGCAGGGAGAGGGGAGGATCACATGAATCAAACACATAAACAGACCTCTATTGCTTTCTTCACATCACAAAACAAATTTTGTATGCAGCAGCTAACAAAAATGTATGCCTGTTCCTCTACCTCACTAAAACTGGCTTTATCATGATAAATGTTTGCTGAATTAGGGCCCAGTTCAAACTCAGGTATGCTCTCCTTATATTTCTGCACGTATTCAAACACATTTCACAGTGGTAGACATTAAGTATAATTTGGCTTTGAACTTAAGCAGTGAGCATCAAACAGCATGTGATGTATAATTGTGAGGCTGTTTTCTCCCAAAGGCTTTCTTATTTCAGGTAGAGTATTGCAGACAGCATCAAGCTGAACTGAGAATGGTGGAGAAGGGGGATGATATTTATCTACCTAACTTTTTAAATCCCTGTAGGAGAATAGATACAGGGATTCTTTCTCTTTTTTCCCACAGGGAGAAAATCAGCTTGTAGGGTGATTTGGAGCTCACCCTAGGTGACCTACCTCACCCTTTGAAAATAATGGTGCTGGGTTAATGAAGGATTTCGATTTTAATATGGCATTAACAGCTCTCAATAGCTGTATCCTCAGGAACCAATGAAAGGTGAAGGAAAAAGCCATTGCAAAGTGTACTCTGCAATTATCTGTCCCTGTTAAACTCTGTACATTTGTGACATAAAGGGGAAACGTGATGCAGAGAAAGTGGAAGGATCAATGTGCAAAGACTGAAGTGAGGACATGAGTAGGTAGGTCAGGGCAGTCTATAAATGACAGAACATACATTATTCATTTCCAATTCCCATCCAAATCAAGCAACAGAAGTGGAATGCTTTGACAGGCAGGACAGGTAAGGAAATTGTCTATCCAATTATATAATCTGCTCCTGGTGATATTCTGGAAAATGCAACAAAAAGCCCCAAGTATATTAACCCAGAAAATCTTCCAAGATGAACTTCAGAGTAGGAGTAGATAAAACTTTCTCCAACTAGTCCATGTCTATTTCACACGTCTTTCTGATAAGCCTACAACATCCTTTAAAACCAGCATGGGTATATTAATTAAAAGCATATTGAAATTTAAGATGCCCTTACAAGATGACCCGATAGCATCTTTTCTCCCACTTCCTCCTCTTCTTCTGTTTTACAGACTGTAGACACCTGGATTGGCTGGCAAATAGTTCCTGTCAATAAAAAAAAGGGAAGGAGGCAGCCTTGTTTTCTTTGCTCCAATTACTTCTCCTTGAGAGTGGAAACATAATATCAGGAGGAAGTGCTGCAGGCTTTATTGCCACTGTGAGCAGCTCTTCATGTGACCAGTACAATAGAAGAGGTAAGATGATGATGAAGATGACAATGGAAACATTTCAAAGTTCAAGAGGAAATTTAACCTACAGATTGCAGAACGATTTCAAACAGTTTACAATCTCACTCTCCCCTTAGCTATGAAAATCAGATCTGAAGTTGCCACTCTACCAGTATGAGCAATACATTTCATTGACTTTACTGAGGTTTTCAAAACATTTTGATAGTACATTAGGCCCTTTCCTTACATGGGGGATCTGTTCTGGACCCCCCCCCACACACACACACATTAGGCAAAAAACGCATATGCTCGTGCCCAACTGAAAACAGTGTGTGCAGCACAGGCATGTGCACCATTCTTTTTATCACAGCGCAGCTTCAGCGTAAGCTCAATGCTGCATATGGTGTGCCCGCATATGGCACTGGTGCACTATATTATCAAAGTCTTCTATATTCCCTCAGAATTATTCAAAAGTTTTGCATAAAGAAGGAACTTCAAACTTTTTTCAGGCACTTATTATATGAAGTAAATAGGAACCACTCCAATCATCTAGTCTGATGCAAAAGACAAAGTCATCATATGCAACAAGATAAATCTGACACAGTATCTTAGGAGCAACACAGATAGGCAGGAAGAAGCAGCCAAAATCTGCTTCCAGTCCCGGGACCACCATGGTGCTCTGGGGGCATGCATCATGTCAACACGATGCCCCAAGAGTGACCAGAAGCCACCCCCATCTGCCTGTCTGTTTTGGGCCTTAATGTATTATCTGTTTTGGATAATAGGTAATGACTCCTGCCCCCTCCCTCTCAATTCCGTCATTTAGGTAAAGATGCCCATTTTCATCATGCACAAGGGCATTTGTGAATATTATTATCTTCCTTTAGTATCCACAGTGAATTGCTTCTGCCAAAAAGCATTTTAAAAAATTACCAAAGAAAATCTAGTGTTTTAATGTGGCCTAGAAAAACTGATCTTACTGATTAACCAAGTTCATTAACAATGCAGGTATTTTAGTCACTACAAGTAGGTAATGTGGATACTAGAGGTGAAATGTTTGGTTAAGCTAATGTGTTGGCACAGAACATTTCAGCTATTTAGGAAATAATGCTGCCAGCCACTAATAGTTTGCTGCAGTCAGAGGATTAAATTAAGTTACCAATAAGAAGAATCCACAAGGGTGGAACCTGTATTGCAATACCATTCTAAACAGACTACAAGAACAGATAAACAAATAAGCAGTTTCACCCAGAAAGAGGAAGGAGATGTCAGATGTATCCCCCCTTCTCAGATTCATGGGCCCTACATTATACAGAAACACAAAGGGCAGATCTAATTGGAGCTCTACATGTGTGACTAAAGTTGGTTCTGAATGTAATATAGGACTCAGGAACCACAAATTAATATGGAAGCTTTTGAAACTGATTGGAGCCCTGGTGGCACAGTGGTTAAATGGCACTGTAGCCACTCATTCAAAACCATAAGGTTGCAAGTTCAGTCCCAGCAAAAGGTCTCAAGCTTGACTCAGGCTTGCATCCTTCTGGGGTTGCTAAAATGAGTACCCAGATTGTTGTGGGCAATTAGCTTACAGTTGTAAACTGCTTAAATACTGTTGGTTCAGTATGAGGCAGTATATAAATGAAGCTGTTTGTTTGTTTGATTGCAGTAGACAACAAAAGGAAAAAGCCAGAAACTGGTTGCAGTGGCAACTATACCAATCAACTGGTGTAGTTTTGGCATGTAGATCAGGATGCTGTTCACTACCAGATATACAGATGTTATTCAAAAGCTTTGAATTTGTAGTGCTAATGTTTTCTGTGAACATGTGACAGAAACAGACACTGGCCCAATACAAATGGGCTTGAAGCACTGTGCTCATGCTCATGCAACTGCACGGTCCCTAACCCTAACACAGTGTGGTACCATAACAATGGCAGCATCCCGTATACACGGGCACCACCATTGTTACATAAGCGCCACACGGCATCCATATGGCACTGTGTGGTGCTTATGTAACGAGTGCGCCAGTGGCACACTCATTACATCAGCCCTGCAGCACAAAAAGAACTCATTTTGGGGGGTTCTTTTTCCTCCGTAGGGAAGCCACACTGTTTGGTGGCTGCGGCCTCCTTCCAGAGGAAATTAGGCCTCTGGCAGGCTGCCCTTTTTGGGCGGTCTGTGCCTCACCATTGTGAGTGAAACTAGAGATTGGGAATATTATTTTGTGATCTACAGCGCCCAATGGCCATGCTGGCTGTGGGATTCTGGGAGCTGCTGCCCATTATTTTTCCCCTGAAAGCTTTGGGTGGAAACTATGTTTTTAAACTATTGTAATTAGGTCTTGCCCTTACCCCAAAAGACCCAGGATTGTTTAAATGGGTTTATCCCATGTGATCCTCAAAACAGTCAAATTAGATTAGGCAGATATTAACTTAATGTTACTCAGTTAATTTTAGAGGACTGGATAGCAATTTGCATCTAATACTGTATCCAGCACAACACACTACTGTCAGTCTAAATGCACAGTTTGTAACCTTATGTAAGTTTGAGATGTTTAATCAGCACATTCCCTAGAGGTAATTTCAGAATCAATGAAAATGTTTCTAGAAATTTCCAAGAGTCAAAGCAATGTGATACCAGAGGGATGAAGGGTTGGATACACTTCTGCTGGTGAAATATGACACACTCTGTCAAATCCCACAAGACTTCTCCTAATAAGCAGGTTTTTTTAATATATATATATATATATATATATATATATATATATATATATGATTTAAAGTAGCTTAAAAAACTGATCTACAGACTAACCAAGTTCATTAACAATGCAAATATTTTAGTCGCTTCAGGTAGGTAACGTCTTGCCAACAAGCCTTTAACACATCAAAGAGGTTTAGATCATGAAATTCCCTTCTGAATATGAGCTGATGAGTAATGCCGTTCTTGAGCTCTAATTCTCAAAACACATAACCCCCAGATTTTCCAATATGCCCAATGGGACTACTTCAGAACACAGTGTTTAAGTATCACACCTGAGTATGCAAAGGGGGAAGGGGGAAATGAATCAATTTCTCTAAGAGAGTAGTGGCTTTGCCCAATCATCTCATTTAGGTTTAAAGCTGACAGCATTACTGCCTCTTCAATTTGATTGCTTGTCACTTTGATACAAGCATCCAATAATAAGCTTTATCCAGGCCAATAGATGGTTGGATGCATTTGAAAGGTTACTCCATAATACTATTATCAGCATTTGTAGAATGTCTTCAGATACAGTTTTTGAATACAAAATATATACACAGAGAGAGCATATGTTTTAATATAATATAATGATATTATATAATTAAAATATCATTATAATTAAAATATCAGTCCATTTTTTAAAAAGGAAGCACTTTGCAAATCCATTTGAATTGGGGGAAAAAATGTTCCTTTCTCCATTCATTTCAAATGACTCACGGAATAAAAATGTCTTAACCTGTTGTCTCAAAGATAACAATGTAAGAAACCAGATGAACTTACTAGGGCAGTCAGTTCCCAGGTGATTAATAAGACAGCCCTCTAATTTTGTCACCCATGTCATTTTGGGTGGAAAAGTCCATTAGGCTTTAAATAATATGGAAGTCTTAAGTACTGTGAATGTTGACATGAGAAAAGTCGATCCTTGAGTCCCACATTACAGATAAGTAATTACCTCCCATTACAAATATGGCAAGCATCTCTCTGAAATGTTATTGAAGACATGGAATTTTATGGAAAGGCCTATTATGTTAAATGTTACCAAGGTGGATAAAATTAATATGTAACGATATTATAAATATATCAATAACACTGAACAATAAACAATTGAAATGTAATCTTTTGAATTTACCTGTTATACAATTGTTGGATTCAATTATATGACCATATGTATATATTGACCTTCACAGAGTAAACCAGCAAAAGGTGTCTTAGGCAGATGTTGCACCACTGTTGCTCTTTACTGTTTCTTATAGAAGTTTTATTTTTATCACCTAGCTCTCTTCTCTCATCCACATAAGTAAATATAATTATTATATTGGATTGACAGGGTTTTCATGAGAATTGTTCACATGGCATATCTAAAACATTTTTGGCACTCATTTGAAAAAGAGAGACAATACTATGAAACTTTACAAACATATTCCAAAAATGTTATTTAAAAATATTTCTTCCATGTCAGAAAACCCTGATGAGGGGAATCCTTGATGAGAAACTTTATCATTCAAAATTTACTTTGTATGAACAATGCACTTTTTTTTGTAGAAAACTACATTCTTTGCACATAAAATAATCTTCATAGAAGACAAGTTTCCTGTAGAGAAAACAGCATTTATGTGCAGAAAATACTTTTTCTCTCTCTCCGAGAAACTTGCTTTTGGAGTGGGATATACTGTTTTCTGAGCAGAAAATGTTGATTGTTTGCACCTTTCTGTGTTCACGTTGAATACCTGGACTGGGATTAAGAGGAAAATGTTTCACTTTGTTTATATCCCAAATTTCTCCCAGGGTAGGATGCAAGGTGGCAGTTGTTGTTAACTGCCCTCATGTCGACCCTTACTTATGGTGACTTTGCGAATGAGACATCTCCAAGACCCCAATTCTCCTCTGCTCTGCTCACCTCTTTCAGATTCAGGCCCATGGCCTCCCTGATTGAGTCTAACCATCTGGCATGTGGTCTTCCTCACTTTCTGATACCTTCTATCTTTGCTAGCATTATTGTAATTTCTAATATGAAATGGCCCCAGTTTCATCACGTTGGCTACCAGGGAATGTTCAGGCTTGATCTATTATAGGACCCATTTGTTTGTCTTTTTTGCCTGTCCATGGTATCCTCAGCTGTCTTCTCCAGCACCACATCTCAAAAATTTGATTTTCTTCCTATCTGCTTTCTTCACTGTCCAGGTCTCACACCCATCTATGGTGATGGGGAATCCCATGCCTTGGATGATCCTCACTTTAGTGCTCAGTTGTATGTCTTTACACTTTAGGATCTTAACTAGTTCTTTCATAGCTGTCCTTCCCACTCCCTGACTTTTTCTGATTTCTTGACTGGAGTCTCTGTTCTGATTAATATTTGATCCAAAGTAAGGGAAATCTTTAACTATTTCAATTTCCTTGTTATATAGTTTGAATTTATGTAGATCCCCCATGATCATTGTTTTTTATTTCTTTATGTTCATCTATAAGCCTGCCTTTGCACTTTCTTCTTTAACATTGCTTTATAATTATTCCAAGTCTATGGTGCTTTTCACTAATTATGATGCCATCCATGTAATTTAGATTGTTGATGTTTCTCCCTCCTATCTTCACTCTTCTTTCTTCTGACTCTAGACCTGTTCTTTGTATGATATGTTCTGCATACAAATTAAACAAGGATGATAGTATGCAGCCTTGAAAAAAAAAGAAAGCAGTAACCAAAGGACCATACCATTATTTTCCCATGCAAGCAAAATTATGCTCAAAATCCTTCACCATACATTCCAATCATATACTGAGAGATAAATCCCTGAGGTGCAAGTGGGGTTCAGGAAAGGAAGAGTCAATAGGGAACACATTGCTAACATATGATGGTTAATGGATTGCACCAAATAATTTCAAAAGAAAATCACAAAATCAGCAGAGCCTTTGACGGCATAGATTATAAAAACCTATGGATTCCTCTTAAAGAAATGGGACTGCCACTGCATTTGATAACCATAATAAGAAATTTGTACGTAGGTCATATTTGGTTAGAACAGAATATGGAGAATGGTTCCCAATTGGAAAAGGGGTAAGGCAAGGCTGTATAGTCTCACCAAGATGGCATATCACTCTTGGCACAAAACTGAAAACACAAGTAAACCAAACTTCTTTAAAAAAAACAAAACACAAGTTGAAAATGCAATGTAAAAGTAGTTTGAAAAATATATCTAGGCATGATAAAATAGAAACACAATTAAATTCCTTTTAATTTAAGCTAAACCCCTCCCCAAATAAAAGGGTCCATTTGCCAAAATATATTAACATGGCTCTTTAATAAAAGACCTCAAGTAAGAGAATTCCACACCTGGGGTAGCTAAGCGTGTCCCACCAGATGTGCCTGTGATATGGTGGGACTAAAAGAAAGCCTTCCTGCAGATCTTAGAGCTCAGGCAGGGAGATACAGCTTTAAAGAAGGATGTTTTGCCTGTCCAGGATTTAATCTTCCTCACAGGGAAATACACACACACACACACACACACACCACAGTATAGTGTAGAGAACACTAAAGGGCAATGCCATGTTGCAGCAATTAGGAGCAAGGTTTTCAGTGTTCAACTAACATTTTTTGCATGCAGACAACGTTGCAATTTCCAAATGGCAATGAGGCTCTAATTAAAAATTGGATTTCCAAACTCACATGTTCCAGAACTAAAGTCTTTCCACTCACGCTCACATGCAATAGATTTTTTATACTTCCCCTTAAAAAAAATCCCTTCAAATAAAACATCCTGTGACATAGCAAAAAAGTTGTTTGTGCACATGTTTCACAAAATACACTGTTTTCAGCACAAATACATTTCTTTAGCTTAAAAAGAGAATTTCTTCAAGGATTAAGAACATTTTAAATTTTGTTTACACCCTAAGATTATCAGATACCCCTAAAGAAATGAAAGTATGATTGACTCCCTTTATGTATCTCTCAGAATTCCTCTCCTGTTTTGCTGATGAACATGCCCCCCCCAGCCTCCAATATTGCTATGAATTTAATTTTAATAAAAGGTCAGCTACAATTCTAGTGACGACTGAGTGCTAATTTTTTCAGACCACTCCGTCACTTATGAGTTAAATGTCAAGCTTAACTAGCAAAAGTTTACAGATGATGCCAATCTTTAGCACCCTTCAGATGTTTTTTTTCCAGTGTATTCAGGTATGAAAAGAGATTATTGCATATGCAACATATGCATCTAGAGTTCTTCATGGACTACATATGCTTCACAACATGGTTTCAAATCATATGAAAAATTCTAAATGTGTTGGTTTTACATGCAAAGAATGACTCTACAAAACATAAGCCTCGTGTGTGGAGGTCAGATCCAAATTGGATGAGTGCAAATCTTAGCCAGCCTAAAATATATAGCCTAGCTACTTCTCTGTGTATTGCTTAAATAAAGGGATTAGGTTTCAAAACAGGGTTTTTCATGAGACAGAGGCCCCATTCTCACTAGCCCATTTGCACTGGATAGAATGGGTAGATCAATTGCCCCATACCAATCAGCCCAGTTACAAATACCCACTACCTTTTACCTCGATAGGCAATTTGCCCCTCTGAAGTTCACATTTGCAGTACCGCTTTAAAATGGAGCCTCTTTTGTGTCAATCAATTCACTTCTGCTTTCGTCAAGGTGACATATCTACAGCCATTGCCCAACTGAATGGGTGCTTTCCCTCCCTTTTTTAAAAAAAAACTGGAGGCAGTGTGCACATATTCTGTCAACTCGTCAAATTTAAAAACTCTAGGTGTGTGTGTGTCTCTTGTGTGTATTTGGGTCATAACAGATTATGGCAACCATAAAACGACCCATCCTGGGTTTCTTGGCAGATGGTTCTAAGGAGTTTGTCATTGCCTTTCCCTAGGATGAGAGAGTGTGACTCCCCCAAAGTCATGGGTTCCCTCGAATGCCAGCCTCTAGCTCACCTTCACTTCCATCCAGTATTTCCTCCTCTTTGGAACTTCCCTTCCAGCCCAAAGCATTGCATAATCTGTCACAACAACAACAACAACAACAATAAAATAATAATAATAATAATAATATAATAATAATATGTTGTTTGCAGGGGAGGCCACTGAATCCATCTCTGCATCTGCTTTCCCTCCGATTGCCACCCAGAATGCCATCTCTCCTTACATATACACATGTAGCACAAGCATCTACAATTGTATTCATTGCCAAATTGAAAGGGAAACATTTGTAACATTTGCATTGTAGCATTTGCCATATTCTGTCACACATACACACAAATAATTTTTTTTTAAATGCCACTTGCAAAGTGACCTGCCATGCCATCAGCAAGCAAATATAAAGGGAACTGTAGCATAAGCATACACATCATCAATATAATGTCAACCTGTAAAAAAAGCATTCACATAATCTGTCAAAAATAAAAATACAAAAAGAGAGAGAGAGCGAGAGATAGCTGCCTGCAAGAGGGAGACATGTTCCACCCTCTGCCCTCCCTCGCCCTAAATTCCTCCCCTGAAGTGACCCGATTATGACCGGAAACAAGTTCACATTTGCCGCAGCAGGGAAGAAATGGTTTTTTCTAAAAGACACAGGAAATAATCCACTTCCGGAAAAACCACTCTAAGGGGGAATTGCCCTGGATCAAGTGTGGAAAGACCCTAATTCTGATGTGTTTGAATTGGTGCCAATGAGAACTTCTGACTTTTCATCCGGTTCACAATTGGGTATAAAAGGTAGTCTGAATGGCCCCAGAGTGAAAGCCACACCAAGGCAGAAGTTTGGGATATCATGAAAGGAAGACATGCCGGCTTTTATATCTAGTAATGTATTTTTATTGGCACATAAAGGATGGGCAGAAGTGTCTGTGGAATTTTCTGGCCTGGGTGCCAAAGTAACATGTCTATTTTGAGAACTGTGCACCTTGACTTGGCGGTGTTGGGCACTATTGCTGATTGCCTTGGGCAGTGGAATACCTGGATCAACTATGCCGAAATCTTTAAACTATAATAAAAGTTTTGGCTAGGTCAGAAATGCTATTTGCTTTTTCATGTCTCAGATCCAGAGATATAGTGGATTAAGAACTGAGGATGAAGTACTGGATCTTCAGAGTTCCTCAGTCTTCTGTTGCCAAAGGTAGAAAGTGAAGCATTTCTTTCTACTTGCAACATGGCACCTCCCCTCCATACACACACAACCACACACATTTCTGATGGGAAAGTAGCGGGTATCAGGGAACAGCCAATCCTTGAATCCTTGAAGGAAAGGCCAGGATGCAAATATATATTATAAAAAACTCAGCACCATCACCATGAGATGATGATGATTATATGTTGGTCTCTCCTGCCATCCAGCTGTTATATGCACCGAAGATTAAGGGAGGTGCAGTTTTCAAGCAAATCATCCTCATCACCACTTACCTGTTCAATATCTCCTTTCCTCCCTCCCTAGCTTAGCCAGCGATGACTGAAGGATGAACAACAGCTTGCAGACTTCCAGCCCTGAAGCTGAATGAACACCACACAGTTGTCCCCAGAAGTGCAGGGCCCTTCCAAGACAACAGAAAGCAGTGATTTCACCACTCCTTGTACTCTGCCACCTGAGTACATGTAGTCACTTCATCTAATGGTACAGCTTACCCTTCTGTACCTGTGGATATGAAAACTGGTGAAATTGGCTGATACAGATCAACAAAGAGCTGCTTGACCTTTTGCACTCTCCATGGGGACATGGCTATGGAAATTATCAGGATGAGAACTTGACTTAAAAATTTACCACTACACCACTGCCAACCCCTGTGCTCCACTACTGACACTACTATTTGAAGACCAAACCCTGGACAAAAGAATTAGACAAGTTCATTTTAAACTTCTGTGAATTGGTGGTTAAGGCAAAATAAAGTGGACAGTTCACAGCTGCTTGAAAACTGCATGGCAGCAACACTTTCTGTCATGCCAGCCCCTTAGTTGCCTTTTGGAGAGAAGAAAATAGTTTTACTCCATATATTTTGTCTACAGTGTCTGAGGCAGCTGATGGCTCAGAGCATTTGGTGGATAGCGTATCCTCCAATAAAAAATCACTCTCCTTGGTTAAAAAAAGCAAGAAATCAGGAAAGTGTACTCTTGCCAAGGAGATAAGAAAGAGAATGAACTTGCAAAGATAAAACCTCCTCCTCCCTACCTCAGGAAATGAGGTAGGAGCATAGCAGGAGCACGACTGCCCAATAACTTATTGCTTTTCTTTCACCAGCAAAGGAAAGGGACTCATATGACACTGGCGTTTGAGATGAACATCCCAAATTTTTCTGCCCCCTGTCAATGAGAGATAGAATTTGATAACACCTTTAAACACTTGGAAAATATTTTTCACTAAAGCACATCTCCAATGAGTTAATTGTAGCACAACAAAAAAATCACTGACATTAGGGCGGTATGAAATACATTGGTTGTTTATTCAAGATAAAATGAGAGCTTCCTGAGAGTAGCATATAAAATATAATGAATCATCATCACATCATCATCATCATCACATCATCATCACATCATCAGATCATCATCAGAATCCTCATCATCATGTTGGATAAAGTTTCATATCAATTACAGTTCCTCAAATCTAATATTCTTGTATGGATACATTCAGTTCATCCAGAGATCAGAATCTAATAAATATATACATCATGAACCAACCACAATGTATTTCGTTCCACCTGATGTCAGATTTTTGGAGGAAAAGTACATACAAAACCATGTGCGTATTAAAAAATAAGTGCACAACTAAAATCGTGTACATTTGAAAAAAGTACATAAGTATGTAAAAACCCTACAAAAATGTGTTTATTAGGGAAGAAAAGAACAAAATCACGGAAACACACAAAACTACTGTTGAATTATGTGCAGTGGATGAAAGGACAAGAAGTTCACAATCTGATACAGAAGTAGAAACAATAATATGTGAATCTTGGCCTTTTGTACAAAACCAAGGTATGTTTGCACAATGGTGCAAAATGTGGGGAAATCCACATTAGTATATGCAAAATCTCTTGTACTCTAGGATAGCAGTAGAGTATATATATATATATATATATATATATATATATATATATTCTAGCCTGGGAGAATTAAATAAGCAAAGACTTACATCCCTTATATGTGTTTATGAATGTTTATGTGGTGTATGCAGGATCAGGACAAGAACCATCTGTTGCTGAACTGACTGAAACATGTTTTCTGTACATAGAGGGTCCCTCAGCTATCAACACCAACACCTTCGCATTTCTCAACAACACCACTGACAATAATAACAAAACTGTGTTGGTTTCCACCAATGTATATAACATTATCTTAGTGTTCTGCTTTTGAAATATACTAGTCCCCTTTATCACAGGCTTGGATCTTCTCTTTTTTTTTCTACTTTTAATTGGTTATTTATTTTGTTCTCTCCCTGATCATTTGTTTTCTTTTTCATTATTATTAAACATATATTTATCTAAGTTAAATTGTCCTTTACTGTTGGTCCCCCTGCCCATGCTTTCTCTCTTTTTTCTTGCTGATCACTTTGTAACTTGGGGAGTGTGCAGGTCCTTTGGACTCATCAACACTGTATTTTTATAGCCTCCCTCCCTTTTTAAGGAAGAGGTTATAATTTCGACAGAACTGTTTTCAGAGATAATGACCAGATTTGTTGTTTTGTGGCTCACAAGGTAAAGGAAAAATACAATTTAAAACATACAATAGAAAGAATTAGATTAGATGTAAAGTCAAAGGCTTTCATGGCCGGCATCCATAGTTTTTTGTTGGTTTTTCGGGCTATGTGGGCATGTTCTAGCAGAGTTTCTTTCTGACGTTTCGCCAGCATCTGTGGCTGGCATCTTCAGAGAAAGATCTGTGGCTGACATCTCTGAAGATGCCAGCCACAGATGCTGGCAAAGCTTCAGACAGAAACTCTGCTAGAACATGGCCACAAAGCCCGAAACCCCCCCCCCCCAAAAAAAAGATTAGAATTAAACTATTTACAGTAGTAAAACAATTCACATTCAGTAAAAGTATAAAATACAATTTAAAACATTTATAAAAACCTCTTAAAAACAGTACAGTCAAAATAATACAGCACTCCTATCCTGTTCTTTTAAAGCTTTCTGTTTGAAAAGCCTGGACAACAAAGAGGGGACCATTATGCCCTCTCTGGGAAGGGAGTTCCAGAGTTTAGGGGCAGCCACTCCTAAACTCATGTCCCCACCAACCGTAGGGTGGGACTGAGAGAAGGGCCTCTTCTGATGACCTTAGAGTCTGATCCAGCTCATACAGGCAGATTCAGTTGTAAACAGCATGAACCTGTGCCATAAAGGACTTTATAGGTTATAACCACCACTTTGAATTGTGCCCAGAAAAAAAACCTGCCATCCAGTGAATTTGTTTCAGTAACATGCCCCAGTTAATAGTTCTGGCTGCAGCTCTTTAGACCAGCTGAAGTTTCTGAATACTCTTGAAAGGCAACACCAAGCAGAGCATTTTACAGTAGTCCAAACAGAATATAACTAAGGCATGTACCACTGTGGTCAGATCCAGCATAGCAAAGGAATGGGCACAGCTGGCACACAACCTTTAAATCTGCAAAAGCACTCCTGGCCACTGCAGAAACCAGGTTCAAAGTTGAGTGCAAGAATACACCCAAATTGTAAATTTGTGTTTTCAGGGAGATTGTAACCTCATATAATCCAGGCTGAAACCCTTTTACCTGTTCTGTCTTCTGAATTTTTGCATTTTAGCCTCCCCTGCAAGCATTGTTAAGGTTACCAGACTTACTGGGAATGTTGTGAGCCCCAAAATGATGTACACAGGACTTGTTGCCAGTTGGCTCCCAAAGGATGCACAGAGAACCCCTGCCCCCAGGATTCATTTACAGATGCACATATCTGCACACACATACTTACACACATATGGTACATTCACATATATACTGAAGCCAGATCATTAAACAGTATTTAGTAATAATTATAATGAACTGATTTTTCATCAATTCCATCCAGTATTGTGCTTCAACTTGGGTTCCTGACATCTCTGGAACAGCTTTTGTGAATCTGTGTTAGGAAAGGTTTTTTCAATCTGACCATGAGTGCTTCTGTCCCTTCTTTCTTCTTCTAAACAAAATAGAATTAGCCAGAGTGCATGTTTGATCTGCTGACTTGTTCTTCTTCAAGCATATTTGTCAGCCTCTTAATTCTTGGAAGGTCTAGCTCTTATGCTTTTATTAACATTTTAATTTGTTCATATGCCATTTCATCTTCTTCACTTGCTGCTTGAAGGAATTTAAACCTCAATTTTGCTTCAGCATGATGAAAAAGAGCTGTACATCCAAGTGAGGGCTTGAATCTCTGGGGTTAATAGTCAAACCTCTCACGTAGGTCAGTAGCAGCCAATTTCTACTGTGTTAGCTGTTTCCTTGGTTTCTGGCTGGCTTAAAGTTTAAATTTGTTTAGTCTTTTCAACCAGCTCCTCTCAGAGCTTCTCCTTATCCTTCGATCATTCTTGTTGCTTCCTAGCAATTTCCCCAATTTCTTGTATGTCAATCTTTTGTTTTCTCACTTCCATCAAAGAGTTAGCCATTTTGTTCCTTCATTTTGCTCTTTTAAAAAAACCAAAAAAACTTAATTGGTCATGTTCCTGTACAATTTAATCATAAAGGAAGAATATGTTCTTCTGATATACAACTGGGTAAAGCCCAACATTTATTATAATAATAAAGCAAGAATCAGAATCAGCATTTTAGTATAGGAATGGGAAAACTTCATCAGACATGAGCTAAGAAGAATGAACAAGATGGAACCTTCCATAAATGAACACTGGTTACATGATGCTCTGGGTTACATGATGGCCCATACCATCAACTTTCTATATCTCAGTTAACGAATGATTGCAGTATATCATTATATTTATTCTTCACAGAAATAGCTTTGCGAGCTCTGTCCGTTCCTAATGTTCTTTTCATGGCCAAAATCCCACTCACCTGTTACAACACTGTGAAGATCAAACTGCCTGACTTGGCTATCTGTTAGTTGTAAGTAGATAAGGTAGTTGTTAAAACTAGCTCACTTTTGTGCCTATAAGCGCCACTTACAGGTTGCCATTACAGATGAAAGAAAGTCATGGCTGATCTCCTGAGGGAGTCTAGAAAAGCACAGCTTCCTTGAGCAGAGTCAGTAAGTCAATCTCTTGCTTAGATGTACACAGTCTCTCTGCCAAAAAGAAATAAAAGTTTTTTGAAAAGTTTGTACTAAGCATCCACTGAGTCTGTCACATTGGAATCACATCCTGCATCTGAAATAAATTTGACCTTCATTGTGTGTCTGTGTGTGTGTGTGTAAAAGAACTATAAAGAAAGAAGAAGGGGATAGCTAACCAGAATGCACTAGAAATGAATGTCATGCCTTATCAAAGTGCACTTTGACATCAATGGACATGTTTCATTCATAGATGTTGTAGCACTATTTCTATCAGCCACTGAAAGAAATCGAGCAACCAGCAAATCTTGCAATGAAGCTGATGAACTTAGACCCTTACATTTCAAAGAGAACAATATGGATGCAATGTGAGCATAGTACTTGTATTCTGTTAAGAGACCCCAAATTAGCTGTGAGTCCTTTTTGAGAGCAGAACTGATACAGAACTGTATTTTGTTTATATTTTTAAGCAAGTGCACTCAGAATCATAGAAGCATAGAGTTGGAAGAGACCACAAGGGCCATCCAGTCCAACCCCCTGCCATGCAAGAAATCTAAATTAAAGCATCCCCGACAGATGGCCATCCAGCCTCTGTTTAAAGACCTCTAAGGAAGGAGACTCCACTACACTCCAAGGAAGGAGTCTGTTCCACTGTCGAACTTCCTAAACTATTATCCAGACTGTATGGATTCTTCACTTATCTGAATTTTGTGATGCAGTTTTTACTCCAAATAAACATATAAACACAATACATATTTTAGAGAATGTTGCATATGAAAATGTGCATGTCAGTAAAAGATGTGTATAAATATACACATAGAAAGTTGATACCATATGGTATACAATGAAATGACTTGAACACCTCCATCTCAAGTATAGTAAGACTAAATAGCAGACAATGGACAGACCATATTAATCCTAATCAAGATGTTTTGGCACCTAAACAAAATAGTTCGAGGTGGCTCAACATATTTTGAAGACTTTGTTGCCATTAGTGGTCCCTGTCTGTATTTCAGTCTTTGCTTAGTGAACTGGTAAAGTTTAAAAAAAAACAACAACCCACAAAACTTGTTTATGGAACAGTCCCTCTGCAATCACTCCCACCAATAAAACACTTAATAATTGTCGCAGAAAAGCAGTGTCATTTCTCAACATGGTGCCCATGTGGTGTGCCTCTTTGTATGGGACTGTTCCTCTATTCAGGCATTCAGAAAGAAAGCTAAATAATATATGAGGAAAAGGAGCACAGTACACTCATCATCTCCTCACATATTTCCGCCATTCTTCTCATGTCTTTAGAGGAAGGCTTTTTCTTTTATGGAGTTACTTCAGGAGATTCAGAAACCATGGGAAACCACACTATAAATTTTGTGGCACTAAATAAAGCTAGGATTTTTCTCTTACCTTGTTCTTACTCATGAGGATGAAAAAAATCTCAAATGTTTTATACATGAGATGAGATGGCAGAAGCTTTTTTTCCATATTCTTGTTTTTCCATTTGGGGACTTTGGGTGAAATTTTCATAATTTTTTTTTCAAACAGAACTTTAGGTTTTGTGAAAATATTTGTCTGTACAAAATGCAATCCCTTTGCACACATGTACACCCCCCCCACACACACACAAATATTTGAAACTGAAATAGTGGAAGGTGTTAGCCTTTTCATTTTTCCACAAGGGACAAAAATCGTTAGCCTTTTCATTTTTCCACAAGGGACAAAAATCACATGGTGGTTGACTTTTTGTCTTACAGGAGGCTTCAGTTTGTCAAGACAGACTTTCTTGTCAAGAATGTGAATGTTTGTGAGTTCTTTTTTTTCTCATACCCATAGTTTGATGAATCTCTGTGCACAGAAAATAACTATTTTCTTCATACTGTTGCTCTCCTCACAATTAAGGTAATGAGAGGGCATTAAAATCGCACTTCATTTCATTATGTGTTCATTTAGTATACATTTTGAACATCTGAATAGGGCTTTTATCTATGAGATGAAGAGGGGGACACATGTATGCTCCTACACCATGCCAATGTTTTCAGCAATCTGGTAAATATTTAAATAAAACCTGAGGACCATGTAATATGGTGGAAGAAATTCTATTTCTTGGGCAGCTGTAAAGATTACTGAGATAACATATGTGAAATTCTTCAAATACTTGACATACATCATGTAGGTTTGAAGTATAATAATCTTAAAACAGTGTTGAAACCAGAAAGTCATTTAAAGAAAAATGGCATTTACTCTGGCAAGATTACTCATTTGAAGCCTATATGGATAGTGTACACTTAACTGCCTATGCATTTTATGTATATTGTTAGTATGGGCTGTCATGAAGGCAACTGTGTGAGCAGGAAACCATTAGAGTGTGTCTGATCTCATAAAGCTTTTATCTTGCGGTCGAAAATGAGTAAATTCCATGTTTGCCCAAGCTATATTCTATGCAAAGTTGTTCTTTCTTGCATCTGAATCCAGGATCAATTCTGCTGACATGCAGGAGCAAATAATTAGGATCACTTCTACTTTTTGCAAAACGTATGTATGTATGTATTTATTTATTTATTTATTAAAAAGCTTCCTCTTTTGTTTCTTATGCCTCTGATTCACTTCTAACTCTATCTTCATAGTGAATTCACTGCAGACATTGAGTGCACTGGTTCTCATTTTGCTGTCTATGTTTCCCTTCAGACTTGTAAAGCAGCTATCTATCGTGCTGATTACATAGCTCCGTTCACGATCTCTCCATTACAAGAAATCATTATCATATAAACACTGCCCACCCATTTATCCAGATCAAGGCTGGCAAAGTATGAAGCAAACCTTCCCATATTTGCATAGACATCTGCATTTGCTGCCCAATCTGACCTCAGTTATCACAATCTGAAATAGCTTCCATAATGTATTGATTACACAGTTACTTATCTAAAGATGAACAAGAGATTAGTCAAAATTTTTTGACTAATATTGACTAATATTAAGTAGAAGACATATTTTCTCTTATTAACTTGCTTGGTCTGACCTGTCCATGAACATTCTAATTAGATACCAGTTGTCATATTGGGATTAAGAGTTTCTGAGATGTGGTCAAAAAGTGGTGTATTAAGAAGAGCTTCCCCAACTTTTAAAAATCCAACCTAATGTAGCAGTCCTGCAGAAATATACACTGAAGCTGTCTTCAGGGAACAGTAGAACTATTGAGAAATATTGAGAACAGTGTACATATGAATGAATCTACTGGGTTAATAGGGAAGCTTTAGCCTTCCAGAACTTTTAAACTACAATCTTAACAGTAACTTGCCATTGACTGTGCTCGATGGAGTGTTGGGGAGCTGGATTCCAAAACACCCCCAATCCAGTAATTCCTCTCTAATCATACTGCTATCTTAAAACGCTAGTTCATTTCCTAAGGCCATTGCTGTGATATGTCCTGAGGTTTCATAGGAACAAGATGTGAAGATATCACAGTATGCCCTAGGTTAGTGATAGTGAATCTTTTCAGGGCCATAGGCCTGATATATATATATATGCACCTGATAATACCCAGTGCTGGAGCTTCCACCCTCTGGGGCAGGGCTTTCGCCCTCCGGGGTCAGGACTTCTGCCCTCCTCCTTCTGGGATGGGACTGCTCCCCCTGCCCTTTTCCCAGCATTCAGCTGTCTCTGAGAGACAGCTGGAAACCGGGGAAGGTCCGGGAGGGAGGGTGATGGTCATGCGCCAGTTGCTCCTCCTCCCTCTGCCCGTTTACCAGCTTCCATCTGTCTCGGAGAAAAACCTGCCTAATGTAGTTGAAGGCCAGGAGAAGACAGAGAGGAGGAGCCAGCTGGACACACTGGTGGCTCCTCCCCCCTTTTCTGGCTCCAACTGTCTCTGGGAGTGAGATAGATGAAGACTAAGAGAAGGCAGGGAGGAGGAGCCAGCGGTACACACAAATGGCTCCTCCTCCCCCACCCTTTTTCTGGCCTCCAGATGTTTCTGAGGGACAGCTGAAGGCTGGGAGAAGGCCGGGAGGAGGAGCCATGGATGTGCACCTGTGGCTCCTTGTCCCCAGCACTTTTTTCCAACTTCCAGCTGTCTTGGGGAGAGATGGCGTCACATGCCACCTATGGCACATGTGCCATAGGTTCACCATCACAGCCCTATGTAACCCTACCATTGGCTTTGTATAATTAGCAACTTAACATAGTCCACTATCCATGCAACAGAGTCACAACACACATGCATACATACACAAACACCACATACCACCCTTCTACTGGCCAGGGAGACAGCAAAAATAAGAGGCTGGCTAAGAATATTACAAATAAATAAATAGTGAGGTCATTTAGTTTGTGGAGGAAAATAACATGTGATTGAAGAAAAAACCCAGAAAGGTGTAAGAAAAGAGGTGTAAGAAGAGACGTCCAGCAATTGATTTCATATTTAAAAAAAAAACACTTGTAAAAAAGGTTGTATTTTTAAATACATTTGAACTGTAATTTTAAAGAGTGAGCCACAGTTATTTCACCAATTAAGAAACTGCTGCTTATGATCAGTTACAAAAACCAAGGGAGTGTCAATCCATTATCTAATACATACATACATACATACATACATAAATCACCCTGGAGATTTGAGCAAGATCTGCTCAGATGAGCTTAAATGTTCCCCCAAAAGCCAGGTATTTATCTGTTTAGGCAGTTTTAAGATGCAAGCAGAAATCTGAAATACTGGAGAAAGAAGGCTGAAATAAATGTTTTGGTGATAAGGTTCCATTAAATCAGGAGAAACATAAATTAATTTTTGTATTAATTAATCTGGAAACAGCTACTAGCATGAGAGATATGCTTGGGTTAGCTTCATGGACACCTTTTTATGAATTTGTTGTTCATTTTGCAATATAAATTCTGCTATCTTTGTTTTCATATTTCAGCTATTTTTTGATGTTTTGGGGTGATTCCGTGATCCTATAATTTCTAGATGTCTAGCTTTACAGTTTAACTCTTTTCTTGGCCAAGTGGTATATAATAATAGCTTTCATCTCCAAACCTGTCTAGCCATTAGTTCCAACATGAAATGTAATTTTGAATAGTCATGGTAAAAACTGTAATCTGAAGCCTGACTAAATCAGCTTCCAGACACTTTGGGGGCATGGTATTTAGAACACGCATGTCCCTGAAGTGGCTGGAAGGTGCTCTAAGGCTGCCTAAGGGGGCCTGAAGTCAATGTCAAAAAGAGTGGATTTAATCCACTCCTGCCAGTGGCCCATTTGGTTTAGATAAAACAAATGTATGTAACCTCCTATTGGTTTGCTTTTCTATATCCAGTGCTTTCTTGAATCATTCTAACCTGCAGCTATTACTATCTCTCACATTTCCCAACAAGGCCACCATCCTCTGTGTTAGTCTATTCTACTGTTAAAATGTCAGGAAGACACTTTTAATTTGTAATTGGAACCACCCTTCTCATAATTTGAGCAATTTGCTCTAGGTCTTTATCTTCTAGAACAGCAGAAAACATTTTCCACATGGCAGTTCATCAGTTTTACAAAGATGACTGACATATTACTTTCAAATCTTGATTTCTCCAGGGTATAAATATACTTAATTCTTCCAGCTGTTCCTTCTAAGGCTTAGTTTCCAAACCCTTTAGTACATTAGTTGTTCTTCTCTATACGCATTCCAGTTCTTGTTAACCTGTGGTATTAAGAAGCTGATAGAATAGTTCTGGCAAGACCTGCCCAAAGCAGAATGGAGTGGTAGTATTATTTTCTCTGGTTTGACTACTATAATTCTGTTGATGGCAACCTAGAATTACATTGCATCATAGTGCTGACTCATATTTAGCTTGTGATCCACCATGAGCCCTAGATATTTTTCTGCATATACTGCTATCAGTCCAGATGCCTGCTTTTCAGTTAATTTTTCCCACTTAAATTCAGTACTTTACATTTGCTGACATTCCTATTGAAATCAATTAGATTAATACAGGTCATGTTCTCCAATCTATTCAGGTCATATTGAATCCTAATTCTGTCTTCTAAGGTGTCAGTTTTGCTCCCCAGTTTAGTGTCATCTGCAAATTTTATGATCATACCCTCTATTCCTTTATCCAAGTCATTTTGTAAATATGTGGAACAATACGGATTCTAGGACAGATGTTTGGAGAAAAACAATTAATATTTTGTAAATATTTCCACTTCCTGGCAACAGAGCCCTCATACAATTGTTATCCTATCATTTTTAGTTATCTTTTTATTTTCCTTTACCCCATTTCTGTTCAGATGAGCCACCAGCTTATATTTCAGCAGCTACACACTTTAAATTACTTCAGTAGTGGTAGCTGACATACCTTACGTTTAATCAATATTTACACAGTACAAGCTATGCTTAGTCCACCAGCTTAATGTCAGAGCATAAATAATAGTCCAGCCAACACTATCACTCAGTGCATCTCTCAGAACATATATTTAGGATCTTGAGATAGAATTATAGTATAAAATGATCTTCGACTGAGGTTGGAAAACTAGCTTCCTTATAATAGCACTGTCCAACAGTATGAATGGAGTGAAGCAAAAGCACAGAAGCACGGAAGCTTAGGATATATGTGAAGTAGTTTGTTTTATCAAATAAATTACAGTAATGTAGAAGGATCAGATATTCAGAACATTGGCTCAAATACGTATATTCTAATTTGATCGGGTAAAAGCAGAGTTAAAATCAAAATTGTCCTAATCGAAAATTTGACCTGAATGTGGAGGCTGTTGTCCTAAGCCTGGAGAGTGCAAAAATGCGGCTGCCCGACTCAATGGGCAGGCCGTGTTGACCCCGGGAGCTCTGCCACTGTGAGGCTGCCATTGGGATCGGTCATGCCCCAGCATGCCTTGCTGGGATGCACGGGCCTGTGAGTGGCTGGCTGGGGGGGGGGGGAAGGGGGGGGGTTTTCACCTCCCAGGGCCACCCTGGGAGGCATGGGGGCCCTCTCTATAGTCGCCCTGGGTCCTCCAGGGTGGCCGATTCGTCAGCTGGCCTTGGGGGTGGGGCGACTTCCCTCCTGGCTCCTCCCATGTACTGGCTTATTCAGGCCACATGGCTTCCTGCTTGGTGCCATTTGCTGCTTGGTGCCATTTGCTGCTTGGCTCCCCCACTGTCCCTCCCTTGGGCGTGGTTTCCAGGGCTGCGTAGCACTGGATCAGGAGTCCCTTTGGGGCACGGGAGTGCTGAGGGCATGTGTCGTGGCCATTGTGGGGGCACAGCATGACAGTGTCTCCCGGTGACAAGGGGCTTGATTAAATACATGCGATTGGATGGTTGCATGGATGGGTATATGGTGTTTCCTTAGCCCCTAGGCCATCCCGAAGCCTGGCTGTTACCAAGTATTTCGGTTCATCATACAACAGCGGATTATACAATGTTCCAGATCCAGACCTCATGCTTTGGGCCAATCCTACCTTGCTTGCTGGTTGCTTATTAAAGTTGTGGCCTTTCCTCCATATTACTGGCTCCTGTTTTTCTTGTAGCGGCACCCTCCCAGGCAAAATCCTGTTTTCTTGGATGCACAGAGACTAGCTAGATTACCACGCTACACTCTTATTGTGCTGGTATTCCACTTTAACTGCTATGGCTGCCTCCTCTTGCATTCTGGTATTTGCAGTTTAGGGAGGGGAATTTAGAATTCTCAGCCAGAGAGCTCTTAGGCCTCACTGAACTACAAACCTCAGAATGCAATAGGAGGCAGCCAGAGCAGGAAAAGTGGAATAGCAGCACTATGAGAGTGTAGTGTGGTACAACATCCCAATAGGTGAGTGTGGGCTTATACAATTGATAACTGACCACAAGGAATCCATTCCAAAAGCCATGGAGCTCTATAGGATCCCCTCTCATAGCAGTCTTTGGTAAGTAGATTGTAAAATAGTGGGAAGTGGGAGAAATGAAAGGTCACAATATCTGGCTGATGATCTTCATTGCACTTGGAGAGTCAAAAAACACTAAGTGTTATGGATTGTTTATTGAATATGCTGATGGCATCCTAGTCAGGTAAACCATTTAGCCTTTCTCACCTTTCATGCATGATTTAGTAACCAATTTGGAAAGCACTTTTTTCACACATGTGATTCATAAACACACAGAGAGATTCTTCCCATTCATCTTCCTGTATTTGCTCACATATGTGACTTCCACAAGTCATCATTGTCATCATCACCAACTCCACCTTCATCGTCTGCTCTTCAGCATCAAGGGTATAACTGTCTGCATTTTCCATTTGATGGCCAACCAATAAAGAGTAGTTTGTGATATTGCCATTTGAATATGTCATTAAATAGACTAGAATTCCATATATTCTTTTTCCCCCAGTTGAGCCACAACAGTACTTAATTAACAGTCCCAGAGTAAATCTGTATTAAAAGGTGACACAGAAGTTAAAAACCAAATGTGATAGGAACATAATTTCATTAAAATCAAAATTTATCCAATGACCAAAATATGTAAAGGGTCAAAGTTTCAACCATGTTTCTTTTCATATGCTGTAACAACACTTGTTATACTTTACAACAAGAGTGGGGTGCTTCATAATCTGATGTAAATGTATCATTTTTCATGCCCCAAAAGCAAAGTTTTTCATTTTCAAAACAAAAACAAAAACTCCAAAGTCTAGCATGCAGAATAGAGGAGATGAAGAATGAAAATCTGTAGCAGTTTGGAACAGGTATGTCGGTTATAATACCGTCAACATTTCAGAATGCACTGCAAGCAGCAATGTCTATTGTCACATCACATGCTGCAGAGTTTATTATTTCTACAGTGAATCTACAAACATAATGAATTCTCACTGGCCACACAAAGCAAGAATCTTAGCCTAAAGGCATTTCACACAATCATATGCCAGTAAACTGGAGGAAGGATATAAAAGCAGAAGAAAATGTAGGGAGAAGGTAAACAAGCAAATAAACAAAAAATAACCCTAGTATGGAACAAGCATACGTTCTATTTGGGGCACCATAAAAGGTGACAAAGGCAGACTTAGGTTACAAAAACAACTTGCAAGGAAATTCTCCCATACAACCCAAGTTGAAAGTTGTACAAGTGCATATGATGTCTGTCTTATAATATAGTTGATCATTAGTTTTACCTGCTCTGACCGGCAGCAATGTTCAAATTTCTCAGGCAAAGTGACATCTTGCTCATCTATGCTGAGATGCTTATATCTGGAGGTATAAGGACCTGGATCCATCTTGTTCATACAAAGCATCAACTTCCACTGATCTAGGAACCCAGACTAAATACCTGATTGCAGCTCCAATACAGCCTACTATTGTCAATTGTGGCTCTGACCCAGATTTCCCCAAGTTTTTCCTGAGCCCTATTGGAAGTACAAAGAAAGACAACCAAAGGGGCAGACTATTGCTTTGGTGCTGAGTTACTGTTGCTGTTGTGTTCAGCTGCTGCGGAAGACTGAACTTTGAAGATATTCACATTGTCTATATGTTTCTCCTGCTCAAGCTTTAGGCTGGTGTGTATGTGTGTGTAAGCAATTTTTTTCCCTTATAGATTTCTAGAAATAAGTATTACATTATCATATAAACATCCTTATGACTTTTCTGTCCTTGACATAAGTGTGATCCAATCCTAGGCATGCAGGACTGTGATTTTCCTCTATGCAAATGGGAATCCTGGCCATTAAGAGATCTTGTTCACATAGACAGACCCCTAGATGCCTATTTTGCATTTACAACAACACTGAACACACGTCTGGAGGAGACATAGCTACTGGCAACAATCCTTCTACAATAACTTTCTCCCATGTAATTGGCTATACATGTGAAAATTGTCCTGCATGTGAAAATAATTTTTATGATCCTTGACTCCTTGGGACCCAGGAGCAAAATCCAATTGCCAGTCCAAACGAGAATAGACTGGATTTACAGAAGACTTACCATTGAACAACTGATGCAATGTGCCTATTCTAGCTGAGAACAGTAATGGAAGTAAGCTCATGTGATTAAGGCAGGGAGGTAAAAGAAACCCCACTTGTTCCAAAAAGCATCAGTAGATGAAAAGCCTTAAATACGGTTAGAGAAAAAATATTATTGCTATTAAATTATCATTGATGGGAAATTCTACTTCTATGAAATATGCAACTTCTGGTCCAAAAGTAAAAAATAAAAATAAAAATGGAAGAACATACATCATTGTCCTGAAATTTAACACAAAAAAAGCCCTACAGTTTTAAAACAGAATAATAGAATTTTTTAAAAGAGAAGTAAAAGGAGTGGCAAAGGGGGAAATCTAGTAGCACTTTGAAGACTAAGCAATTTATCATTTTTTAAAAAACGAACTTTCATGGATCTACAATCATTCTTAGAATGAAAGGACATTGTCTATATGTGTACTTGCTTTTCCTCCCATTATCCCAACAAACTAGAATTGCTCCAAATAATGAGCTGTTCCTACCAGTGTTCCCTTCCAGTTTAAACTGTCTATACCAATAAAAATAGCTTCACCAAATTAATCAACTCAAGACTTGATTAGTCGTTGGGGGCCAATTTTAAATGAATTAAAACGTGTAGCTCTACAAAATACTCTTTAAAGTATTGTAGCGGCAGTTTCAATGGCTAAAGGGAATTTGGTATCATGGGATCCCTTGCTTGTTCAAACTTTCAGTGTTAAGGGTCTCATTGGGCTTCTTTGGTTGTGCTCTGTTACTTATCAGGTGCAGCACTTAAGGCAAAGCAATTCTCTTAATGCTACCGGAAAAATGTCCCCATAACTCTGCATGAAAATAGAAAGAATCTATATATCTGCCTGTCTGTGTATCTATGGGAGGGAAGGGGCAAGAAAGAAATAAACTGGATAAAATAGTGCTGGGGAAGGGATAGTTCCCCTCTGCCAGCTTTATACCTACTGCCTGGTAAGAATCAATGGGTACAATCAAAACCCAATTAATTTTAATTAATAAGAAAAATGTTGGGAATTCTGTTCATGGGTTTCTCTCATTACATCTAGTTTGGTCCCAAGCCTTCCTGAAAAATATCTATGAGGTTCTTTAGAAATCATGTTATATCCATTTATTGACTTGTGCATAGGGTTGCTGTAGAATAAAACAATGCACCAGTTAATATTTGCCACCAAAGTTTTTTGTGGGTTTTTGGGGCTATGTGGCCATGTTCTAGAAGAGTTTCTTCCTGACGTTTTGCCAGTATCTGAAGATGCCAGCCACAGATGCTGGCGAAATGTCAAGAAGAAACTCTTCTAGAACATGGCCACATAGCCTGAAAAAACCCACAACAAACTATGGATGCCGACCATGAAAGCCTTCAACTTCACAGTTGCCACCAAATTTATGTTACTATTAGGGATGGGAAGGAGCACTTCTGGAAGTTTCTCCAATGTGTGCCATTTTCATTTCCAAAAAATGTGGCAAAACAAATTTCCTGTTCCTCCTAGGTGGGAGGATAGAAGGAAACCTGGCATGTTGCCCTAAGCACTTCAGAGGAAAAGTGGAATAAGAATGCACTAAATAGAATAATTAAAAAGGGTCCCTTTCTGTATCAAAAAGCTGTCAGATAAGTGTTAGATATTCCTTGCTTTCAAGATTCCTTAAGTGGATTAAAATCTAAAGATAGTGCAAAAATGTCTTCTGTTAGCCACATATTTCACTGTCGTAAGTTTTGACTTTTAAAAAAAGCTAAACAGCAGGGGAGGGGGGAAGCAAAGAAATTAAGCTCTTTTTCCTTAGGGATGTAATTTATCGGTATTGACTTGTTCTTGAAGCAGCAGCAGCTGGAGGTAGTGATACGCAAGGTGTTTCCAAGCAAACTACAACAACTTCTTTATAACAATCAAGGAAGAAAAGCTTGGACTTTCATGTTATCTTTTCAATATGGATCATGTAATTGTTGGAAGAATACTGTAACTATTTTTCCCCTCCTGTGCTTCAGATCAGTAGGGTGTCACTGTTACCAACTTTTTATTCCCTTTAATTGTCAAAATGGTATTGGATTTGTTTCAGAGTGTCCCCCTTCCCTTTGGCAAATTGATTTCTAACTTGAAGTGGCTTACATAGGACAGATATCCTTCAAATATATTATACTGTGGCAAAGTCCCCAAAGGAAAAACAAGAGGCTGGAGGGAGAATGTTTTCTTTTAGCTGCAGGGCAAAATATCTATGTGTGGTTTCTGTTTTATTTTGTTTTTTGGAATTCTTGCAACTTGCAAGACAGAAGGCAGGCAAAGCATCTCTAAAAGAGGCAAGACTCTACAGAAGTAATAAATGTTTCACTTTACTTAAGATTGTCACATTGTATTTAAAGTGATTTATCCCCGACAAGATACAGTCAGGTTTAATTTTAAAATTGGGTGTTATCCCACATAGCCACAGCTGGGGGAGTACAACCCATATGCATCCTGGATCCCAGCTGTGCTTATCCAGAGAATTTTCAAAAATGGAAACTTGCCATTTTTGAAAAGCCACAGGATAAACATGGCTGGGATCCAGGCTGCATACGAGTTACACTATCCCAGCCGCGGCTGTGTGCGATAACACCCAGTTTTAAAATTAAACACAGCTATATCTCATTGGGCATAAGTCATTTTAAATACAATATGATAATCTCCATAGATTCTGAATTCAAGCCACAAATAAAGCAAATAAATCAAATGACAAAACAAGAAAAATATAAAACTGGAGATGATGAGGATTGCACCATAGACTGCCTGTATGCAAAATATCTGTTCTGTCATGTCTTTCTTCCTGCATTCACACTCTGGAAGAGGATGTGTTGTGCTGCAGATGTACACACATGTACACATACATCTATTTTCTGTGAACCTTTTGCATGACATAACCATAGCATTATTCCACAATAAGTGTCATGGCAACATCCTGTCCCAGAATTCCATAGGATGCAACCATGGTAGTTCAAGTGAAATCACAGTGCTATAACAGTGCAGTCTGAAAGGGATTTGGTCCAGATTAGCCCTTAACAGGGGGAATACTGTGTGCCAATACTGAACACAAAGAAAGAATAAAACCTCAGTAAACCGATCCTGTAGCCTTCTGTGTTAAGTATTGGCAAGAACTTCATTTCAGTTTGCCCATTATTTCTCCCCCCCCCCAATAAATAAATAAATAAATAAATAAATAAATAAAATCACTTGTCTTCATATTCAGTGATGGAAAGAAACAGAGATTTTAAAAATTCAAGTATGAGAGTAAGCAGAACTGTCAGATTTGTCTGGTTGTGGGAAACATGTGGCCCTAAGATATTATTTGTGGCCCTCAATCCCTCCAGACTTCAACGAGTGCCCTGTTTTTAGCTGATAGAAGGGTTATGTCCAGGAAAGCAGCCATGAATACTGATATCTGCTCACACAGGCTGGTGAAGTTTTAAGGCAAAACAAAGGTCCCTTTCAACCAAAGAGAAATAAAGCATAGTTCCATAGTACCAATCCAAGGTCCAGCCAGAGAATGGTCAAGCAGTCTGAGGTCTAGGATTCCGAAGAGGCAGGTTAACGAGGCACTCCAAAGGTCAAGGGTTCCAGGTAGTCAAGATAAGTACACAGTCCGAGCTTCAAGGGTTCAAGACAAGAAGACAAAGAGAGGGTCAGAGACAAACGGACTTTTGCCAGCAAGATCAGATAATCTCTGACAACTACCCCAGCATCCTGCACCTGTTTATATCAACAGCTTGCATGAATCAGTTATGATTAATGGCATGGCGTTTTTCATAAAACCTCCTCAAACGCTGGAAGCATGCCCTTTCAGCTGTTCTCTGGTTGAAGGTAGAAATGTTCTCTTCATCCTCTTTCATACTTGAAAGTTGTGCTGCTGGGAGACTTGGTTGCTGAGCCTCCTTGGAAGCCACAGAGTCTGCTGAAGCCTCCTGGAAGACCACAGACTGTAAGCTGGCAGGGCAGAACTAGGGCCCAGCTCTACTTCTGGCTCAGTTTCAAACTGGAATTCTAACTCATCCCCCTCATCCTCTGCGTCCTCCTCCATGCTGGGCATGACAAGTTGACTTGTCTTTTCTCAAAGTCTCCAGGACTGCAATCTACCTTTAAAATAGGTTGCTAACTCTGCCCTCACTATTTTTTTTTAAGAAATGTTCTTTCAAACCAGAAGTGGACTTCTAACCTCTTCATTTTGCTTCTCCTTCCCTCATCCCATTATGGCTGTCCATGCAGCCCCTCGAAGATCCCATGGGCCTGCTGCCATTGTTTTCTGGAGTAGCCCATCCACGCCCAGGGATAAGAATGTTTAGCTGTTAAAAATCTGCCTTTGGATCCCTGTGTGATTCCATCATGTTTCTGATGCTAAATAAGGGGTTGCCACCTTCCTTCGCCGCAGAGAGTCCTCATTATATTTTATAGCAGGCAGGTGCCGCATTTGTTCTCACCATACTGGGAACTGCAAATGTCTCCCTGTCTGGGATGGAAAGTACTCAAGGGCTTTATATTTTAAGCACTAAAGTATAGAAGGAAGTGAAACTGGCAGATTTCTCCATTCCTCTACAGAGTGTATATGCCCCCTTGAAGAACAGAAGCGCATGCCACACAAGAGGTTCGCCCTGATCAAATGAAAAGAGCTGGAACAGGTAGATAAATATATATATGATTCCAGTTAACTGACCTGAGGGCAGAGCCACTTTCATACCAAAACAGAGCTTTTTAAACTGACTACATTCTTTGAAATCTTTTCCTATTAGTTAATAAGGATGTATGGAGGGGGGAACACTTCTTCAAGAACAGTGATCCATAGACAGTTATTTTCAACCAACCCAATATTTTTGGGTTCTGCAGTGTGCATTGTCTCCAAAGCTAGGTGAGAAGGGTCATTTGTTGTACTGAAGAAAGAATGCATTTAAAACAAAACAAAACACAACTTCCTTTTCATATAGGCATTGAACTTCTAACAGCTTGAGCCTTTAGGGGGGAAATATAGGCAAGCTCCACGTTTTTATTTTTAAAGCAGAGGGCAATGGCTGTTGCATGCCGTGAAAGCAAAAACATCAGAGCTTTGCTCACATCTTTTTCAATGAAAGTAGTAACTTGCTTCTTCAAATTAGCAGAGTGAACAGGCAACCAGCAAGTATCAAAGCAAAAGCATTCATTTTCTTCAATCCAGAAAAAAAAAGTTTCAACTTTAGAATTTCAAATGTAATGCAGAATGCAGAGGAAAACAGAAAACCTAGCAAACAGAGTGAAGCATACTTCTAGCAGTAAGCTATATAATGAAGGGGTCAGCTGGCAATTGACAAACAAACCATATAGAGCACATAAGGATTGTCAAAGCCATCAGCTATCAAAGCTTGTTTCATTTTAGAATTGCCACTAAATTAAAGCTGAAGGTAAAAATTGTGACAAATCAAGATGTTTGTGTTTGGGTGGATCAAGGGAGGAGTCTTAAAGTCAGTTTAGATAGTTTAAGTGCTATTCCAGAGGTTTTTCTACATTTTTGGGTTCTCTCTTCATTCTTAAATGATACTGGATAATCTGTTTTTGTAATTTTGTAGAAGCTGGATTCCAGCCCCCACAAAAAATTGCCAAGCACATGGAGGTAAGGGGATTCCAACTATGACTTGAAATGCACATTTGATAGCTCAAAGGGGACTTAAATTTCATTCTCTCAGGGCCTGTCTCCATGGGACAGATAAAATGTCCTCTCCCTATCCTCTTGGTGGGGAATCCAGATGACACATGGCTCAGCACCTCAGTTCTGCTGGAAACAGTGTGGATGACAAGTGGCCCATTCAGCACCAAACCTGGGGTGTATTATAGTGACTTCAAATTACACACCTCCATTGCAGTACTAGGCAGCTGTTCACCATGTGTCTTGCTGTATCACCCAGCATGCTGGCAACACTGCAAGTCATTCTTTCTGAGGTCAAAATGTGATGATTGAGGGTGGATACCTCATTCTGACCCCAGAGTGAATGACTCACCTTTGGTGGTGGCTATACTGGGCAGCACAGTGAGACACATGTGCAAACAGCCACAGGGTGTTGCAACAAGTGTGCCAGGTAATGGGGGGATTGTTATCCTAGGAAAGATAGGGAACTGGGGGGCATCCTGTAGTTGTTTAGGAAATTAGCTTTTGCAAGAGACTGGGTAATATTTAGAAATGTTTGCACCTGTTTACATCAGGTCTGGGATGAATTAAGAGAGTTTTATTTAGAAAAATATCAAACACACACAATAGCATTTCACACAAACACAGTATTCAGAGCTGATCAAAATGGAAATATGGAAACATGATAGCAGAGTTTAAGGTGTTTTCAGGGGGTTAATCATTATCTTTCTGATGACCACGGACAGCTGGAGTGGCTCAGATTAGAAAGTATGAGGGCAACACAGAACATAGACAGGGCAAAGGAGTGTATGCCAGCTGTGTGCACAAATAGCTTTCTAAAACTCACACTCATACCTAAAATCTGGGTTCAAACAGTTGGCTATCTTGTCAGGTAACAATGACTGAATGTCCTTTCCCAAGATTTGTCAATGGGATTCCAGGCTGGTTGATGACTTTAATTTTAGTGTGACAAAAATAGTGATTGGATCAGGATATCTCCAAGATGGATGGATAGGGACATTTGGTCGGCAACACAACAGGGGGTAGGCAGAGAAGTTGGCTTACAACTCTGGGTGCAAGGAGATAATTTGTCTCAAGGTCCAAAATGATATGCAGATGACTTGGGGGAAGGTAGGAGCAATTAATACACCCATTTAGATTTGATTGTCTTATGGCATTGATGTGCACACGCTTTGGTATATGCTCCTTTTCTCCTGGGAACCTGACTTAGCTTCCTGAAAGGTCATCAATTCCTCAAGAACATGCTCTCCACAGATATGTGACATGAAATATGAGGACAGCAAAATATAGTCTGGGGTTCACAGGGTGTGCTAACAGGATGTCAGGGTACCTCCAGGGCCAGAATACTCCATGCTGTCATGGGGTATTCTATCCCATGCAGACAGGACCCCAGATCTTAGTTAAGCACTCCAACTAATACAAGACATTGACAAAAATGGCATTTGCACACAAGCCTAGACAGTTAAATGATCTATATTAACAACAGCAAAAACTGCTTGCTCGATAACTGCAAACAAAAGTGGCAAACTCTTTTACCAGGAAAGCAACATCTCTAAAGATGTTTTACTTTCTTCTCAAATTCACAGGGTCTTTTGACTTTAAATTCTTGGATATGTGTCTGTGCCAATTTGTATTCACAGAGTCCATGACAATTCTTACTACTTACATGACTCAATACAGAAAAATAATGTCAGAGCTTTAAAAGTATGATATTGTCATTTCCAGCAGAGAACAAGATCAGGTCTTTTGGTTTGTTTCAAACACATCAGGTAAGGCGAAGTAGAGCTCATTTAATAGCTTTCTCCTGCTGATGTTAATTCAGTGGCAAACCTCCCTTTCATTTTAGTGCATAAAGAACTGCAGAGATCTTTATGAACTCTAAACTTACTCAGAAATTTGGTGTACTGTGTATTGTTGTCTTGTTCTTCTTGTCATAAAGCAGATGATCAAATAATCAACAAATATATGAACCTAGACAAGTAAAATCCTCTCTGTGGAAAAGCAACTCAGTTGAGGATGATGATTATATTTGTATGCAGACATCCCTCAGATGCTGCAATTTGATTTTTGGGATTTTTTCAAAACCTTGAGTCCCATTATTACTATAAATTGGAAGAGGTTCAGCCCATAGTTATAGTAATCTCAGCTATATGACATTTGAAGACTGCTGGCATAATGCATCACAGTTTATACAAGAAGAACTGTGCCAAGAGCTATAGGAATGGGAAGTGTAGCTTTAGGCTGCTCTCATGCAAGAGAGAAACTCATTGGCAGAACATACGCTTTGTATGTAGAAGTTTTCAGATTCAGTCCCCAGAATCTCTAGTCCAGACAATGAATGTCTAGAGTCTGATACTTTGTAAAGATGCTTCTAGACAATAATAAAATGCATGGGAAAGTGCTCAGAATTAACACAAGCCATCTTCCGCCTTTATGCTATTAATACTAAATGAACTTACTTGGCACTGTTAAACATTTTGAATTGGTCAAGGATGGAAGAGGCAACAACTTTGGCTTCACATAAGAATTTTTAAGGCAAAATGCAGACACAGGACCTAGTGAAACTGAAACCCAGTGCAGCTCAGAACTCTGACTGACCAGTACCTTCTCCATCCTCAGGTCGTTCTAAATGGAAAGTGAAACCAGCTGCCCATGTGGAGGGGACGGGAGCATTTGGTTGATGTTGATTGAAGAATGGCAACTGAAGGCCTAGGAGCAGCAGTGGCAGAACTATAACCAGCAACAAACCAACTACTGCCCTCCCACCAGCTGACCTAGGATGAAAAGCAGCAGAGCTCTGGATGGCAGCAATGCAACAATTGCCCCCAACAGCTGGTAAGAGCGGCTGAATCTGGGAACTTTAGTATAAGCACTAATCTGAAGCACTCTCTGGGAGGGGAGGACTGTGAGCGGTGTGGAGGTTGGTTGTTCTAAGGTGTTACAAGTAGGTGGAATTCACCACCATGAACTAGAGGATACTCACTGTCGGGAGTGGATTCTAATTACTGGATTAATTTATTAGACAATTGTTTACTTCTATAAGGACTGTTACTAATTCTAAATAATAGCAGGCTTCCATTGAATATTGTTAGACTTTGGTACATTTTAATTAGATGTATGGTTATAGGAAAAGAACTAGCTGATGTTTTACTTGATCTAATGGTGGGGGTCCAGCAAGCTACTTGAGAATTTTAGCATTTAACAAAAACTATGTTAGCATTTACTGCTTATTATAATCTTTTTTGCTTTCTTTCTTGTCTATTTGTACCTTGGTGATTCTCGCTCTGTCATTATTTGCTCTTTTATGGCTCCATGTATCACTCCTAATTTGATATCTATCTGTTGTTTTCCTTCCTCTCAACTTCCCTTTTCATGTTCTTTATGGAACTGTCATTCAGTTGCTCCTAAAGCAATGGCAGTTCATGACTTATTTCTTTCAAAATCTCTATACCTTCTGGTCTTTACTGAAACTTGGTTTGGTGTCCATGATACAATAATAATATAATAACTTTATTACGGCCATTTGGCCAGCACAATTACAAAATTCCAGTTTAAAACACAACAGATTAAAGAATATAAACAAATTACAGTCTATAAAAAGTAAGGTTAAAAAGCAGTGATAGGACAACATGATCAGGCAAACACACAACAATGAGTAGGCTGCCATCATCTCGCAAACAACTCTATCATATTCTGTAAAAGAGGACCACATTCATGACATATTGGTTCAAAATTCACAAACATATCCCCTATCCAAGCAAGAGTTAAACTACAAAGTGCCATTAATCAGATGCAATTGGTTACTAATTTACAAATTTTACCGTTAAATCAAGCCCTCTGTACAGATTTTGAGATTATATTATAACATATTACATCTGTTTAACAAACTCTTTACGATTTGCAACGGCAGCTGCAAAGAATTGTGCAACTGCTTGCGTTATAGCTTCCTTCTGATCTGCAAGTAGAAAATTTGTATAAAATTTCTCTTGTCTGCCTGGAAACTGCAGCACAATTGGTGTTATATATAAAGCACGTATTTCTGTATACAAAGAACAGCCAAAGAGTACATGATTAATATTTTCGATTTCCTCCGAGCCACAAGGACAGTATCTGTGTTCGTAAGGGATCTTTTTAAATCTGCCCTCCAGGACTGCTGAGGGTAAGATGTTAAACCTTGCTGACATGAAAGCTCTTCTAAATTTCGGGACATTCAAATTCTCAAAATATTTCGCACATTTGCCAGGTCTACTGGATTCCCTAACAGGATGTAAAGTTAGTTGGCTTATATGAGTCTGGAAATCAATATCCTTGATGCGTTGAGAAATCATAGATTTTGCTTTATCATAACCTAGTACAGTTATTTCAGATAGTGAGAGTCCAAGAGATGAGAGTTTCAAGGTCAGTGTCTCCTTCCAGGGAGACAAAAAGGAGTCTGTTAGAATTAATGGCACTAAACCGATCGGAACAAAAAACATTTTGAGCCATAAATTTAATTTGCGTATCCATACACGCGCCTCAATAGATAGCATCCCTGTTTCTAGACGAAGAATAGAATTTGAAACACAATTTGGGACACCTAAAATTGTCCTTAAAAATTTGGTTTGAACTACCTCAAAGGTTGTAAAGCTACTGAAAGTACAAATCTCAGAACCGTATAATAATTGTGCTAATATCTTAATAACAAAGACTTGGAGAGCTGCTGGAATATATTGGCCTCCCTTATTATAATAGAAAGAACATAAAGCTTTATTACTTCTTGGTGTGTTCATTACAGCATTTTTCTGATGTAATTTGGTAGATCCCTTGTCATGAAATGTGATTCCCAGATATTTATAAGTGGACACCTGTTCTATGGGATGATCATCTAGGGTCCACTTATATCGGAGGCGGCTCCTCAAGAAGACCATTACTTTGATCTTATTATAATTAATTTTTAGAGCATCATTTGTGCAGTAAGTTGCTAAAGCTCTCAGAAGTCTATTCAATCCTACTTTTGTGTCCATGATACTTCAACTTTACCTGCCCTCTTGTTTGGAGCACTCTATTTTACTCAAACAGGTCTCCAAGAGGGTGGAAGGGGTGGGGTGGGCATTTTGTTATCTAATTAATGCCAGTATCAGTTACTGTGTGAAAATTAATTCTGGTCGCCTTGGGGCTGGGTAGGAATTCTCTCCCCTTTCCAAGGGTTTTTCGCCTACCCCACACTGTTGGTTGAAGACTTTGACAATTGGCATGTGTGTGGTCATAAATAGGTTCCATGCATAGGCGGGGAGAGATAGACATTTCGGTGAACACCTCGGCACCCTCCTAAAGGTCTTGTGAGTAAACGCGAAGGGAAAGAGACTTGCTTTGGGGCTGGTTTGAGATTTAAACTCTCACTTAAGTCTTGCGAGTTAAGTGGGGGAGTCTTGGGTTGGCCTTCCGGATGTTGGCCGGGGAGCAACCCAATTATGGATTACCCTTGGGGCTCAGGTGTTTTCGCCCTTTGGAAGCTGGGGAATTGGTCTTGGAGCAGGCCATCCGCCAGCTGTTCCTACACAAGGTTCTCCCCCTTGGTTTTTTGCAGTTCTTGAAGAAATAAGTTTAAATAAGTTGAGTTAAATAAAGTTGCCCATTCTATAACCCAGTTCTCTGTGTCTGGTCTCATTATTCAATGAGTTGATCAGCAATCCACTCTGTCATTGACTTGTCCACTGCTCTTTTCGAGAGCTTCACTCTGTTAATCCTGAGACCTTCTGCCAGGCTTTGAACCCATTTGCTTTCCTCTTTAAACTTTGGAGACTCTGTGGATTCATTTGTCTCTTTACTTAACTCAGCTTTAGCAGTGACTTGACACATTCACCCCTCTCTCAATGCACACAACCTTTTCTATTAAGCCACAGTCCTGGCTTACCCCTATCATTCAGTATCTCTGTTCTTGTTCTCAAGCAGTGGGTATGGAAAAAGACCAGGGAATGGGCAGTTGCTTTTATACACTATAAATTTGTTCTTTCTTCCTTCTTGCGTGCTATTTCAATGTCTAAATAGAAATATTACATATCATTGATCATTGCTAATGAACGGCACACACAGTGTCTCTTTTCAATGTTTAATTCCTTGCTAAAGCTTTCCTCTCTACCTATTCCTTCTTCATTCTCTCCTAATGACTTTGCAATTCATTTTAAGACTAAGATCAAAACTATCCATTCCAATTAAAGTTTCTGACTTTTCCACTGTTCTGGCATTTCAACCTTCTAGTTCAGTAAAGTTTTCTGCTTTTTCTCCCATCTTGTTGGATGAATTATCTAAAGTGATGACTTCTAATCCATCAACCTGTTCTCTTGATCCTCTTCCTTCTCATTTTTTAAATTTATGTCGCTCCTGTCATATTGCCTTCTCTTCTTCACATTATTAATCTTTGTCGCTGTACTGGTTCTTTCCCCTCTGTGTTTAAACATGTATTGGTCTCTCCTATTCTGAAGAAGCTCTCATTTGACCCATTCTCTCTTTCTAACTATTCTCCTGTTTCACTTTTACCTTTCTTCTCCAAGGTCTTGGAGCATGCTGTTTACTTTCATTGTCTTGGAATTTCTTTTTACCATTTTTATTATGGATCCTTTCCACTCTACAGAGACAGCCCTTACCAAGATTGCAAATGATATTTTCTTTGCTAATTCAAAAGGCCTCTCTTCAGTTCTTGTTCCTCTCAATCTTTCTGTTGCTTTTGATACAGTCGATACACAGTTATACTTTTCCACTCCAGAGCTCCCTTTGAATATTGAACAACAGGTCTCATCATGTCTTTCGGCTATATCTGCTTGGATGTTCCACCAGCATTTAAACTGAATATGGGTAAAATGGAACTACTTGTTTTTCCAAAACCACCTTCACAGTATACATTTTCAGTTACTGTCAATGATATTCATAGTCATCCTGTGAAGGAAGCATGTAGTCTTGGCTTTGTTTTTTATTCCTCTTTGTTATTTGGTCCTCAGATCCAGGCCACAACCTTATCGATTTTTTCTTTACAATCTAGCTAAAATTAGGCCTTTTCTCTCCATATCTACTGGATTATGGCAGCAACGAACACACATCACCTGTATGCATGTTTCTCCTTGAGATAAAATTTCAGAAGTGTGGATGGCCCTAGGGAGGAATAGTGTGATATTTACAAGCATTCGTTAGAGGATTTGCATCTAATTAACAGTCCTAGCTTCAATAAAAACTATTTGTGCTACCAGAGATTAATCAATTAGACTCTGCAACTCATTTTTCAGATTGGATTATTACCTTCAAAACCCTCAAAACCTAGCTTGTTCACACAAGATACAGTATTTATTGCAGCATGGTTGGCCACAGTTAATTCCCTCCTTTGTTACAGTGATATGATCTATGCATTATTTAATGAATGTGATGGATACCAGACCTAATATTTAAATGTAGTTTTTACAGCTATTGAATACTTCTTATCTTTTTCTCATCACTGTTTTAATACCAGAGGTAAAGGTAAGACTTCAGAAAACAAAGCAGAACAAACAAATCCATACCTAGTTTGCAAACACATGACTACAGAATGAAATAGAACCAAAAGGTGGATTTAATGTCATTTAATATATATATATATAAGCATGACACTTCATTTACCTTTGGAAGGGAATACATATTTTGGAAAGGGGGGAGTTATGCAGCTGAGCGCTGTCAATGAAAGATGCTTCTTCTCTTCATCCTCCTCTTTGCCTTGCAATCATGACTTGTATTAAATATACCAGAAAAATGCTATCTTATTAATACAGTGCAGTTTGTGAAGTAAATTTGTCAATTACATAGTGCTAATAAATATTTGAAGATTCCTGGCTATCTTTCTCTGTACATATATTTGCAAGCCTGCAATTATTTGCAGTCAGTCATTTCATGAAGGCAGAAGTGATGCACTGAGCATTCAGGACCTTCACTGTATAATTCATGAGAACTACTAAGTACTGACATGAGGCTTGCAACCACATTTTCAAAAATGTGCTATAATATATCTTCCAAGTTTTTATGATATAGAAAGCCATCAGATTTCTTTAGATATTGCCTGCTGGCTAAATGAATTAGTTGTCCACATTGATGGGGAAGGATCCAGTAGTATACATCTGGTGGATCCTGCCACGTCTATCAGAATTGTTAATCCTTTGCCCTGATACACCCTAAAATGTGTTCCATTGGCCTGGGCAAATCCTCTGGTATCTTGGTCATAATATACAAAACATCCACAGAAATGACATTTCAAAATTTCTAAGATATATACATATTTACACACCAGTACTGATGTTTCATCAAATTCTAATGCATTACATCCACTAACATACTTTCACATCAAACACCTTCATTCTAGTTCTTTCTTAAAATTTTCATTCTCAGACCTTTCTTTCATTCTTCTTTCTCATCTCTCTCATTCTCACCACACATCTTCCACATAAAGGAACATCCATCCTTCTTCTTTGCTTTCTCCTCCTTTTCCTCCGTACCTTATAAAGGAGGGGGGGAGGGAATTCTATCGTGACTTCATTATATCTTCTCCATTCTTTTTTATTATTATAAGCATATCATTTGTAGCAAGGGCCTGCTTTGGATTAGGACACAGCCTAAAATTTGTACTGAATCATGTTGATTCAAACTGATCTGGGGAAAAATAGTATTTCTCCATATTTCTTCCTTGAAACAAGTGGGAGAAGAGGAAATGCAGAAAAATATAGTTGCCAGCCATAGTGAACCAGGACATTTCAAACTCAATGCTTTGTGGAGGGATATTTAAATAATATATCACAGGACACTTCCTGTGCTTTTTGTTAGTATTTCTCAACAGCAAAAATACTCCTACTATTTATGGTATTGGGGAGGATGTATCATTGGTGCTTCTGCCACTGCCATTGTACACTCCACATCCATCATCTACCTCATCCAATTGCTCTTTCTGTGATTTTGGTGCCAAGTGAGCAGAAAACAAATAAATAAAAATGTCTGAACCCATTTTCCATTCATCATAACTCCCTAGCGCCTTAACCCCATGCTTTGAAATTTTTCAGGTTTCTCTCCAAGGCATTCTTCCATGGCATGCCATTTTCATACAAATTGCCCCCCCCCCCCCAAAAAAAAAACATAGAAGGGAATAATGGAAAGTAATGTACTCTATTGCTCAAGAAATTAAAGACTCACCTTCTACCTCCAACACTTCTACCAATTCATCTGAAATGCTGCAGTTTTCTTAAAATGGGACCATAGTTGTAACTCTCTGCCAATTTGATTACCTTCTTTTTAAATTATTTTTTCACATATAATACAAGGAAAGTATAATATGTACAAGACAGACATATAAAAAAATCTTATCTACGTATATATCCAACATGGTAGGCCATATTTTGCCATTTTGGAGGTTCACCACATGTGCCTATTTTCTTGCCAATTTGATCTTGAAGGGGGCAATGGCTAATTTTAACAGTATTCTTCTCACTGCACAATTTTTGCAGTTTGAGACATATTCTGTTCAAATTTTACACATTTTTATGCAGTGAAAATTTTATGAATTTTACAAACAATAATTCCTCAACTGCAATATTTCTGTGCAGACAATGCAGTTTTCTCTGCAAAATAATGCTGCATTGGAGAATTCTTTACTGCAAAATTTACACTATTGTATATAAAGCATCATTTTCTGTACAGGAAGCAAATTTTCTACACGGAAAATTATTGTGTGCAAAAATGTTTATGTAGGAAATGCTACTTTTCATCCTAAATAAGGTGTAACATTTTTTTTTTGGAGGCTTCTACTGCAAAGATTCTTGTCAGTCAAGGATGTTCCACATCACACAACCCCTGTTCTTATGAAACTAAATTGGGATGATTCTTCCAGAAGGTACTTTCCCCACAACCCAGCCAGAAATTTGGTAGAAACTATACACTCCTAAGAAAGCTACTATGGATGAATACATAGTGACATCTATTTTTTAAAAAAACATTGTGGAAGCTTGTTGATTTCCACTGGGGACCAAAGATACTGATTTATAAACTTCATTTGTATCTAGACCAAAGTCAAATCAGGTCTGCTTGGAATTAGTCCTTGACAAGTCAGACTGTTTCTTGGAATTGCAGAATTATTATTGTGGACAATATATGTCTTTAATTTCCACATACATTTTGACTCCCACTAACTCTAGGGAGGGTTCATACATCCTTCTCCAACACACACTGAAAGAATGCATTATACCTCCCTAACAACTCCTCTATGTTGGGATCATAAACCCATCAGCTTGTTATTATTAGAGTATAATGGTCTGCAATAAAGGGAATACAAAACAGGTCACCCAAAACCTCTTGTTTCAGCAATATTTTGTCTCTTTAGCTCCTTATGATAACTGCTTAGTATTGCTTTTTCTAACCCAAAGTCTTTTGAAGACAAGAAACAGAGAACTTATTTCAAATCCTTTTCCTTTTGCTGAAGTCTGTGGGATGTCATTCTTAGAGTGCTGGACTGGAGTCAGTGCGGGGTGGCAATTAGAGTATTGAACGGGATTCATTGTGGTATGCAGGCCGGAGCTTTCACTGGTCTGTACAGCACCTATATGACCTTCTTCATAAGGCTTGTGTAAATAGGAGTACTGGAGGAGTACTGTGTAAGCCATTTTGGGTCCCTTTGTGGGAAGAGGGGGATATAAATAAAATATAAAACAAAACTCTGAGAACAAGTGGACTGACTTGCTACCACTAGAAATGATCGTCTCTGTCACCATCTTGCGCATCCTTTGGCTAGCAGAATTTGTGTCATCATTTTGTCCATTAGGCTTGTAAAACTCAGGTCATTGAGATTCTGAATGAAATGTGTTTACAATGGTGTAGCAGTGTTAATATTCATGTGCCCCCTTCCATCACCAAGGCCTGGGGCAATTGCCAAAAAGGCCTTGTTCTAAGCACTTTGTTTGATTCTAAATTGCACATGTTCACCCTTTTGCTTGCCTGTGGAGTAATTTGGGGATGCAGAAAAATCTCTTAGCAACCCAGTATGAATGCTTCTCTGGACCAGGTATATTCTGTGATTTGACTATAGTAATGGAGAAACATTTACTTTTCCTGCTTCCCAGTTTCCTTCAACAGCTAAGGTTCTTCTCTCTCATTCTCTCTCATTCTCTCTCATTCCCTCTCTCTAGTGGCTCTCATGAATCTTTCTGCTTCTCCATTTGCTTTGGGCAAGAGTGGGGTAATTTTCCTTTGACTGAATGTGGCTGCCAGATTCTGGTATAATTTCCATCTCCTTCAAAAGGCAGACCATTATCTGCTTTGAATATGTTTGAGATTGCAAAAGTTTAGGAAAAAAACCAAAAAGAAACATCCAGCTGAATTTTGAGACACAGTTGATTAGCCTCAGTAGGTTTCTCATCTTGTATACACTGCTTGGTGCTTTTGCTATTTGAACAGCTAGTATTTTTATTTGAACTCCTGTGCTTCCACTTTTATAAAATCAAAGCTCGCAAGGATCTAGTGAGAAAAAACTAGCTATTTGTAATTAATTACTTTGTTCAATAATAAAGGTATTTTGTATTTGTGGCTGAGAACAGGTTTGCATATTATCCTCTCCACAGAAAGTAATGGTTGGTGCTATGCTCTTTTCTTCTCTGCCCCCCCCCCCATTCTTGGAAACTTTCTTTTCTTACATTTATTATTCACTGATGTCACTGTTCCATCCTTCAGTGCTGCCACCTTCTAAAAGTCTGAAGTCTTAACTTCAGCCTCTTACCCATCTTATAGGAAGCAGTTTCTGCTCCCTCCCATACACACTTTGCCCCTGCAATATTACATTTTAATGGAACATTCCATAAAGAAAATGTTGAACAACTTACAACACTCTGTGCCAAAATAACAAAATAGAATGCAGAACATCTCTCACTAAGAGCATGCTGAAATGACAGTAGCTATTTCTTCTCCTCTCTCTCTCTCTCTCTCTCTGTGTGTGTGTGTGTAGTTTCTTTAGACATCCAGTGAGAGCTCACTGGGATAAAAGCATCCCTGGGGAGGTGCAGGGGGTGCAGAGTGTGCCGGGTGACACCCCAGAAGGGGAATTACACCATTGAAGGGAGGGTGACACCCGACCAGTCCCCCACCCCCTGTGGGGCTCCCTGCAGCCACATGGCGCTTCTGCATCCCTCCTCAGAGTCCCATGGCTGCTTCCCGGCTTTTCCCTGGGGCATGCAGGGCTTCTGTAGCTTTCCCCAGGGCTGCTCCCTAGAGGCATGTGCAGCATCTCAGAAGTGCACCAGAAGTTGCACACCAGAAGTCCAACCCCCATAATCTCCCCTCCCCCTGGTGAGTGACAGCACCGGGTGATACCAACAATAAGGATGCCACTGCACTGGGGGAAGATGGTGTGCTTCCCACAATGAGATCATACAACTGTGTTCCTATTTACTATTTGCTTTGATTGTTATTATGCTTTATTTAATTTATGGTTATACAGTGGACCCTTGTTATACTTTGGGGTTTGGTTCCAAGATCCCCCATGGACAAGAAAATCCGTGGATGCTCAAGTCCCATTAAGTATGATGACATAGCAAAATGGTATCCCTTATAAAAATTGGAAAATCAAGGTTTGATATTTGAAATTTATACTTTTTTGAACATTTTTGAACTGTGGATGGTTGAATCCATGTATTAAAAATCTATGATTAAGAAGGGCCGACTGTACTGTCTTCCCCATCTATGAGGATAAAGATGTTTCTGCCTTAACTCCCTTAACTCTGAAATCTCAGCAACTGAAACTTGGCATGTATGCTATAGGGAATGGAAGAGGGTATATCTTGGGGTTATATAGTGAGTTAATTAACTAATTAATTAAAGATAATCTCTAGTGTACAGTACAAAATTGGGTCATTGGGTGACAGACACCAGGTCTCCTTCTTTGTTACCCAACTGCCTAGTGAATTTTGTTTGTTCCTTACTCCAAATGTGCATGTGGAATGAGAGAGAGTGAAAATGAGAATTCCTGCTTCCTGTTATGCAGGAGGAGGAAAGGAAATGGTTAATGAATAGGAAGAAGAGAAAAATAATTTATGGCAGTAATATCATTACCAACAAGAACAACAATGGGGTGAAACACATGGGCAAAATAAAGTGGCTTCCAGACAATTAGAACGCAGGGCATTTAGATAATGCACGAGGTGAAAGCAGGTAAAAAGTGCAACAAAGTTGCACCCTGGAGCCAAAAACCGAAGGGAAAAAAAGCTCCAGATGTGGAAAATTCACATCTTCATGTCTGCTTATAAACAGCCTGTCACCAGCTCAGGGCTACAGCAAAACAAAGAAATGAAAGTGCATAGGTTGAAGGGGGGAGTGAGCATGTAGGGGGGATCCTCCATGATTGCATGTGGCCACTGTATCACTGATGCACCAATTTCCTTTAATGGTGGTGCATCGCACGTGTGACTGTGTGGCCAATCAAAGGGGTGGCTATGCAATGGAATGGCATCTGGGTAGGATGTGGGAGGTAATTCAAGGTAGCAGTCTGTGTCTTTGTTGACAGTGAACATGCATTGTGGGGAGACAGCAAAATAATAATAATAATAATAATAATAATAATAATAATAATAATAATAATGAGCAGAGCAACTTAAAGCCATGCCCCATGAGTGTTTGGCCTAATTTGGGAGTGGGCCATATGGACAGTGGGATTTTAACCTGCTTTAGGAAAACACAGGGTTGAGCCACTTTTTCCTGCCTGTCTGCTCTGGCCCAATATTGCCACTGCAACTTATCAAATAAGCCCCCAACAGTACAAAAATTAATGTAATTTCTTCCCACCTATTTACCTCCTGTGTGTGTGTGTGTGTGTGTGTGTGTGTGTTCTTTCTGTATTTCATCCACCTACATCCTGAATTTTTTGGAGAAATGTTTATTCTGAAATTTTCAGGTTTTTTTTAATTACAAACTTTTTTTTCTTTCCCCTGCTATTTTTTATTTATTTGCTTAACTTGGAAATTTGGCCCATCTGTCCCCATTCTTCCTTTGGTGCCTCATTTCATGCATCCTTTAGCTAAGTGATTCTTTCTCTACAAAACTGTAATCTTTGCCTTCTAGAGGACATGACATTTTAATGGTAGAAGAACTGCCATTTCTGAAGAAGCCGGATCTTTCTTTGATAACTAATTCAGCTTCAGTCTTATTCTAGGTTCTAGAGATATTTGTTTTAATTCCTTTTTGTGTCTGCAACATATTGATCTCTTTTTTCCCACTGGGGCTTCATCAGATTTTTAAGTCCTACTCCCTTCAACCATTTCCACAAAGCATGCAAAATCTAGCAGTTATCTTCATATAATATCACAGTCAATGAACCCTCACTTTCTCATTTGGGGTTAAACTGCAAGACTGTATGATCTCCTTATTGTTGTTTCCAATTACACAGTTCATTACTAATTGTCTTATTCTAACATTGTTTTCATCTGTTATCTCTATAAGCTTTCCGCTTTGTTTATTTGGCTTTATGTATGTATACATGCTTGTGTGTAAATTTATTACACTTCTATACCATCCAAAAAGTTCACTAAGTGGCATGTAAATAGGTTAAAATGTACACTATAAAACTCTAAATTGACAGTTACATCTGCTCATAATAAAACCAAAATAAACTGAGGAGAAAGACATAAAAACAACATGTCACACAAAACTAAAGTAAAAATGGTACAAAATGAAAACATTGCACAGATCACAAGGCATTGAAACAATTTTTAAAATGTCTGGAAGAAAGAAAAGCCTTCACTTAGTGCTTAAAAATTATGATATAGGAACTGGGCAAGCTTCTTGGAAGGAGGGAACATTCCACTGAGAGGCCAACATAATGTCTTACATAACTATGGCTGCATCCACACTTCAAAAATAATCTGGTTTGACACCACTTTAACTGCCATGGCTTCATGTTATGGAAGTCTGGGAATCATAGTTTGTTGTGGCAGCAGAGAGGATTATTTCTGCAGTGCAGATGTAGCCAGTATTTGGTGACAGCACCTAGAGGAGGGCTTTGAACAATGACCAACTAGCTCAAATATGTTGATATGACAGGTGACATTTCTCCATATAACTTGATCCCCAAACTATTTAAAACCTTTAATTCTTGACACAGTACTTGGAACCAGATCTAAAAATGGACAGGCAGCCAGTGGAGATATTGAAGATCTGGTGTAATATCATGTAGACCAGCCCCAGTTAACAACCAGGCATCCTGCTTTTGACTAAAGGATGTTTCTGGACCAGATTCAAAGGTAGTCCAATGTACAGCACAGAGGTGGAGAACTAATGAGTGAAACCTGAATTGGGGATGGTGAGTACACATTTTCTCTTAGGTTTAATGACATCAGGGAGGGAGCATGGTTGGACATCACTGGATCCTTAGTGGAAAAAGTGGGATGAGATTCCCTAACAGGGAACTAGCTTTGTTTCCCATCCTCCTGCCCTCATATTTCCATGTCAGCATTTCAACATCTAGCCAAGTCCTTAGACTGACTAAAGATTTATGGCTTCCCTCATTCCTTTCTTGCCATGGAGGGGTCAAGCTAGCCACATTTAGCTGACACTTCAACAGCTTGAACATCACTCTCTCTTGTGTCACCACATAAGGATGATATAAGGAGTTGTTAAGGGAGACACTATTCAGTCAGTGCTTTGGGAGCTGATTGAGACCTACAATCAGGTCTCATCTGTTCCGAATGCATTTCATACCATTTTACCTTTCCCATACAAGGAACATGTGGGAGGGGGGGAACCATGTCCCATTTTCCATCTGCTTGACTTCCCTTGTGGAGAAGTGGGAGCTTGGGGAGAGGATGAGAAAACTGGAGAAATTCTGTGACTGGACTGGAAACCCTGATAATTGGATAAGTCCATCAACATTTCCCTTCTTCAGTATAATGCACTGCAATAATTCAAATACAAAGTTACCAGTATGTGAATATAATCTGCAACTTCATCTCTAGCCTGGTAAAGTTGGAACTGGCATGTCAATCTGAACTGATAAAATGTGTTTTGAGTGATTACTTCAAGTGATAATAACACTATAAACCAATATCACCTTGTATATCAATCAATCAATCAATCAATTTTTATTAATGCTTAAGCCAAAGGCCATTCGCATGATTAAAATATAAAACCGATGACAGAAATTCAGAATTATAAAATGCTCCATCAAATAACTAACATCCAAATTTTATACATTAAACATAATAGAATTCCAGACAATTAAAAACAACAACATTAAAAACAGCTTCAAAGTTTAGATAAGATCATCCCCATGACAATCAACTGCAATGTCTGCTATTACCCTTTCCTGAATTTTGATTGCTGCTGAGGCAAACAGTGAAACCTTATAAGTTACCTTAGAATCAATATCAGACAGGAGATAAAAAAATCTTTTCAGAAGTGGTATTAAGACTGTAAATTGGGCAGAATAGATCCCATAAGTTTAGTTCTGCACAAGAGGACTAATGTCTGCTTGATTAGTGCTCATTGTCTGCTGGGAAACCCCTGACCCTGGGAGAATCAAGCAGACATTAGTCCTCTTGTGCAGACCCTCACACCCTGAGGACTGCCATTAGCAACCAACAATACGCATGCAAATCACTCCTGCCTTTCCAGATCACACAATATATATAGCCAAGTCCTTTCCAGGCAAACATTCTCTGAAGATGTCAGCCACAGATGCTGGCGAAACGTCAGGAAGAAACTCTGCTAGAACATGGCCACATAGCCCGAAAAACCCACAAAAAACTGTGGATGTCGGCCATGAAAGCCTTCAACTTCACATCAAAGGATTCTTATCAGCCCAGAATTTGTTTCATTGTTTTCTAGACACCTGGAAACAAAAAATTCATCAATATTTTTTTCAAATAATTTTGAACATTTTTTCTATCTTTAGAAAGAAGACAGGACAGTTAATTTCCTCTATAGTTCAAGCTATAGTAGAATTCCACACTGCCTTAAAAAATGAAAGGAAAGGAAACGTGGGCAGGATAGTGTGGAGAAAAGAGCAAGAAGATCACCCATCTCTCCCCCCCCTTTTATTGTGCAGCCTTTGCTTTCCTACCGGCAACAATAGGCAGTGTCCCAGGATCTTCTTTTTCCTGCTCCTTCTCATCCTCTCTACCTCCACTACCTATACTTGTTGTTATGCTGGTGTTCACTACTTGGAGAAGCTGCCACTATTCACCACAAAGGGGCAAAATTTGGCACAGACAGCAAGGTAGGTGTTGAATGGAAGGCAATGTATCAAACAAAATTACAATTCCACACACTGCTGCTAAAAAAATATGTCCTCAGAATTGGATTACATTACATTGGGGAAGAGATAACATGCACTTCATTTTTTAAAAGAAATAATTTAATGTAATTAATATCAACATCTTAGCTTTGTGTGAATGATCTGGAATCTCAGTTTATAGGCCCTCATCATGTTCATTATATATTTTAAATTGTGTTAGCGTTGATATTATATTGTCTGTGACACATTTTAAAGTAACCATTATCCATATATAGAGTAACACAGAGATGGAAAGAACATCAAAAATATTTTTAAGTGTTGATAAACTCTGACAAGAAGAATCCTGAACTGATGAAAATCTTTGCACTGCAGAACTTATTATGTACAAAATTCTCATATGGTTGTTTTGCGCAGGAAACATCATTATCTTTGCAGGAAAAGTAAAATATATTGTGTATGATCTATATCTATTAGATACTATAATATGGAAGCCTAAGGGTTTCCCCTCTTTTCATCTCATAATATGTAGCAAATAGATTGTAGTTTTAACCATTGTTGCATATAGTAGATTAGAGCTGATCCATTGAATCAAGGAAATTTACCTACATGTTGACTCATAATTTGACAATTGATTGTATGAGTCTAGTTTGGACTAGTCAACAAGACGCTAGACAGTATGTTTGCAGGCAACTTCAGGGTGGGAATTATGTAACCCTCTACATGTTGTTAGCCTGCATGTTGTAGCAGCTCTAGAGAGCATGAACTAACTTGAGTAATGCTAGGAGTCAGAGTCCCACAATATTTGGATGTCCATGTAATTTCCACCTCTGAGTTAGATGGAGGTTTTGGACAACATCACTATTTCCTAATCTGGCGCCATCCAGACATGTTTCACTATAATTCCCACCAATGCAGTATGGACAGTATTCAGGGAAAGCAAGAGCTGAAGTCCAAAAACATCTGGAGGGTGATAATGTAAGGCTAGACTACCCTATTACTTTACAATAAAGTCATGTATGAATCCCTATTATACCACAAATACTCTACTTTATGTCTACTGACATAAAGACAAGAACAAAATGGAACAGTGCAGCATATGCAAATAGCAGTGATGCTTTTCAACTATGTTGAAAGAGAATAAATTTTGCTCCTTTCCCAGATGAACCTTTTGCTTTATTAAGTTATATCAAATTGCTTACCTTGACAGAGATTGAATATTGCTAATTAAGAATAGCACAAGCTAATAAAAAATGAAGAGATGAAATCAGCATTAATATTAAACACATGAGTCTCTCACATGAATTGTCCCAGAAAGGCCTGCTTTGTTGAAATCTTCCTTTGAGTCAGATTTGTAGCAGTACCTTGTCAGAGTAGAAAATCTCACCAGTTGTGTAGTGAAACTTAAGGTGACCTTGTAAATAGCCTATATAAAACATTTTTATAAAGCAGTGGTTTCTCAACATTCTTCTTTTTCACTATTTGATGTCAGGTTACATCTAGCAGAAATGAAAGTATATGAACAGCCATCCTTCAGATATTAAGTTTCATCATTTTTGCCTGCCTCCCAGGGCATCAAATAGCTACCCATCCCCTGCTGTTTGTAAGTTTGCTTGCTGGAGTGTAAGCCAGAACCAATACAGACATTTTAGGACACACCAGTGAAAAGATGCATGCTGTGGAGCTCCTTATGTCATCACATCTCCTTTCTTCTATCCTGAGATGTTAAAAGGAAAAGACACAGACATTCCCTGACAAACAAAACAATTTTGTCTAAGTGTTACTTGATGTTGCACAATATAAGTACAATGCTTTCTTTGCAGAATATCTAACTGTTATAGAATCCAGGGTTTGAAATGCTATGCCTGAAAATTAATTTGATAATGTGAAATGTTAGATTGGTAAAAATTTTCACTACCATAAACATTAATTAGGGATAGCAATAGCAATAGCAAGTACATTTCTATACTGCTTATGAGTGCACTTAAGCACTCCCTTAGAGTTTTACAATGTGTGAGCTAATTGCCCCCAAAAAGCAGGGTACTCATTTAGAGATGCCATATCTGGTCTTGGTAATGCAGTATTTGATGGGAAATTGTTATATTTTCCTTGTACAAAGGAAGGAACAGTTCCTGAGTACTCATCTATATACTCATCAATTGTCTGAGATCTTGGATCAGATGGAGTTAGACTAAGAACAGAGGTTGCTTTTTTTATTCATTTTAGCGATTTCAGAAGGATGCCAGGTTGAGTCAACCTTGATCTCCTGGATGGTACTGAACTCACAACTGTGTTGATGAAAATTAAAGTCAAAATATGTTTTAAAAGCATGTTTTTGAATGTTTAGAATCCCTGACAAGAAGAAACTTGGACTAACAAAAAGGTTCACAATTTAGGACTTATTCATTGTTGTTCTTTACAGGAAGCAGCATGAATCAGGATTTTCTATGTAGGAAATAATATTTTCTTTCTTATGCAAAAATGCTGCAATTGAGAACTTATTCAGTGAAAGAACACACATGATTCATTTACATAGAATAAAGCGACAACTTTATTTTCTGTGTAGAAAATAATATTTCTTTGTAGAAATATTATTTTGGGATAAAAAATGACTCTTCTCCCCCCCCCATAGAGAACACTTTTTTCCTCTGTAAAATAACCACATGCAAATTCTGTGCAGAATATGTCCCCAGTTGTGAATAGATGTTGTAAATGCATGCTTTCTTAAAAGACTTTCTCACAATGGAAAGAAAATTGTCAAAATTATTCATTGCCTCCTTAGAGAAGAAAATGTATAAAGAATTACACCCCTAACACTAACAGTTGCATTTGTTGAAGTGATCCACATTTTTAACTCAGTTTTTAAGATGCTAGTGTTGGAGTGAATCATGAGATTTACAGACAATGGTATGACTCACGAGTTTTGTTGCTGACGCCTTCAAGAGGCTCCTTTTTGTAATTTTAAATCCCCCTGCCTCCAACATGGAGCTTTTCCCCATGTGGACTACAAAGTCCATACTATGATTGCTGCCTGGGAATGTTGGGAATCCAACCTATGTGAGAACTGTCTGGTTGGAAAAGGCTATCTTAGTGTGGGATCTCATCTTGCAACCTCATAATTCAGTTTCTCTCCTATCTGGCACATTCTTCTTTTTTCACCTGAAGTACATGTGTACTTCATGGCACTCTTCAAATGCCTTGTCTGTTAAAGGTTCATGCATTTATTTCAGTAACAGGGCAAAATTTTATTTCAATTTCAAAGGAAGGGGGAAAGAAAGAAAGAAAGAAAGAAAGCTGAATCTGAGAACAACATTTCACTTAAATGAAATAGTCCATTTCTCTTAATAATCCAAGCAATGTGTAAAGAAAAAAATACAAACAAGTTAATTGCACCTCAGTTATTAGCAACAATATATAATCAAAACCTATTCAGTATAAGAGGAATTATGAGTAAAACATACTAAAGGAAGTCACTCACACTTCCATTCAGATGGCATGCGGGAAGATGTTTATCCTTCAAGCCTAAAAAGGATAACATTCTGAAAAAAATCCTGTTTGATTGAAGGCCTTAAATTATACCTAAGCAAACAAATCATTCCCTCACTCCATTCTATTCCAAGACTCACTTTTCTTTTCTTTTCCTTTCTTCTTTTTCTTCTTTCCCAAACACAGCTGTTCTTCTCCACAAAGCCATACCTTCTGCTCTGATGAGGAATCAAGAATGTTCTCTATCTCTGATCCTTGCTGTCTTCCCAAAGCGATCACCCAGATTAGCCTGCGTAACAAAATAGTTGTATGATGCCTCCCCCACTATTCTTCTGTTCTAAAGCTGGAGGAGAGATTCCTCCAAATATCCCTTTCCCCATTGAAGGCCATTATTCAAGAGACAGAAGCAAAGAAAATAGTTATGCACTAAATACAATTTCTAATCCCAATTAGAGTTGAGCCATATAATGAATGGGATTTATAGAAGGGTTAACTATCCATTGGATATTTTATTCAATAGTCTGCCCTAGTTAGCCAGAAATTGATTTAGCTATACAACTATGAAAGTATTACTTACTTTCTTTCTTTCACAAACTGGAGCTGGCCCTGGGGGAAAGCCTTATATTCTGGTCTGTGTCAGGAAGACTGATGATCAGATTTCACTTAGAGGAATAAATAACAGTCATTCACTGAAACAAGGAAAAAGAGATGTTGTTGAGGACAGTATGGCAGTAGATGTGCATCATGCTCCTCTCCAGTTATCTGGCTATGATTCCTTTGGTTTGTTTCTTGGTCACAGAATACCAACCAACTGCTCCCCTTGTCTTCCATAACTTCTTTCAATCCTCTGTAACAAAGAAAGGGAAGTTTCTGCTAGGTTGGTATCCTGACATGCTCCCTGCCCCTGGTATAAATGATACTGTTATTCATCTAAGTGCTGAATTCACTTAGAAATTCTAGCAGTAAACATAATCAGTGTTTATTTAATTTTTATGCACTTACTAATTTCTCCTACTCCTTTAACTTGAATAATTAAATAAATAACTTGACACTGAAGGCTCAAACTCATGTTCCATACCCACACCTGTCAGGAATATTGCAGTTCCAGCTTCCACATAACCACATTCAGAGTAATTGTGGTGAAAGCTATTGATTTTTTAACTGGGAAACATCTTGCAGCCTTGCAGAGAATGTGGCTGCTCATGCAGCTTTGTTATGCTAAGTGAAAGTGACTCCACAGTTTACCCACAACTGGTAGCACAACCTTTGTGAACTGATAGCACTATAAATTCCTGTACAGTTCTCACCCAAGCTATGTGAAGGACAGTATGCTTCCATATAAACCTACCAAACGCTTAACATCTGCATGTCTTTTTATCATGCTGCCTTCACAGGCACAGTTGGTGGGAACATAGGAGAAAGCCTTCTCTGTGTCTGCTCCCTCACTTTGGAACTCCCTCTCTAGGGAAGCTAGGATAACCCATTCTTTTGGTAACAGATAACACCTTCCTGTTTCAGCTAGCCTTGGGCAACAGGCTTTGAACCAGAGAAAGGGTTGATATAGTGCTGTACTGTTTTTAATCTTTGTTTTAAAGTAAGGTTTTAAATAGTTTTAAATCTCTTGTTGCTTTGTACTGTTTTAATCTTAATTATGTATGTTTTAACTGTATGTGTTTTATGTATAATTTTCTGTCTTTGTGAGCCTTGATTCTGAGTCTGGGAGAAAGGTGGGATGTAAACAAAGTAATGGATGGGTGGATGGATGATAGAACATCCTTTTATGCACTTGGAAATACTGTTTATACCTTTCTTTTCATTATAATATTTATTATATTTTTAATCATAACATACAAAACTACAAATCAAATACCAAAATATCTAAACACAACACTACTGTTAAAAAATTATGAATTAATCCAAGCCTAAGAATAATCTAAAACCCCTAATTCTTCTTTCTATCCCCCTGCTTAAAATAACTCAAACCCAACATTTACATAAACTAAATCAAACTAAATTAAATTAAACACCTACACTAAACTAAAATTGACTTGAGCAGACTTTACTATATTTTGCTTTACATTTCCTGAGAATGGAAAGGTAGAAAATCAGTTTTAGAATCCCTGTTTAAACCATGTACTCCTAATATTTTCATATATATATATATATATATATATATATATATATATCTGGCATAGAGCCAAAATTCACAAATTCCTGGCTTTGAACAGCTTTGTCCTACATTCCAGAAAAGGGTACAACCTCCATGTAAGTGGCTGGTTAAAGAGGTATTTTATACACTTGATGCACATATGATTGTGGGGAAAATTTTCACTTCTTTGTTTTCATGCTCACTCCTTTTTCCCAAGAAAGAATGGTTTCCTGTTATAGTAGTCAATGCCGCTGGCAAGAAGCAATCCATGGCTCAGCTAATGACAACACTCCTTGCAGGAACTGTCTTACTAAATGTGTACAAATCTAACTGCTCTAGCTTACAGCCCAGAGGACTTACAGAAGTTGGAAGGAAGCAAATGTTTTCATCAAAGATGATAAAATAAAATAAACCCCCCTTTCTCTGTGGAAATGTGTGCCTTCCAATTAACAGGCTAATGCCTGCTAGGCCTGGGATTGTTCTGACAACAGGTTTGTTTGTCCTCCCATCAGACAAATGATCACTTGAAATGAGAAGCCCATGCAAGCAAGTGCATTAAATTTTAATGATTTCTAAAAGGACCTTTGACTGTAGAAAATGTCCAGTGTCTACCCTCCCACACACTTACACATACAAACACAATTCAAAATTGTTACAACAATGAGAAGAATCCTTCTCTCACAAAAATAAAACTAAATGTTTTTGTCCCAAATCCGATTTGCTGGTATAACTCAGCCAGCAGAGAAAGTAGAAGAGGCACCAAAAGCAAAGGGATAGTGACAGAAGAAAATGTTGCCACCACCTCTCTCCAATATGATGACATGGGAGATGGCAGCAAAAGGTTTCCCTTGTCAGCCCTGGGGCTGTTGGAGTGCCAGGAGGGCAGCTTTATCTGACAGAAATGGCTTCTACTTCTGTCCCATCGCCCTTAAAAAGGAAAAGATTTATTTCAGTCTAACTCCTTAATCAGCATAAGTCAACAGTAAGAGTCTAGCCTATCAATGCTGTGTCTAGATTCTTTTAAGTGCTCAGTGCACTTATACTTCTCCCCCTTTATCAAAGATGAAGAAAAGTGCTTAGATTCTTTTAAGTGCTCAGTGCATAATAACAGAAATGAATGCAGCACCAATGGTCTCAAATTGCCATTGACTGGACAAAAACCATGGCTTTGTTTATGAACATCAAGTCACTCAGGAAAAAAAAGAAGCAGAATGGCTTGCCCCTTTCCTGGAACATCTCTTTCCACCCCATGGAGCAAATTGAGAAAAAAGAAATGACAATAAACATGCGTTTAGTGACAACCTTTTGAGGTATTGGAAACCTTTCACTTGTAACAGGTTCAAAAACCTTGTTTCCTAAAGAACTGCATAGGAGAATACAGTTCCGCACCTGACAGGTCTAGCCTATGCCTCAAAATAATGCTGATTTAGACCAGCCTATTCCCTCTATGTTATTGTCTTGCATGGTTTGTTTGTTTTTTAAATCAATCAAACAAACAAACAAACAAACAACTGAATCTAAAGCAGGCTTTGGGTGCTTACTTCAAAATATCTGGGTGTGAATTCTTGTCTATAACACAGTGCTAGTCCTGAATAAGAGTTTTCATCTCCTTCCTTCCTTCCTTCCTTCCTTCCTTAGAGGTTCTTTATCTTTTACATCTATATGACAGGCATGTACAACGTGGACCTCTCTATCTTTGGAAAACATTTACTTTGACCAGCATACAGGGAGGGGGCTTTCATTTTGGTTTGTGTATAGTGTGATTAAATCAATTGGGTGTGTTAAACTTTCATTTATTTGCATTGCGGCATTTATAATCAGGCACAGAGATGCACATTTTCTGCCTTAAGTCAGACTAAGTCAGACAGTCAATGGCAATCCACCACAGATATCTACATTTTGGCCTCATTAAATTTCAGTGTACACACTATTTTCCAGTCCACATGCTATTATAATAAGTCATTCCCCCTCATAATAAATTGTATTTTTTCTTGTTTACATTATAATGACCCTGTGTTTGTTTTTCTTGTAATACCCAAAAAACCGTGTGTGTGCGCACACGCGCATGTATATGTATGTTTTTGTTTATATGTATATGTGTGTGCAAATGAATCAACTAGCCTAAGCTGAAGCATGAGAGACTCTCCACACATTACCAACCTGAATTTACCACTGAAATTGTTTTCAGAGAGTGCGCACAGCCAATTGTGCTTCCCGGTGAATAAGTTTGAATGAAAGATATACATTTTCAAATATTAAACTTTAATATAGATGTACACCTAAAACATTTTAGAATTACACCTGAAGAAAGAAAGGAACGCAGAAAATAATGCTGAGAAATCATGTTTCAGTAAAGCTGAGATCAGAACAACCTCACCTTAGCTAACGGCCGTTGTTCCTTTTCAGTAGTTTTTACAGCTGTTTTGTGCTCATTTTTACCAAATTAGATTGTTAATGAATTTGTTTTACAACTATTATTGTTATATTGACCTACCTACCGATTTGTTGTTTTTAAAAAAATGTTGATGACAATGTAATGAGAACAACTACATTTCTTTTGTTCTGCTAGCTGAAACTGAGAAAGACCATCCCCTACATAAAAAATGAAATGCATTTCTGTGGATGCAGTGATGCTTCACCATCTGTCCACCATCTCAGATTTACTTTCCCAGACAACTTCATCTATCACCATGCAGTCCCTAAAGAAACATCACTTTAAACAGAGCCACATGGAAAAATGCACACCAATAACATCTGAAGGTCTTGCAGTAGCTGCAAGGGCCTCTAATCGACATGAGCGATGTGTCTATCAAGCAAACTCCATTTGGAGTTATGGAAACAGGGTGGAGCACAAGACAGAAGGGACAGCGTGCCTTTTTTATTATTTGAAATCTGGAAAAAATATCTGTGTCAATGGAATTTTTTTTAAAATCCCAGGATTTACTAATAAAGTGTGGAGATAGTAGTAGACATCTATCCAGCTGCCTTGATGAAACAGGTATTGGAAATTAACTCAGGAGCCCTATGAATTACATTCATTCCCTGCTCTAGGCTATGCACTTGTCAGTTTCAGCCACTATTGCAACCTATTACTTACAGACTACATGGCTGGCAAGCTAATCATGCTAGGGACAGTTAAAGGATAGGCAGAGGAAAGCAATACTCTAGCGCTTCTCAATGATTGTGCATATCTTCTAAAAGTCCTATTGTGAATATTCAGATGTTCAGGTTGGCCTCCTCAACTTGTAGCTCATCAAAATAAACGCATCCCACCACAGTCTGCTGTTTTTATAGATCTGGGCAAGCCAAAAGCACAATTGGTTTATCAACAGCATTTGGTGGGGTATATTCAATTTGATGTGTCATGGTTCATGGTGGATGGTTCCATAGGTAGATGATTCCTTACTAAACACTGCCCTGCCAATACGACAAAGTTTCATCAGTGAATTAGTGAGTGCCGAAGTATAAGAACTCCACATGATGGAAAGATTTAGCTTTCCTTCTGAAGTGGATTCTATTTCTGTCTAACACAAAACTGAACAAGGCACTTATTAGCTACTCACTTTCACTGGTGCTAGTAATCCTGGAACTTCAGCTTTATCTTTACTTAGTAACTCCCTCTGTCTTTTTGCTTTTAAAATTAATACGCTTATTCAATCAGGGACAAGTTTATTTACATAGAATAGAGATTTGATATTGGGTGATGTCAGATTAATAGTGCTGACCTATGTATGCCCATTCAGAAGTAAGCCCCTTTGACTTTAGTGTGATTTATTTCCATATAAGTGAATAGACCAAATAAATGAATTTTACTAAGTACATATATGCCATAATATATCATGAAAAAACATTGCTTTAATTTTTGTTCTCTTAATTTAATTATGGTCATCACTTTACATTGTTTTAAAATAATTATAACTAGAAATTAATTTATATTTTGTAATTATTGTTGTTAATGTGCCTTCAGGTTGTTTTTCTGCATATACCTTCAAATGATTACCCTAAAAAGAACCTCTCATGAGGTTTCCAGGGCAAGATCTGTTCAGAGGGATGTTGCCGTTGCCTTTGCTTTCCTCCAAGGCTGAAAGTGTGCGTCTTGCCCAAGGTGGGTTTTCATGGCAGAACAGAAATTTGAACCTTGATCTGCAAAGTCATAGGCCAACTATCAAATCACTACACTATACTTGTTCTATATTATAATTACAGAATTATAATTTTGACTGATACTAATTATTATTAATAAAAGAACATTAGGTGAACTCTGGGGATTTCAGGATGCTGGTATTGCCTCAAGACCATCCCCCGACCACTCCTCATATTTAATATTGAGTTAATATTAGAAAGGGAGGCTGGGGTGGGTCACCTAAATGACCCCACTGTTGAAGCCTGATCTCTTTACACTTGGAAACCAGTTTGTGCTAGCAAGGAAGTTAGAGGGCACCCATCATGATGAGACTTCTTGAGTCTCTAGCATCCTCCCTTTTGTTGTTAGAGAGTAGTAAGGGGATCCTGGCCAAATAATGTGATTGTTTGTGACCATATAGGATAGGGACATTCTTGTAAGGAATGCATATCCCTTTGTGTACGGTATTCACAGCAATCATCCAACCATTTGTTGCAGCTCCTGACCATTCTTTTCCTCCTGGAAAAGGAGGGTTTCCAGGACAAGGTTTTCCCCCAAGACATGGAGTATAAATATAGGAAGCCATAATTATAAAACGTTAATTATAAAACTTTCATCTATAGGGCTCTCGCTTACTTAATGTGCTCATGTTGGGCTATAATAAAGCAAAAACAGTTATTGCCTAATGCATCAAAGATATAGACCTTCAAAATCACAAAAGCCAATCAGCCCTATAGCCTATATGTAAAGAAGTTGGAGGAGCCTTTATATATGCTAAATATTTTGACAACTTGAGCACCCCCAAACTAAGAAGGACCTTTATGCTTGCCAGACTGAACATCCTGCCATCAGCTGTACTGGAAGGCAGATACAAAAAGGTACCCTATTTGTGTTGGCGCTGCTCTTGTGGTGCAAAGGAAGTTGAGTCAATAAGTCATGTTCTTTATTGTTCCCTCTACAAAGAAATCAGAGCTTCACTTATAATTCCTCTTATCCAACATTTCCCTGGTAGACAAGAAAAATTCTATGTTGAATATCTTCTTTCAGAAGTGATTGCATAATTTTGTTCTTACATAAATCTTGTTCTTACATAATTTCCTTTCTGTAGGTGAAGCATTTGCACATGATGTACACTACTCCTAGTTGATTTTCTTGTTTTATACAATTGTTGATTGTAAACTGCCTTGTTTTATATGAGTATAGTAGTGACCACATGGGATGACACTATAAACTTGGCATATGTAGTTTTCAATCTGTCTAAAACATTTTACATTTTTAACCAGAAGATGTTAGATTAGGATATAGCTTTCTAAATGACTGTGTCAAAGCTATTAACTTTAAGTTTACAATTAGATTACTAAAGTTTTTCGGAATGACTTTTAGCTGCGAGGTTTAGGATTGCAATTTATGAATAGAAGTTTTTTGCATAATATATTTATCCCAAGGCCTTGTAATACATGTATTCATTTTTATGCTGGCTTTGTGCCATAATAAAATGATTCATTCAAACATAGGTAGGAAAATAGAAGTTCCCTGGGTCCTGTTTACAAACAGGCATCAATGCTACCAGTTTGCCTCTAGTAGCCAGCTGCACCCCACATTTCCAGGGGGCTACTGAGCCCATTCCTTTTCCTTCGATTTGAACCTAGCCTCATCGTTGGTTAGTATTGCCATTAGAAAGGCCTTTACTATTCCACCTGTCCCATCTTTTCTTCTTAGTTGTTGTTGTGTGTGTGCACTGATTATTCTCCTAATGAAGATACAAAGACCTATTTGAAATTGCCTCTGGAATTCTGTGTGATCGGAACTGGTATAGTTTGCTTGGTCCCTAAAGCAGCTGTTGCCCTGCCAGAATATTATTTCATTTAAGCTATCATTATAATTCCTCTATAAATGTATTAAGTTGTGGGTGCCCTCCTGGGACTCCAGCATTTTGGGTAACACTGGGCGTTAACTTGTAGCAACAAAACCTAACAGATAAATGATAGTGTAAGCTTTTGTGTACTAAATCCTGTTTTGTGAAGTGCAGGATTCTCTCTCTCTCTCTCTCTCTTTGTGCCATATTGATTAATAGGTTTGTGAAGATCTATTCTAAAAATGTGTGGGATACAATGACATAGGTGCTTCTGCTGCATTTCTTCACAAAGCACATTCACTTACAACAGGGGTCACTGATTTAACACTTGAATTTAAAACTTGAAGCAAGTGGAAGATGTCCCAAGGTTTGATAAAGTCTGAACAGAATAGAGCAAAATTTGCTGACAATTTTAACTGTAATTCAGTCATCTTTTTCTGGTGCTTCCCTTGGACATTTTTTGTTGAATCATGATAGAGACTGTGAAGTCCACAAAAATTATCCTGGGAAATGAAAATGCTTGTCTACTGCTGTGAGTGATGCCATACTGAGGGAATGTCAAGATTATTATTTTGTGGATTATACATGCTGGAATTCTGACCAGCTTAAACATTCTGAAAGCATTTTTAAAACATATGAACGCAGAAGCACATTTTTATTTAAAATAAAACTGGAGGTACTCTTCATCCTTTATACCTAAAGATACTGCAAGGAGCAACACATAGAACTCTGATTCATGTAGAGTCTATCTTGAAGAGACACAGCGTGCCGTTTTAGGTAAAGAAAAAAAAATTCATTGAGAAGTATTGGATGCATGCTCTATAGAATTCAGTTATGTACTGTGTAATCTTAACCTGTGACACCCATGTTATGTATATCACATGCGAAAACCTGTATAATGTGAAAGGAGAAAAGGAAAGGAAAGCTATAGCTACCACTGTCAAATCAATGAAGATGAGAAAATTTATTATTATTATTATTATTATTATTATTATTATTATTATTATTATTATTAACCTTTATTTATAAAGCACTGTAAATTTACACAGCGCTGTACATACAATCTTTTTAATTGGACAGTTCTGATCTGCTACATCAATATGTGTTTTGATGAGCCGTTGCCTCCATGGTTCTAAAACATGAGAAAATTGTGAAACATTGACATGGATCTTTTTAAAAGTATATTTAGCATTCTTCAACTACATTAGTTATATTCTTGCAAAACACTCTTCAAGAAATTTTGCCTCTTCCACAGTAACGTTTTAAGCTAGAAATATTGAAGAATTGGCCTCCTCCCCCATGACTTCTCCTCCATGGCACCCTATAATCCACAGGTCCTCAGTGTCTTGCAGATTCAGACCATGGCTTCCTTCATTAAGTCTATTCATCTGGAATACAGTCTTCCTCTTTTTCTACTGCCTTCTGCCTTACCAGGCATTATTGCCTTTCTAGTGAGTCATATCTTCTTATGAAGAGTGAAGAGTTTAGTCATGCTGGCTTCTAGGAAGAGGTCAGGTTTCATTTTCTTTAGGACCCATATATTTGTCCTTTTAGCTTTCAACAATATCTATACAACTCTTCTCCAGCACCACATTTGAAATGAGTTTATTTTCTTCCTATCAGCTTTCTTCACTGTCTAGCATTCACACCATTACATAGAAATGAGAAATATGATGGCATGGATTATTCCAACTTTAAGATGCAATGATATATCTTTACACTCCAGGGTCTTGTCTAGATCCTTCATCACACACCTGCCAAGTCCAATGCTATGGAATTCTGGGAATTGTAGTTTTCTGAGATGTTTAGACTTGTGTGTCAGAGAGCTCTAGTTCCACAGTAGTTAAAGTGGTGTCAACCTGGATTATTTCTGCAGTGTGGATGTGATCTCAGACAAGGGATGGAAAATTTTAAACTATTTCGTTGTCTTCATCATCAGCTTTAAAATTTAATAAATCATCTGTGGTCATTATTTTTTTGTTTTGTTTTCTTAAAGTTCAGCTGTAAATGTGCCTCTGCGCTTTTTTCCTTCATTTTCTTCTGTAATTGTCCCAAGTTTTTGCCACTTTCTGCTATTAGTATAGAGCAGTGATGGCGAACCTATGGCACGGGTGCCAGAGGTGGCACTCAGAGCCGTCTCTGTGGGCACATGTGCCGTCCCCCCAGCACAGAGTTTGCCAGAGTTTGTTACTAGAAAGCCAGAGGGACATGGCACTTTGCAATAAATAAGTGGGTTTTGGGTTGCAGTTTGGGCACTCGGCCTCGAAAAGGTTCACCATCACTGGTATAGAGTCTTCTGCATATCTTAAATTGTTTATGTTCTTTCCTCCAATTTTCATGCCTCTTTTGTCCAAGTCTAATCCTGATATTCATATGATATGTTGAGTGTAAAAGATAAACAAACAGGATGATAAAATGAGGCCCTGCCTGATCCCCTTGCCAATTGAAAACCATTATTTATTGGAATGTTCTATTTCTATGCATTGATTATTACAGTAGTTCTCCTGTCCCTCTGCACAAGTTGGTGGACAGTTGCATTGAGTGTTCTTATTCTATTTCTGTCACTTTTGGTTCTTGTCTATGTTTTAATATCTTGAAAAGTTTCATCTGTCATCCATTGAGGCTTCTCTTTCTGTTTGGCTGCAGTTTGTGTCTTTTTGGCTGGTTGTAGACCGCCGAAAAGCGGCGGTCTGGCTCCGCTGCTGCTTGCAGCGTCTGGGAGCCGCAGTCTTTAAACAGCGTGACTCCCGGATGCTGCAGAGAAGGAGCGCGGAAATCGTGCTCCTTCTCAGGCCCAGGAAGAGGCGGCGCAAGTGCCAAAGGACGCACTCACGGCGTCACTTCCGGTGCGCCATGTTCAGACGCAGAGCGTCCGTTACGTCAATATGGTGGCGGCTGTGTGGAACGGCTGCTGCCATATTGTACATATTGAATACGTATTAGGGTTAGGGGTGTGTGGAAGCACCGCCCCTTCCTAACCCTAATATGTATTTGTGATGATTCCCTTGGGAGCAAAGCCCTGTTCGTGGCTATTACTCTCAGGGAGATCCCTTTAAATAAAAGAACTTTACGCTGCCACCACTCAGTGAATTGTCAACGAACTATATTTCCCAAGCACACACTGAGACTTGCTTGAGAGAGAGATCTAGTTTTCTTTCTTGCTAATCCACAGCAATCAGTAACCGAGATAAGGCACGTGTACAGGAGCCAAAGAGATAGCAGATGCTTTTAAAAGAAAGAAGTTTATTTTAAAGAAATAGTATAGAATAGGAAGGTATCACTCATGCCAGGCATCCTTGCCTGGCAGATCAGAAAATACAGTTACAACGATATTCATTTCCGGCAAGCTATTAAATAAACATAACAAAACCTAGACGTACTGACTACCACTGTTCCTGAGCTACTCCCAAACTGCTCAGAGGACAAACCTCTGGTTTCTCCAAACACAGCCAAGATGGAGAACAACGGACAACTGGTCTTACAGGGGTATTTATAGCCCTCTCTCGGAATCTTTTTGAAACTGCCACTCTGGCACTGTTGATTGGCCAAGAGTTTGAAACTGCCACTCTGGCACTGTTGATTGGCCAAGAGAGCCTTACATCAGCTATGATGTAGCTGCTCATTAGCATATCTCCTCCCCCCAGGTTAACCTTTTTGTAGTTCATGAAAAGTCCTGAGGTGACTGGGAACCCAGCCACCACAGTATTCAATACTTATTTTTTGGTGGTTTGTAACCCGCCTTTAAATTCTTCCCTGACAATGTCCCTGGAAAAATTATCTCAATCATCACCCAGGACAAAAAAAAAAGCACAATAAAAACACTGTCAGACTGCACAAAAAGGATCTGTGAACCCCAATACCTGGAAGATGAACTGAAGCATTTAAAGTGGGCTCTCCAGGCTAATGGTTACTCCAGCTCAGATATCAGAATTGCTGCCAGATCCAGAAAAAAACACAGGAGGGAAGAAAAACAACCACCCAGAGCGAAGGTATTTTTTTTCCAATACATCAAAGACAAAATAGGGAAACAGATGAGGAAACACAACCTCCAAATGATCTACAGACTGACCAAGAAAATCCAGAAAATGCTGTGCTCAGGAAAGGACAGGAGACTCCATCTCAAGACTGCAGGAGTTGACTGCACACCATGCTGCTGTGGATAAGTCTAGATAGGGACCACCAAACTCAGTGTTCAAACATGAATCAAGGAACACAAGATGCACTGCAGACTGGGTCAGCCAGAAAAAAACAGCAGTAGCAGAATACATTATAAACCACCCTGAGCATAAAATGCTATTTGAAAACACTGAAATTCTGGACCATGCCAATAACTATCAGGTCAGAATACACAAGGAAGCCATTGGAATCCACAGAAACCTGGGCAACTTCAACAGGAAAGAAGTAACCCTGAAAGTAAACAAAGTTTGGCTACCAGTCCTAAAAACACCAAGATCAAGACTCAGCACATGCAAATGAACATCACCCAGCATCAGGGGGTTTCCCTGCAGACAATGGATTAGTAATTAAATAGACACAAATTTTCCTTGCAATATCCTCCACCCTGAGGCCTTGCCATTCACCAATGACCAACTCACAGATTAATATATAAATAACTTCTACTCAACCAATGGTCACTCAGTATATATACCCCATACACCTGTATGCCACCATTCTCTGAAGATGCCAGCCACAGATGCCGGCGAAATGCCAGGAATAAATTATTCCAGAAAATGGCCATATAGCCTGAAAAACCTACAAAAAAAACTATGGATGTCAGCCATGAAAGCTTTTGACGTCACATATTTCTGAGTATTCTTTTCCTAAGATAATTCATGCCCATGAAATTTATGGAGGTCCTATAACTTGAATGCATATATGCACAGAAATATGATGTCTTTTTTGCATTATTCACTGACAATGTCCCTCGTTTTGGTCCAGAGTTCTGCCTTTTCCCAGTCAAAATAGTTGGTACACACACACACACACACACACACACATCCTTTGTAATAAAAGAAAAATATATTGCGGGAAAGTAACAAGCTTAATTTATATCACAAAATGTCTATTCCTCTGATAGATTCATCTAGCTTTGAAATATATTAATAACCAAGCACATTAAAGGTAAAGGTCAGCCCATGTTCCCATCTGCTAGCAGATGCTATTCAATGGGATAGACTCAAGTGAGAAGAATGTATGTTTCTGTGTATCTGCAGCAGCCAGTTTAAAAAGTGCAAAATCTTACCAAGACAAAATTAGAATAAATATTTGTCAAGCAAAGAGGGCAGCTTGTCATCTGATGGAAGGAATTTAATTAGAAAAGTCACAGAGAGGCACTGCCTCAGAAGTACCAGTCCTATTTTCTTTAGATAAGCTAATGAAGCTCCTTGAACTTTGCAAAGAATTGCTGAACCAATAATACAGTGAAAGGGAATCTACCAAAAGCCAAAAAATAAAATAAAATAAAATAATGGAGCAAACCTTCAAAATGAGAAAGATCATTTGTTTACACCACTCTAGCTCACAACAGGAGAACATAATTACATATTTACTTACAGAATCCTCTCCTTTTAAACAAACCTGGAGCACAATGATCAAGGGAGTAATAATTATATAGTATGTCTCTTCATAACAGGCAATAAATTTAAATTTTAAGTACATTGTAATATCTGCTTAGTCACCTACATGCTTTTTGTCTACCCACTTTGTAGTTGTTTTCCATCATGGATCAACACCCGCCTGCAGAATTTTACTGCAGTCAGAACAAAAATCCCCAAAGGAACAACTTATTCTCCATAGGACAATAACAGGCAAAATTACTGTAACAATGACTGTTCAAAAAAAGGAGGGGGGCAGAACCAAGAAAACAAAGGAATTACATAATACATTAATATACTCTGTGGAATTATAGTTCATGATCTTCAGAAGCTTTAACTGCTTTAAAATGTCATAGGCCACCACATGTTAAGGATGGCTCAGTAGAAGGACATAATGCCAGTGACTCAGTCTCTGCACCAGCTGTTCATGCAACTTAATTCACATTACAGGAGATATATCCCATAAATCTCCAAATCACTCAAGCAAACATAAAGACTACTGCTATGTTTGACCAGGAAATTTAAGATAAACCAGGAATGATCCATTAAACACACCTTCTGTGCAGACAGAACCTCCAGTATGGAGAGAAGAAGTGGTCTATAAACAGCTCGGTCTTCAATACCAAACACTTGCTAAACCAGAAAAGCAAGCCTACTGGATAGGATCTTTGGGATCCTAGGGTCACTTCAACCCTCTCAGCTGAAAACTACACAAACAAAACAGCAAGGATGGGCTTTTTAATTTGTTATTATTTTATTTACTTGTGTATTTATTTATTTATGGCCAAGGATGCAGCCCCAAAATAGTCCCTCCCCCACCAAAATGCACTCCAGTTTGCTTGTCTGCAACCAATATAGACTCTGAAACACACAAATGCATGTGCATAAGCATCTGATTTGTAACAGGCTAGTGCAGAGAAAATTAGTCAACCTTGAAATCCTATTGCTAACCATGCTAATTTGGAATATATATAATAATAAATAAATAATAAAGTTTTTATTTTTATCCCGCTCCTTCCTGCGATCAGGGCGGCTTACAACAAGATTAAAAACAACGGTATAGTAAAACATTATAAAATATAAACATATTACAACAATAAAAATAACAGGCAAAAAAAGCCCCATAGCCCAACCTCTTGGCCACGGAAGAGGAGGGAGGCCCACAGGAACTTAATCGGGGAATGCCTGTTGGAACAGGAAGGTTTTCAAATCCTTCCTGAATTGGGCCAGGGTGGTAGTTGAGCGGAGCTCGGTGGGCAGCGCATTCCAAAGGGCTGGGGCAGCTGTGGAAAATGTCCTCCGTGTAGTGGAGGATAATCTAGCCCCAGGCACCTTCAGTAGATGCTGCCCAGACGTTCTGAGGGTGCGAGGCGGAATATACGGGGAGAGGCGGTCCTTCAGGAAACCTGGGCCCAAGCCATTTAGGGATTTATAGGTAATTACCAACGCCTTATATTGAGCCCGGAAGCGGATGGGCAGCCAATGGAGATCTTTCAGCACCGGTGTTATATGGCTGGCCCTGGAAACACCAGTGACCAGCCTGGCTGCCATGTTCTACACCATTTGAAGCTTCCGGGTTTGGTATAAGGGTTGCCCCATGTAGAGTACGTTGCAGAAATCCAATCTCGAGGTTACCAGAGCATGTACAACAGTTTCTAGGTCCCTCTGGGCCAGGTATGGATGCAGCTGGCGAATAAGCCGAAGCTGATGACAGGTGCTCTTGACCGTCGCATTCACCTGAGCAGTCAGGTGAAGCGACGAATCAAGAAGCACTCCCAAGCTGCGTACGGAGTCCTTCACAGGGAGCGTGACCCCATTCAGGATAGGTGGAACCACCGCCATTCCTGGACCAGGGGAACCTATCACAAGTACCTCCGTTTTCTCTGGATTCAGCTTGAGTCGGTTTTTCCTCATCCAGCCCATTACTGACTCTAGACAGGCCTCGAGAGGAGAGACTCCATCCTTGGTCACTGCATCAGTCGGAGACATAGAGAAAATGATTTGGGTGTCATCAGCGTACTGATAACCCCGCGCCCCATGTCTCCGGATGATCTCTCCCAGCGGTTTCATGTAAATGTTAAAGAGCATGGGAGACAGAATGGCCCCTTGAGGGACCCCGGTTTTAAGGGGCCTCTCGTCGGAGCACACGTCTCCCAGCTGCACCATCTGGGACCTCCCGGAGAGGTAGGACCGGAACCACTGGAGCGCAGTGCCCCCGATTCCCACCTCTGCCAGGCGCCCCAGAAGGATACCATGGTCTATGGTATCGAAAGCCGCTGAGATGTCCAAGAGCACCAACAGGGACACGCTTCCCCTGTCGATGCCCAGACGGAGATCATCGACCAAGGCGACCATGGCTGTCTCAACCCCGTGACCTGCCCGGAAGCCAGTTTGAAATGGGTCCAGATAATCAGTTTCATCCAAGACCATCTGAAGCTGGATCGCAACCGCCCTCTCGATCACCTTACCCAAAAATGGCAGCAGCGAAACTGGCCAATAATTATTGTGTACCAGGGGGTCGAGGGAGGGCTTTTTTAATATAGGTTTTACAATGGCCAATTTCAATTCTGATGGAAATTGCCCTTCCCTCAAAGATGTATTAATGATCCGGCGTAACAATAAAGTTACCGCCAGTCCCCCCTGGGCTGCTAGCCACGAGGGACAGGGATCGAGAGAGCAGGTCGTCTTCCGAACACTTTGGACGATCTTGTCCACGTCCTCGGTACTCACCGACTCAAACCGATCCAGTTTAATAGAGTCCACGGAGGCTCTGGATACCTCTACGCTAGGTTCTGCTCAAATGTCAGCATTAAGACCTTTGCTTATACGAGAGGTTTTATCCGCAAAAAAGTCATTAAATTGGTCACAGCAGGCCTTAGAAGGTACAAGGATCTGTTTCAGGGCGGGAGGGAGCTGAGTTAGCTCCCTAACCACTCTGAACAACTCTGCTGAACGTGACTCAGCGGACGCAATACGAGCACCATAGAACGAATTCTTTGCTGCTCGTATTGCCTCTCCGTAGTCCTTTAACAGTTGGGCTAGGAGAGCCTTGTCGTCTAAGCAAAGGTGTTTCCGCCAACGGTACTCTAGCCGTCGCAGTTCCCGCTTCCTTGCCCAGAGATCTTCCGTATACCAGGGCTTACATTTGGAAGCAGGCCTGAGAGGGCGCTTGGGTGCGATGCTGTGTATAGCCCTAGAAAGACCGGTATTCCAGATACCGGTGAGGGCATCAACAGAGTCGCCGTCACTTCCAACCATGTGTCCCTCTAAAGCTTCTTGGAACCTTGTAGGTTCCATCAGCCTTCGAGGGTGGACCATCCTAATAGGTCCACCACCCCTGGGGGGGATCTGGGTAGATACCTTGATTTTCACCTCTACCAGGAAGTGATCCGTCCATGACAAGGGGGAAACACTAACTATTTCCGCCCACGAATTTTCCGCATCCGAACAGAAGACCAAATCGAGAGTATTACCCGCACAATGCGTAGGACCCTGTATCAGCTGGGACAGGCCCATGGCCGTCATGGTTTCCATGAATTCCCGAGCCACACCGGATGGAACATAGCTGGTCGTGAGGGAGATATTGAAGTCATCCAGGACAAGTAGCCTGGGCGTCTCCAACATCAGTTCAGCGACCAGCTGTGTCAGCTCGTTAAGGGAGTCCACTAATGCACGGGGTGGCCGATACACCAGCAGAATCCCTAGACTGTCCCTAGCCTTTAGGGTCAGGTAAATACACTCGATATAGGACGTCTGTCGGATGTGGTTCCTGGTGAGGGACACGGTGTTCCTATGTATCAAGGCCACACCCCCCCCCGCCCACCTAACCTGCGCTGGTCCTTCACCGAGAACCCGGCAGGCAGGGCCTGAGCCCACACAGCGTCTCCTTCAGGCCCAAGCCAGGTCTTGATAATGCAAGCCAGATCACACTTTTGATCCTCCAGCATATCGTGGAGGATGTGGGTCTTGTTGTTTACTGATCTGGCATTGCACAGGAGCAGCGACAGGGTTTGTGGCACGGTTGGAGCGACCCTCAGGTCCTTAAGGTTGGGAGGGGGACAGGAAGGAGGGATAGATATGATGCATCGATCTCTCCTTCCCCTGGTACGCAAGTCCCTTCTCCCACCGCTATATCTCCCCCTGCCCCACACTACCTCAATAGGAGCTCCGCTCTTAATGATGTTATCCCTTCCCTCCCCGGCCCATGCATCCCCCGCATCCCCAACCTCCCCCCACCCCTCTATGGCCATTAGAAGAGCAGAGGTTAGCCACCCCAGGCATCCTCTGCTCTCGGGCTAACCCAAGCCTCCCTAACCCAATAAAAGCTGCGCAGCTGCGCAGTTTCGCAGCAGCGGTGCTCCTCAGTCCGTGGGCGGCACTCCCGGGGCGGTGCGCAGATGCGCACCTCCGACACCCCAGGAGGAGGCCGCCCGGCAGAAGGCGCAGCTCTGGCAGCGACGGTGGTCCGGCGAGGAAGGCGAAGGGGGCGTGTCAGGGAGGGTCCGGTTTCCCGGCATTTATACCCGCCGCTCCCACCAGGCGGGCTCCTCCCTGGCTGGATATTGCTGGATTTAGTGCACTCTCTCTCAGATAAGTCTGAATATAATTTTAGACTAAGCTCATTGAAAACCTAAGGCTGCTATCTTTCCCTTTTTTAAAAAAAAATTGTTAGAATATATACTTTATCACAAGTTGAAAAGTGGAATTAGAGCAGAATAGTAGCATCAGCAGTTGTACTTTATCCCATGATGCTGTGTCTGTCCAGTAGCTGGTCTGAAGTCCATCTGTTGCTGGAGTGCTCCTTCTCACTGATGGGCAAAACCTGTCAATGCCTCCATGCTGTTATTCCAGTAATGAATTCACACGTGATAAATTCCTCCAAAGCAGTTCAGACAGTCATGTAGTGCAAGTAGGCATTATTATGCTCCTCTCTCCCTCTTGCTATTCCCAAACAGGATGCTTTTTCTTTTCTTATTTCAATTTCTTTTCTTTATTTTTGTTTACTTTATGGATTGACATGATTGCGCAGTTGGCATGCTGGAAAGTGGTTAGGCCAGGGAGAAAAAAACCCCGCTCATTCCTGACATTAGTTTTTGGGCGTTCATTTGAAAAAAAAATCAATTCCGAAGCATGTTCAACAAGTGGGAACGACAGATCTCAATCATGTTGATATTTGGGTGATCAAGCTTGCCAGTGATTCCGGTCCAGTGGCAAATGGATGAAGACGTCGGTTCTCTCTCCAACACAGGAACAAAGCAAAGCTCCAAACACAAGCTTTCGGCTTCCTTGGAAGAATGCCTGAAGAAACAGCTGCTAGATCAAAGAATCACTCTCCAGCTGTTCACTCCTAAGAGGGCTTTATTGCTTTGTTTCAAATAACACGAGCTAATTAGCACTATACAAAAATCTCTTACCAACCGACACACCACACTATCTCAAACTCCCACAATCCCACAGCACAGCGTTTTTGCTTATATACAGAATTACCATGAGGTGACCACTAAGCTCAGCCTCTTTCTATACAAGTTGCTATGCACCTCAGACACCAATCCCTCTTGAGACTGAAGACATAGCATATTTACATTTAGTCCAGCTGGACTAAATGCTCTGGACTCCAGCTGTAGCCAATTTAGGCTTTTGCAACCATTGCCACATCTGAACATTTTTACCTTCAATACATTAACAAATCGCATCATTCTGAAGGGGAGAGGCTAATGGCAGAGGAGTGTTTACTATCCATCCTCAGTTTTTGGTAGATCCACCATTACCCCCTCTCTGCGCTGCCTTTGTGCTGTGGGGACACCTATGGGCACCTGATTTTTTTTAAAAAAATAATGATAGAAGATTCGATTAATTGATTTTGCAACTACTTGCAGTTACTCGGGTGTAAGATGGGTGATCAGCAGCTCAGTGAGGCAAATAGTTGCAAAACCAATGAATCAAATCTTCTATTAATTTTTTTTTAAAAAAAATATCGTTCCCAAGCCAGGCTGCCACTTATGTCACCGATGATGTGCTGATGATTGATGTGCATTTTGAAGTGGCGCAAACTAGTGAGGATGACAACCATACCAAAAAAGAAGTGATTACAAGGGGATAATGAAAAGATCCACTTTCATAGTGAGAACAACGGACCTTTTGGAATCGATTCACCAACACAAAGTGAAGGTGAACCGCACACCAATTTAAATGTAAGTGGGAATGAGCCCAGAATCTATGCTTGTTATAACTAAAATCTGTCAACAAATTTGGGGGAGGGATAATGCCCCACAGATTGGAACTCTTAATATGCATTTCAATTCCCCAAAAAAGGATATACTAAAGATTTGAGTAACCACAGAACCCCTGAATTGCAAAATTCTACAACAAAGAGTTATACCATATAAGGAGTGAGAAATGCCAGATGTTCAAGCTGGAAAAGAAGTCACTAGGGATCATATTACAAACATATGTTGGATAATGAAGAATTTCAAAAGAAAATCAGCACATGCTTTATAGCAGGGGTAGGCAACCTGCGGCCCGCGGGCCGGATGCAGCCCGGCAAGGCCTTGGGACCGGCCCCCGGCCTGGTCCTGCCACCGATTGCCGCTGGGGCCTTTGGGGGGCAATTGTCTATAGAAGCCTCAGAAACATGCATTTATATTAACATTTTTTAAAAAATCAGCAATTTTTTTCACGTGTCCTCCATTTTTTTAAAAAAGTGTCTTCTATTTGAAAATTTTGTTCTACATTTGTCCTGGTTTATTTATATATTTAAATTTTTTTTAAAAAAATTTAATTATTTATTTTTTGGCTTGCACCCCCCCCCCCCCCCGTTGTCTGAGGGACAGCAACCTGGCTCCCGGCTCAAAAAGGTTGCCTACCCCTGCTTTATAGATTGCAGCAGAATCTTTGATTGTATGAATCAAGAAAAAACTATTCATCATTTTTAAAGAAGTGAGTGTGCTACAAGTATATTTGATTGTTCTGCATTCAGGACAAGAGGCTACTGTGAGGACAGAATATGGAGAAAAGAAATGGTTTCCAAATGGCAAGATAATCAGGCAAAGTCTCATTTTATCATCCTATTTGTTTATCTTGTACACTGAACATATCAGTGCCCATTCCCTGAGATGCCGGATCTGGCCTCAGTGGTACATGCCTTGGTTACATCACATCTGCACTACTATAATGTGCTCTATATGGGGCTGCCTTTGAAGAGTGTTCAGAAACTTCAGCAGGCCCAATGAGCTGCAGCAAGGCTGCTAACAGGGGCAGATTATAGAGAGCAATACCACCCCTGTTGAAACAGCTCCATTGGCTGCCAGTTTGTTTCCAGGAACAATTCAAAGTACTGCTGATGACTTATTAAGCCCTATGTGGCTCAGGTTCAAGCTTTTTAGCAGACTGTATCTCCCTATATGACCTGGCCTGGGCTCTGAGATCTGCAGGGGAGGCCCTTTCCTCCAACCAACCATCATCATAGGCACGTTTGGTGGGGACATGAGAGAGGGCCTTTTCCTTGGCTGCCTCTAGACTCTGGAACTCCCTGCCCAGGGATATCAGAATGACCCTTTCTTTGATAGCCTTCCACCGACAGGGGAAAACCTTCTTCTTCAGACAGGCATTCAAAATAGATTGTTTTCAAAGAATGGCCTGGAGGTACTATATTGTTTGAAGGTATTTAAGCATTTTTATCTTTTTAAAGTATTTGACATTTTTGCATTGCATTTGTTTCAATTTATTGTCATAATTTAATCCTATTTTAATGAACTATTTTTGTATGTTTTAACTGTATGGGTTTTTTTTAATGTTGTAAGCCGTCCTGAGTCCCAGTTTTGGGAGAAGGGCAGGAAACAAATAAATAAACAAACAAATAAATAAATAATCCAAATACCACCTGGCCCACTATTATTTTTATAATATTGACATGATTGGAAGTTACGTTTCCAGTTTGGCCTTCAGATGAAGGTTTCTTCTCTTTTAACCATGAGATTGGGGGAAATACTAAACTTTGAGACCATTAATAGCAATAGCAATAGCAAGTCCATTTCTATACCACTTACCACTCTACTACACAATTTACAAAGTGCAACCTAATTGCCCACAACAGGCTGGTTGCTCAGTTTTAGCGACTTGTAGAAGGATACCAAACTGAGTCGACCTGGGGCTCCTGGCTGGTATTGAATTCATAACCTTTTGGTTTGTGAGTGAGTGGCTACAGTACTGGTATTTAACCACTGTGCCACAAGGGCTCCATGGACCTGGAAATCATTTAGTGTTGCTCTGGTGGCTTGGTTCAGTGCTCCTTGGGCTATCAAGCATTTTCCCCCTAATGTACCTGGGACTGGTATTGTATGTATGTACGATCCCTTCTTTCTTTGCAAGGACTAGGACCAGTCTAGGAATATTAGCACTGCTGCCTTAGATGTTAAGTGAAAAAGTCCCATTCATTTCAGTGGATATTGCATAGGACCACTTCTTAGCCATTTGTACTATACAGCTCAAATATATTATGCCATGTGACAAGAACCTTATTCTCATTGCTCCTTGATGCAAACTTTTATGATATACATTTCTTGTCACAATTAAATTGCTTTGCATTTTAATACGGGTGAAGATAAGGTGCGTGTGTTTTCTCGTAATTAACTTAATTGATACCTTGCATTTTGAATTATTTACAATACCAATGGTCTCCAGTTACTCTAATTTGATGCATCTTCTTTCATTTCACATCCAGGAGTTCTTTATGCTTCAATGGAATATACTTTTTTCAGTTTCATAAAAAAAAATGAAAGTCAAACTAGACAAATGTAGCATGTGATAAATTGCTATACTTTTCATTACTAAGGAAGGTGTGCTATTTTCTCTACTATATATTTAGCTCTTTTTGGCTTTGAACTTTTGCACTTCAATCAAAGTGTAATTTCAAACTGAATTGTTTCTTATCTTTTAAAGGCATCTCAGGTAAGATTTCTTCTCTGTTAGAACCAAATACTATATATATATATATATATATATATATATATATATATATATATATCTGTCAAGTTCTTTCTGCTCTGTCTTGTCTGGATAGCACTGCCCAGCAAGAACCTAAATGAGGGGAAATGCCATACTCTCTGGTAGTTCAACAAGGGTTGAGAGCTACATACACTTTCTGGAATGGATTCAGTGTCCAACTCTTATAGGGACAACTAGCCTGTACTGTCAGAAAGGTTATAAATTCCTCAATCCTGAACTAACAGAAGGCTCCCCATCCTGTTTCCACCTCTCTCCCTGTCCCTCATGTGCCATAATCCATACTGTTTTCTAGGTCCCCCTGATCATTTTAACTTTTTTCTTTTGTGTATTTTTATCTATATGTTGGTATTTTGAATTTGTTTAAGCAGTTTTGAGTCCAGAACTAGTAGGAAGGCAGGATAGCAACAACAAATACAGCAAAAATAATGTCACACAAATAATTTCTCAGTATGTTTTGGCAGTAGGAACAGGGGAAAGAAAGGAAAATGCCAGTGAGAAGGGGCCTGATAGGTCCCTGTGTAGATTTTTTGGTTGTACAAGATGGTACACAAAGGGTGCTGCACCTTACCTGCCATAGGGGTGAAATAAACTACTCTCTTAGACCATAGGCCACCCATACTTGGTTGTCTTGAGCAATGGAAGGACATTCTGCTTTAATGTGCTGGGAACCCAAAGGTTGTTGTTGTATTTTTAAATACATCTCACCAACCTCTTTCTGCTATGGGAATAGATAATTGGGCTACTTCAAAGTAAGCCAAGATGTGCCAAAACTGCCACCTTGTCTCACCGTTTCTTCTGATCTCCTTAGGAATTAACAGGGGAAATTATAACATTATTCCATGCTGGTCTTAATAGCTAGTGTGTAATTGTGATGTTTCTAGGATAAGGCAATTCCTGTTTAATCACTGCCATTCATGCCCACCTCATCATTCCCTTTCTTCAGCAAAGCATTTTCCACCAGCTTGCCTGTAGATAGCAGTCTCCAATACTGCAGATGTACTCCAGAAGACAAGCCATCTGTCAGCTTTGACAGGCCACATGAAAATGTATAAGAATAAATTGAGCTTTAATTTGTTCTTGACTAAGTATTGACATCTATCATAACTAAATGCACTTATAATAGCCTGGCACTTTTCTTCTCATGCAGTAATCCCATTGATTTTTGTTATGTGCCTTAAAACTAATTAGGAAGCAACAGGCCTGGAACCTGTTAAACAAGAAAAGGAGTATTCCTTTTAATTTGGACTCCACTAAATAGTCTCTCATTCTAGTACATTTGCTTCAGAATTAGCACAGTGGATTATTATTATTATTATTATTATTATTATTATTATTATTATTACTATTATTGTCTTTTTACCATATTTCTTGTTCAGCCATAGATTATAATAATATTTCATTCCTCTGACTGATTCTGGTTCATGACACAGTTTTCATTGCTGTTGTCTTTCTTGACTTCTCTTTTTTAATTATTTCAGCAATCTGGGGCTCTTTTCACATGACACAGTCATAACACTATGATTCCACTGTAACTGTCAGGGCCCTAGTCTGTTGAATGCTGAGATTGACATTTTTTGAGGGGGGAGTGATTTAGAATTTTCAACCAGAGAGCTCTTGCCTCTCACCTGATGACAACCTTCAGGATTCTACAGGATGCAAGCCTAGTAGTTAAAGTGGGATCATAGTGCTATAATTATATAATGTGAACTGCCAGGTCAGATATGCGTACATGATATCATCATTTGGCCCACCACCACTGTAGCCTTCAGAATTAAATAGCTGTATGTGCAAATGAAGCTGGGCATTATGACAGTAGAGAAGAAGAAAAATACTACATAGACGTTGAGCACAGAAACAACACAAAGATGCTTGCAACTAGTGCTAGCAAAGGGAGTTCCTTTTCTATATGCAAGCAGAAAGAAAAATGACATGAGGTAAAGGCTGTGCCTTACTTGTCATCAGAGCAGATGAAATCTGCCCAAAGAAAAGCAACAGCAAAGCTCATCCAAGTATTGAGAGATTATATTTGATAGGCTGTGAAGTCCTCCTCCTTTTGTTGCCTAATTACTGGTGTTACGCTTGTAATAGCAGCATCTGTGCACACTCAACACTCTAACGGGCAGCTCCTCCTGGACTAATGAATTTTAATTGACAGCATTTAGCATGTTTTTTGGGTAGATTCTCCTAGAGGTGGATGTGCCCTTCTGTTCCTCTTTCCCAAATGAGTGGATTCTCTGCTGGGAATCTCATGGAGACAGATGGTCAACAAAAGGTGAAGTGTGCTGGGACTCTCTGGTCATCAGTCTCTTTTCAGTAGAGATAAAGCCAAATTGCTAAGCAGCATGCTTTCTTTCATTCACCTCTGCACCCAAATGGCTTGTGCTGGAGGCTTAATGATAACCTTTCATTTCAGAAATGATCCTTATTTGGAACTGAAAGGTTTGTATCTTCGGTTGACGAATCAGACAAGGCATCTCCTTTTTGGCCTTCTGATTTGCCACTTTAAATGCAGCATCCTATAAATACCCCCATTTTGGATGTGATGTGTAATTATTTCAGGTTCTGTTAGGGGGCTCTTTATAACAACAACAACAACAGCATCTGAGTACAAAAGAGCTAAGGAGCTGATTGCATGTACTGCAGATGAAAGGAAATCAGCGTGTCTGAAGATAGTTCCTTTTAGTTCTAAAAATGTGTTAGATTTTTTACGCAGGAAAAAAAAAAAGAAAGAAAGGTAAGAGAGAGCAATCAGCCCAGTACACTAATATTTTTCTGTGTCCACTCACTTCTTCAGAGGTGGAGGCAAAGTACTGGGGAAAGGAATAAATGGATTTATGAAGAATCTTGCAATTGCTTCATACCTAATAATACTCTTTGCCCTTTTGCTAGGGATTTAATAGGAGGGAAATCATTTGCAAATGGAAAAGCAGTAGAGCTTCAGATTACTGGAAAAACATCCACAGTCTGAAAAACCATGGCTTTTAAAAAGTCCAATACATCAGAGGCTGCATGCTTCACAGAAATGATGCACTCCGAGTCTGGTTTATAGGCAGATAGGAAATTGGCCACCCCCTGCTGGCTAATTAACAAAGCAGCTTTGTCATTAGTTTTAAAGACAGCCACTTGCCTGCTTCCCTGCCTGTCTGCCCACCCAAAGGGAGCAATCACCAAGTTCTAATGAGAATGTGTTAATTGTGAGTGATGTCTCAGACTTGTAATAGTCTGTGGTCTTGTATCATTAAACACAGTGACACTCACACAAGTGTACCTTGCCTCGAAGCAGCCATTCTTACAACCCTTTCTAAGGAAGACCAAAGAATTATTTCAATTAAATTCAGACATATATTGTGCTTACCAGTGTACTCAGTTCCAAACACATTTATCATTTCCATAATATTTAGTAACTATCGTAGGAATAGAGCTGGGTTGGTATAGTAATTTGAGTATCAGACTAGGATTCTGGGGCACTAGGGTTAGAATCCCTGCTCAGCCACAGAAACGCACTGGAAGATCTTGGAAAGTCACACTCCCTCTACTACGGAGGAAGGCGATGGCTCATTTCTCCTTGATAAATGTTAACAAGAAATCACAACAATAGGATCACTGTAAGTCAGAGACAACTTGAAGTCACATAACAACAAAGTGACAATGGCAGTAATGCAGGGTTAGAGTACTTGGCACACTAGGCTAGACTGGGAAGATCCAACTTCAAATTATCCACTCAGCCATCAAGCTCACATAATGATTTTAGGCCCTTGTCAGGAATAAATGTGCCATTTTTTTCCTGCCCTGATTTTGATTCCAGTACCTGGTGTCACATTTGAAATATTTAATGGGTAAAGGTTATAATAGGGATGTGGTGGCTTAGTGGTTAAGACCAATTCTGGCAATCGTATGATCGTAAGGTTGTCAGTTCAAGACTCAAGTGCTACATGAAGGGGTGAGCTCCTGTCACTAGTCCCAGCTTCTGCCAGCCTATCAGTTCAAGAGCATGCAAATGCAAGTAGATAAATAGGTTACTTCAGTGGGAAAGTAACAGCATTTGGTGCAGTCACTGGAGAAGTTCTCGGGCAATGTTGGCCCTTTGGCTTAGTAACAGAGATTACCACTATACCCTACAGTTGGTTATGACTAGACATATGTTAAGTGACTACATTTACCTTTTTAAAAGTTATAATCACATTGTGATTGATGAACAATGCAATCCAAGATGTTCAAAGTGACTGAGGAATATGGGATAGCACTGATACAATTCTAAGATAGCTGGTCTAGCCAGAATTGTTATCAGGCCATGAGACATGGATTATATGGGTGATGTCTTATTGATATAAATTTTATAGTTTAGGTATTTAGTGTTAAAGATAGAGTTAAGGTTATGAATATAGTTATATGGTTGAATAGGATTTGCTTAAGGTATTCGTAAGACATCACAGAGGTCCCTTTCACATTACACCTTTATAGTACCTTAATTCTGCTTTAACCATTAATCATTTTACGTAACCCTAAAATTTGTAGTTTGGGAAGGAATAATAATAATAATAATAATAATAATAATAATTATTATTATTATTATTATTATATTTATACTTTCCCGCCTCTCCCACTGGAAAGAGGTGTGATTACGACCATAAAACCACATACAATACAGTGGTATCTAAAATACATATTATAAACAATAATCAGTTAAAACTTGAATCAACAATACTAATAAAAACATCAGTTACAATATGCTGTTCCGATCAGAAGTGGGATTTCTTCCATTTCTTTACAGAAGATCGGGTGGGTATGCCCACCTGAAGAGATCCATCTTTAGTGCCATCTTGAAGGCAACTAAAGTGGTGATAAGACGGATTTCCTCTTGTAAGTTGTTCCATAACGTGGGGGCCATGGCAATGAATGTTCTATGGGAAGTTGATATTAATCTAGTCTTTGAGTATTCTAAAAGATTCTTCCCGGATGTTCTGAGAGTGCAGGGCGGATTATGTAGGGAGAGGAATTCCCTCAAGTAACTTGGGCCCAAGCCACATAGGGCTTTAAAGGTGATGATCAACACTTTGTATTGTGCCCGGAAGCTGATTGGCAGCCAGTGTAGAGATTTTTAAACTGGTGTTATATTATCTGATCTGGACGTTCCAGTGATCAGTCTGAATGCTGCATTTTGAACTAGCTGAAGCTTCCAAATTTGGTACATTGCATAAATCTAGTCAAGAGATTACCAGTGCGTGTACCACTATTTCAAGGTCCTTTTGATCCAGGTAGGGGCACAGTTGGCGTATCAGCCGAAGCTGGTACCAAGTACTCCTGGCCATCGCATCCACTTCAGATGATAACTATAGAGATGGGTCCAGGAGTACTCCCTAACTGTGAACTTTGTCCTTTAGGGGAAGAGTGACCCCCGTCCAGGACAAGTTGGCAAATCTCCATCCCTGGAATTGGGGAACCTATCATGAGTACCTCCGTTTTCTCTGGATTCAGCTTGAGTCTGTTTTCCCTCATCCAGCCCATTACCGACCCAAGACAGGCATTCAGAGGAGAGATGCCATCCTTAGTTACTGTGTCAGTCGGAGACATAGAGAGATAGATCTGGGTGTCATCAGTGTAGTCATCAGTTATAACACCATGCTCCATGTCTCCGGATGATCTCTCCCAGCAGCTTCATGTAAATGTTAAATAGCTCTCTGACAGACAATTCTTGAGAATCCATGAAACTACAAATCCCAGGATTTCATAGGATGCATCCATGTCAAAGTAGAATTCAAGTGCTACAGTTTGCAGTCTAAATTTTTTTTGATTTGTAAGATTCAAAGCAGGATTCAAAGCATCTCACAATTTAAAAGAACATTTCAGTTTAAAATATATACAAAAAGAGCATTAAAATATAATTAAACTATAGACTCATAAAATCATAGAGTTGGAAGAGACTCCAAGGGTCATCCAGTCCAACCGCCTGCCATGCAGGAAATCCAAATCAAAGCATCCCCAACAGATGGCCATCCAGCCTCTGTCCAAAGACCTCTAAGGAAGGAGACTCCTCTACACTCTGAGGGAGTTTGTTCCACTGTCGATCCGCTCTGACTGACTGTTCAGGTGGAATCTCCTTTTCTGTAGCTTGCATCCATTGCTCTGGGTCCCAGTCTGTGGAGGAGCAGAAAACAAGCTACAGTGGTACCTCGGGATACGAAATACCCAGGTTACGAAATTTTCGGGATACGAAAAAATCCCATAGGGAATTATTGTTTCGGGTTACGAATGTTTTTTCGGGTTACGAAAAAACTTTTGGTGCTTTTTTCGGCTTTTTCGCACGGAATCGCGGCTTTTCCCCATTAGCGCCTATGGCAATTCGGCTTACGAAGGCTTTTCGGGTTACGAAAGCGGCCGCGTTACGAATTAATTTCGTAACCCGAGGCACCACTGTAGTTCCCTTCTCAATATGACATCCCTTCAAGTATTCAAACAGGGCCACCACATCACCCCTCAACCTACTCTTCTCCAGGCTAAACATCCCCAGCTCCCTAAGTCGTTCCTCATAGGACATAGTGTCCAGACACTTCACCATTTTGGTCGCCCTCCTTTGGACACGCTCCAGTTTCTCAATGTCCTTTTTGAATTGTGGTGCCCAGAACCGGACACAATATTCCACGTGGGGCCTGGCCAGAGCAGAATAGAATGGTGCTATTACTTCTTTTGATCTAGACACTATACTTCTATTGTTGCAGCCTAAAATCGCATTGGCCTTGTTAGCTGCCGCATCACACTGTTGACTCAGGTTCAATTTGTGGTCTACTTGGACTCCCAGATCCCTTTCACATGTAGTTTCATTCAGCCAGATGTCACCCATCCTATATCTGTGCATTTTATTTTTCCACCCTAAGTGCAGTACCTTTCATTTCTCCGTGTTGAAATTCATTTTGTTAACTTTGGCCCAGCTTTCTAATCTATTAAGGTCATTCTGAATTTTGATCCTGTCCTCAGGGGTATCAACCATTCCTCCCACCTCCCAATTCTGTCATCCAAGTCATTGACAAAGTTGTTGAACAGCACTGGGTCCAGGACAGAACCCTGTGGGACCCCACTGGTAACTTCTCTCCAGGATGAAAAGGAGTCATTGTTGAGCACCCTTTGGGTTCGGCCGGTCAACCAATTACAAATCCATGTAACAGTTACATTGTTTAGCCCACATTTTACTAGCTTGTTTGCAAAAATGTCATGGGGAACCCTGTCAAAGGCCTTACTGAAATGTAGATATATGATATCCACAGCATTCCCTTCATCTAACAAGCTGGTAATTTTATATTAAAGAGAGAGAGAGAGAGAGAGATTGAGATTGAGATTGAGATTAGATTTGTCTGGTGTGACATGTTTCTCTGAAACCCATGTTGACTTTTTGTGATTACGACATTGCTTTCTAGATGTTCACAAATTCTCTGTTTCATGATCTGCTCTAGAATCTTTCCTGGTATTGATGTCAGACTAACTGGACAATAATTGTTGGGATCCTCTTTTCCCCCTTTTTTGAAGATGTGGACAACGTTTGCCCTCCTCCAGTCTGCTGGCACTTCTGTTCTCCAGGAGTTCTCAAAGATTATTGCCAATGGCTTTGATATTACATTTGCCAGTTTTTTTAATACCTTTGGATGTAGTTCATCTGGTACTGGAGATTTATATTTGTTTAGATTAACCAGATATTCTTGTATTATCTCTTTACTTATTCTGTGCTGAAATTCCCCAATTCTGTCCTCTGCTCCATTATCCTCAGGTTGAGCACCCTTTTCCTTTTCTGAGAAGCCTGAGGCAAAGAAAGTGTTGAGTAATTCTGCCTTTTCTCTGTCCCCTATTAACATTTTGCCATCTTCTTCACGCACTGGCCCTACCATTTCCTTCTTCTTACTTTTGCTGTGGACATATCCAAAAAAGCCCTTTTTGTAGTTCTTAACCTCTCTAGTAATCCTGAGTTCATTCTGTGCTTTAGATTTTCTGACTTTACCCCTACACAGGCTTGCTATTTGTTTGAATTTTCAGTATTAAAACCAGTCACACATCAATAAAAGGATAAAATACAGGAGATAGATAGAGAGAGAGAGAGAGAGAGAGAGGCAGGCAGGCAGGCAGGCAGGCAGGCACGCGCGCGCACACACACACTCTTTAAAACAGCTAGGTTAAAACAATATAGCAGCCCCTAGTCCATTCTTCTACAACTTTATGTTTTAATACATGGCTTCTGCTCTTTGGACCAACTGATGTTTCTGAACACTTTTGAAAGGCAGCCTTGCTTTAGAGTATTCCTAAAAGAATGTAACATCTCAGATCCAGTCTCTCAAGGTTCAGGAGCAGTTGATGGACAAACTAAATGTGCAAAGGCCCTTCTGATCACAATAGGAACCTGGGACTCCAGAGTCAAAGCTGAGTCAGGAGTACAACCATACGGTGAACCTGCGTCTGCCTTCAAACTAGTCAAGAACACTTCTGTAATGTCTGGATTAAGTTCCAGTTTGTTTGCCCTCATCCAGTCCATTACTGATGACAGACATTGGTTTAGGATGAGAAAAGTCTCCTTGGATTGCAGTGGAAAGAAGTACTAGAGTTGAGTGTCATCCACATACTGATGGCACCAAACCCCATAACTCCAGATAATCTATCCCAGTGGTTTCATTTATATGTCAAATATCATGTGGGACAAAACAGAACCCTCCCAGGAAATCAAACAAGAGTATCCCAGCACTACCTTTTGGGTTTGCCCCTCCAGAAAGGAACTTCCATTTCTTCCTGTAAAATGTTTCCCCTGTAAAACAATGCTTCCATCTCCAAGAAGCCCAGAATGAAACTGTGGTTGATGGTATCAAAAGCCATTGAGAGGTCCAGCAAAAGAAAGCTACATTGATGGTGGGCCAAATGATGATATCATGTACGCATATCTGACCTGACAGTTCACATTATATAATTATAGCACTATGATCCCACTTTAACACATTGCATGTCAGGTTCCATGACACTAAGAGCAAAATGGCTGAGAACAGTAAACAGGGAAGAAAAGATGCCAAGAGAACATGGAAGAAACTTCAATATTTACTGAGGAATTTGGAGGAATTAGTTCAGCTTTGAAGAATGTGCTAATTGCTTGTTGGATACCATACTAAGTGAACATTTCGTGCAGACCTTTTTCACTAGATTTTTGTTTTGTTTTGGTCTTCTGCAATGCTTTACATTTCAAAATTTTAAAGCATTGCTACTTGCCCTAGGCAGAAGACTTTTCAGGTCTGAAGACTTGAATTTTCAAGTTATTAACATTCTTTTAAAATCCTGCAGTGGAAAATATCAATGCATGGCAAGAAAATCAGAACAGACTACATTATGCTTCAGTGGTGGGCTTTTCGCTCCCATGTTTATCAGCTCCATTGTGGCTTACTATCCACATATAATAAAACATAAATAGGTAAGGAACTGTGGGCTGGTACAGATGGCCTTAAATGGGTGGCTTGATAATGCCCATTTGAGCACCAGATCAGGGCCTCAGCAACTGGATGCCACAACCCTAATCAAGTATTTTTCCAGCTCAAAAAGAAGCATCAAAATGCCACTCCTTTTTGGAGTTGTAAAAGCCACGCTTTCCACTGTGGCAGTGGATCATCTGTGCTCCTGCAATGTGTGGCATCTGAACGTGGTGCCGCCGGAGTTCCACAATTCTACCTACTATCTGGGTGGGTGGGCATCATGATGCCAACTTGGCGGGCATTGTTGGGGTCAGTGTCATCTAACCCCCCATGCCTCCCATGCCGACCCCAAGCTAGTCTCTTTCAGCCCTGAGATGAGACACAAGGCACACCTTTTATACCACCTTTTCTTTCATTTGCTTCACTCATCTGGGACCCAGACTCCTGAGTCTAGGAAGGAAACAAGAAGGAAGACATAGAGAAAAAGTTTTGATTCTTCTTTTTTTTCATATTAAAACACACACACATAACATTGTCAGTGTGTTCATTACATAACATATTGTCTCTTGACTCTACAGAAGTGAAGTCTTGTTCATGGGTGGTTTTCCTATCACATTGCTTGTGGTTCAGCTCAGTGTGCCTTTTGATTAAATAAATACTTCTAGTTAAATAAATAAATATTCTGTAATTACACTACAGATCATTGCTCAATAATTTAGACAACTAGCACTGTGGACAGAATATACTTGATGATCATGAAAGAGAATAGTCAGACACGGTGTGGGACCAAACCTTGGAATCCATGCTTGTACTTGGAATTGTCCTCTTCTTTTTAAAACCATTGTGTGCTCAACTTCATTGCATTCTGGCTTAGATTGCTCATCTCCCAAAGAGCACAATGTGAAGAGCAATTGATGAAGGACTGAACAAAAATGAAAAAGAGAGCTCTTGAAACCACTTGCTGATTTTAACTATTCATTTCCTTTGGTTTCAAGACTACAAGAGACTGTGACATTGTAAAAGCCCACAACTGTTTTGCATTTGGAATTGCAAAAATTCACTTAGCGCTTGAAAAGGTTTGATTTCTTAATTTCCCATATTCAAAAATTGTATAGAAATAACCTGGCACACAGTCTGAAGCAGAGAGGGATGAAAAGACAGTTACAAATACATTTGGAATGTATTATGTCCTCATTTGCACATCAGTACTACAAAGTTAGCCATCTCAATTGTAAATCTCTTTAGGATAGGAAAATAATTACTCATGTCACAAGCATCAAAAGTGATTTGTTCAAATAACAACAATGCAAGCAAAGAGAATCAATAATAGTATAATATATTTGCTTAATAGGAATGAAGAAGGAGCCAATAATGGCTCAGACAAAAGTTCTGTCTGTTTGAGCCCACATGTGGTGGCCAACTAGATGCTGCTGGGAAATTCATGATAAAGTAAAATGAAGTTAGTCGATTACTCACCATCAGCATTTGTTAATTAGATGTATACTGCCTGTCTGAAAATGGAAGGCTGGTTCTCTAGATGCCTGATATTCAGCTCTCAGAATTCCTGAACCTTGGCCTTACTGGCTGGGAGTTGAAGTCCCAAATATTTGGAGGATCAGAGACTGAGAACTCCCTATTTTATTATATATTATATATTTCATGTTGCATTTTCCATTTGCAAATGATTTTCTTGACATCCTGATTTTTGTCTCCTTAGCTTATCTTTTCTGAACTTTCCTTGCTTCTTTCCTTTGTAAAGTAAATGACATATGTGTATATTTTCAAGTAAGGGAAATAGTTGTAATGTCAACCCTATATTGCGATCCTTATGACTCATGAATCCACTTTCCCATAGTTTGCCTTACTACCATATACATATCTATTTTTGTCCCTCTGTTACTTCTGGTTGAACTGCTTTTGCTGCTTTTGCAATTATATAAAAACATTTTAAAAGTTATTTCATCAGAAGCAAAAGTGAGATATGCATGCACATCATGAACCTGTTTGTCAAGGAACATATCATCCTTTATGAGCCCACTAGAGTGTTGAGATCTTCCAAAGAGTCCCTTCTCTCTGTCCCACCACCCTCTCAGGCTCTTTTGGTGGGCACAAGAGAGAGGGCCTTCCTGGTGGTTGCTCTCAAGCTTTGGAGCACCTTCCCTAGAAAGGCCAGGGTGGCCCATTCTTGCTCTTCTTTCAGCAGGAGACAAAAATATTTTTGTGCCGCTGGGCTTTTGAAACTGATAAGGATTGGGCTTTGAAGGCTGTTTAGATTTTAAGGTTTGCATTTTTAACAAATTTCACATTTTAAAGCATAGCTGTTATAATTTAAAAATGGTTCAATTGTTTTTTTAAAATATATATTTACACATTTTAATGCTTTTGGATTGTTTTTAAATTGTATTGTTTTAAATTTTTTGTTCGCAGCCTTGAATCTCTATATTTGGAGAATAGTGGGATATAAGTAAATAATAATAATAACAATAACAATAGTAGTAGTAGTAATTAGCAGCAGCTGCAGCAGCAGCAGTTAATTTAGGTTTTATTTTTTAAAAAATAAACCTCTTTTGCTACTTCATGCTTAGTATAACAGGAGTTTTGCTTTCCAATATCTCCATCTTTTGTTTTCCATTATCTTCACTAGCATTGTTAAGTGGTTTGGGCATTGGACTACAACTCTGGAAACCAGGATGTGAATCCCCACTCAGCCATGCAAATCCACTGGATGATCTTGGGCAATTTTGCCTTGGAGGAAGACGATGGCAAACCCCTTCTGAACAAATCTTGTCAAGAAAAGCCTGTATTTGATTCACTTTAGTGTTGCCATAAATCTGAAATTACTTGAAGACACACAATAACAATCTCTGTCTAACAATAGGCATAACTGTGATGTTGTGTTGCTTCTATGTTATTATTTATTTTATTTTATTTTTATCCTACCTTTCTCCCAAGTTGGGATCCAAGGCAGCTCACAACACACACACAAACACACACACACACACACACACACACACACACACATTAAAACAACACTTTAAAAACAATTAAAATAATCCAGTTAAAACACTAAAAAGGTTTTAAGATACAACATACAAAATTCAAAACCTATTACACACTTTTCAGTCGACCTCTCACTCACATGAACTGTTAAAGCATACAAAACAGCCCATAACTGTAGCAAAGAGGCTGGCTATCATTGCATATATCACAGATGGAGCACATTATATTTAAAACAAACCTGAAGTGCTGCAAATATATAAAAAAATACTTCTTTTAAAATTAATTTAGATTTTAGCATTTGAATGTTGTGTTCAGATAATATACAAGTGAAATTGACAATTTTAATTAACACAGATGGGTGAAAGTATAATAATAATCCTGTGAAGACTAACATATTGTATGTTTTGCACATTTCATCAAGGTGTCCATGATATTCTTGCAAATAAGCTACTAAATGTGGGTTAGACAAGGTAACTGTTAGGTGAACTTGTAATTGGTTGAATGACCAAACCCAAAGGATAGTCACCAATGACTCCTTGTCATCCTGGAGAGAGGTGACCAGGGGCTGACACAAGGCTCTGTCCTGGGCTCAGTCAATTCAACATCTTTATCAATGACTTGGATGACAGAATAGACGGTATGCTTACCAAATCCGCAGATAACACTAAATTAGGAGAGATACCCAATTCTCCAGTGGACAGGATTAGAATACAAAATGATCTTAACAGATTGGAGAGCTGAGCCAAAACTAATAACATTAATTTCACCAGGGAGAAATGTAAGGTACTACACTTAAGGAGGAAAAAAAATGAAATGCACAAATACAGGCAAAAGCTGGCTTGACAACAGTATGTGAAAACATATCTAAGAGACTTAGCAGACCACAAACTGAATATGAGTCAACAGTGTAATACAGCAGCTAAAAAAGTAAATGTGATTCTAAGCATCAATATAAGTGTAGTATCTATATTGAGGGAAGTAATAGTACCACACTATTCATACCCCACCTGAAATACTGTGTCTAGTTCTGGGCACCACAATTCAAGAAGGATATTGACAAGCTGAAATGTGCCCAGAGGAAAGCATGAAGAAGAGAAGGTTAAGACATGACATGATAGCCATGTTTAAATATTTGAAGGGATGCCATATTGAGGATGGAGCAAGCTTGTTTTCCACTTGTTTTCTGCTGCTGCAGAGAATAGGACCCAGAACAATGGATGCAAGCTACCAAAAAAGAGATTCCACTTAAACATTAGGAAGAACTTACTGATCATAAGAGACTTTGGACAGTGGAATATGCTACCTTGGGTGTGTGGTGAGTTATCTTCCTTTGGAGGTTTTTAAAGAGAGGCCATCTGTCAGGAGTGCTTTGATTTTGTCTTCCTGCATGGCAGGGTGTTGGACTGGATGGGCCTTCTGGTATCTTCCAATGCTATGATCCGATGATGCACTAACCACTTTTGGCAGACATAGGTTTAAATTCTGTTGTAAGTCGCAACTGGAGTAGAACCATTAAATCAATTGGATTTACCTACGTGTTGACTCACCATTCAATATTTGATTCAATGAACCTGCTCTAGTTAGGGCTAACTTACAGTACTGCAGCCATATAATCCATGGATTGATGTATTTCATGAAGGCTGGAAACCCCACACTATAAGCTAGGTACAGCTCATTAGATCTCCAAGTCCACCAGACCTCACCCCCTCCCAACACATATATTTGGCCCCAGTCCTGCCACAACCTTCCAATGGAATTCATTACAAGTTGTTGGAAATGCACAACAGAATCACATTTAGTGATTTAATAAAAAAAATAATTTCATTAGATTTGACAGCCTTGATAAAAGTAGCATCTTTGCACCTCTCGGGACTCATTATGAGGTGTGGTTGTGTGTGTGTGTGTGTGTGGGGATCTTAGAATCATAGAATCATAGAATAGTGGAGATGGAAGAGACCACAAGGGCCATCTAGTCCAACCCCCTGCCATGCAGGAAATCCAAATCAAAGCATGCCTGACAGATGACCATCCAGCCTCTGCTTAAAGACCTCCAAGGAGGTAGAGTCCACTACACTCTGAGGGAATGTGTTCCACTGTTGGACAGCCCTTATTGTCAGGAAGTTCTTCCTAATGTTGAGGTGGAATCTCTTCCAATTTTTACTGTCCATTTTCACTCCCCAATCTAGTCTTTTCTTTCCCCTTCCCCTTCTACTACCCTGATGGTTTCCAAAGTGATACCTTCTATCAGATCAAAACAATTTTACTCAGGAGAAAAGTGAGGAATGTTGGGGAACTCGTAATAGGCAGAGAGGGAGAGGGGGAAAATAGCCACTAAGCCACTAATCACTCTCCAAATATGAGGAAATATTTTGACCAGTTTGTCTCAAATGGGCTTTCTCCCATTTCTTTCAATGAAAAGGTTTTTGCCCCACTTACATTCAGAAAACAACTCCATTAAAGGTCGAAAACTGAAAACACAGTTCCTGTGCAATTTCAACCACCTCATGGGGCTTTCAATAGATTAGAGGTTCTGATATCGGAGTGCTCTGTATTTTGGACTCTTTCCACACTGTTCTGTAGCCTAAATGCATATAAATGATCTATGAGTTGTTCAAAGAAGAAAACAACTCATGTTATCTACATTTCCAGTTGCCCTACTAACTACTATTCTCTGCAAATCTGAGGTCCGTGAGAATTTGGCTGAGCACACATATTGATTGTCTCCTACAAAGAAGCACTTTTGTATGCTATTTAACTTTGCTTATACAATGCAATAAATTAAAAAGTTGGGCTTGTTTGTTTTCAACAGAGAATGTTAGAACAGTTTACTCTCTGTGGCAGAAATGAATAAATAGCTCAGTCTTTATTTCATACAGCAGCATTAAAACTGGCCTCCAGATGGCAACCCAGTGATCAGCATGCAGCTCAGTTCCCAAAGCTTCTTTCTCTTTCTCAGTGGCATAAAGTGGGAAACCAACAGAGTACACTCACTGTTCTTTTAAATATATATATAGACAAATATACATGTCATTCTCACATGCATGAGTAAGAAGGTAAAGATGTATGCCAGGGTTAAGTGTATATCTACACTAGAAACAAATATCTGCTTCTTTACTATTTTCTTTGTTTTTGTACACACACACACACACACACACTTTATCAAAACTAATTCTAGGCATCTAAACAACATCAACAAGAAGAAAAATCCTATCAAAAACATAATGCATGGCTTCTAACAAATTATCCTAGAAACTTAGCTGAGGCAGAGAGGAGAATGCTGTGTAAGATAGTTGTGCCATACCACCATCCAAAGTATTCTTTTAGGATAATGAGTGATTTAAAAATCTGTTTAAATGTGTAGTGTACATATGCTATTAAAGTATTTTAAGGTGCAGTCCTATATGTACTTATAGGGTTAAATTACACTGGATTTACATCTGGCTACAGATATTATGCATAGGGTTGTGCTCTTAGGATGTAATCCTATATAAGCTTAAGACTAACTGCCTGAACAGACCAGGAAGAAATGCTGGCATCAGGGTGGAGTGGGGTGTGTGAGAACCACATGCTACATGCCACAACTCTGCCCCAATGCCAGCATCACACTGCAGGCCTGACCAGACCTTACACAATGGCCTCCCAGTGCCTTTCTCTCAGCTTGATCATACTGGAGATCTCACCCTCCATGATCACTTAGTCATTGGAAGTCTAGAAGAGTAATGATTGCCCCACTTTTCTCAGCTGCCCCCTTTTCTCAGTATCAAGGTAGTTATCCTCCCAAGCTATGGGGATGTGACTCCCTATGTAGGTGTATTCTTCTGGAGCAGAAGCAGCCAATCACATCTATGCTGGCAGAGATTTATCCTCAACCAGAATTCAAACAGGACCATGGCTAGGGGTCTAGCTATGAAGGAGGCAAAATGAAGACACTGCTCCCTGTCGAATGAGAATTCTACAGTTGCGATAAAAATGACATTTTCTTTTAGTCTCCAAAGTTCAAGCTTTGCAATAACTTAAAAATTCAGTTGAACATTTAGAAAAATTGTTTAGGTACCCATAGGAATGGAACGGGGAAAAAAAAAGAGGGAAAATGATCAAGAGGATGCCAACACAGGAAGTTCATCCTTGATCATGATCAAAGTGGGGAAAATTTGTTTCTTCAACCTTAGCTCATTTTAAAGTTCATTTTAAGATGGAAAGCTACATGAGATTTTCTTAATGTTCTCTGTTGCCACTGTTGTTGGGTTAGTTCATTTTAATCTCTTAATATATTTTTAAGATTTAGCTGGACTTTTTGCAGAGCTTGAAAAGCTATTTTTGAAAAGGAAAAAATAAATGTTGAAGCCATCTATGGGGGAGGAGTGATAGCAGGATGGTCTGGGACAGTTCTGGATGGGTCATATTCCATTGTCCTTATATTCTATTCTTTTAAAACATTAACTTTCCAAGGTCTGATTTTTTTTATGATACATTCTTAAAATCAATTAATTGTTGTAATCTCCTTGAATGAAAGTCAGGGTAGAAATAAAGAAATAATACTAGTACAATAGCAGTAATTCTAATTTCTGAAAATTGCACACATGATAATCCAATTGGCTTTATTAAGATATGAGAATATTTAAGACTGCTATTATATACTGATTTATCTGGAAGGAAGCTCTATTGAACTAAATGTGACTTACATTTGAGCATAGATGTATAGGATTGCATAATACATTTGTTTTCTTTTCCTTTATTGGCTCCTTTGGTTAAGGAATTATGTATATATGCTGCCACTTTTGGTTATCCCTTTGGAAGATACAGCAGTTCTTCACATGTACTACAAGTTGTATGGATCCTGGGAATACATGTTTCTATAAATTCAGGATTTTTTTTAAAAAAAACAAATATGCTAGTATGTTTTGCAAATGGACTGAAGGAGATCTGGATTCAAAACCCTTCCACACCCTCAGAGTCCATAGATTATTTTTGGTTATTCCCCAAAGCTCTCAGGTAAGTATACCTTTGAGGTCTTTTGTGGGAATACAATGGTGAATGCTAGGTACACTGCCTAGATTGCTCTACAGAAAATAGGAATAAATAAATATTCTATGGGGATGTACAGACAGGCCAAAATAAAGCTGCTTTGGGTCACTTTGGAGGTATGCTGTTTAAATGATGCATGCATCCTAAGAGGCCAGAAGCCGCACCAAAACCACAATCCAGTCATAAGGACTGGAGCACAGCTTTGGCACAGCTTCTGGCCTTCTGTCATTTAAACAGCATACTTCCAAAATGACCCGAAGCAGCTTTATTTTGGCCCGTCTGTATGGGCCCTATAATACCTACATGTGCTTTATAAAATAACTCAAATATTATTATGGGTTAAAGATGCATTAAAAGACTGCATATATGGGAAACTAGTTTATAGCAGAGATAAATGGACCGTGAAACATAGAGAAAGGCCAAGCAAGTTCACTTGCAATATGAAAATATGATTAGTGAAAGGATAGATTCTGAGACAGACTTTTCAAGTTGTACATAAGAATTGGAGTGGGCTAAAGAAATTTAACAAGTACTCATTCATTTAATGCTGAAAGCCAACGGATGTGTTTCTGACTACTTGAGAATAATCTATCCCTTTATGATTTCCCCTCCAAAATCATGAGAAAGAGAGAAAGGAGGGGGGGCGACCCTCTTAGAAAAATGACAAACATACAAATTTGAACCTGAAAGAGATGGGCCAAATGAAACAGCTTCCAGCTGATTTGGAGGCGTTGTGTTCAAACAATGCACACTTCCAAAGTGGCTGGAAACCATGGCAAGGCTGCGTTCCAGTCCTTTGGACAGGAGGAAAAAGGAGTTGGGCTAATCCAGCTCCTGGAAGGTCCAGTCAGCCCTACTGAGCATGGCCCACTTTTGGAGTGGGCTGTGCAGCCAGCAGTTTGGACCAGTTTTCTGATGGAGCAGACTCAGGCTGCTCTTTCACGCCCGTCTGCTCCAGCCCTTGGTAGAAAAATTGTGCAGAATAGATGTCAAGAACCCACTCAGATTTAGGCATGGGAAAAATATATTCATATATGTGTGTGTGTGTGTGTGTGTGTGTGTAAACAAACAAACAAAATATTTTTTAAAAATGTGTTCAGAAAATGTGACAAGAATCTAGGACTGCCCAAAATTTGCACAGGGCTGATTTGCACAGAAAGCAGCCTTTTATGTGCCACAAATATCTTTTTGTATGCAGATGTATTTTCTATGCAGGAGATTTTTTTTCCCTATGTGAAAAAAAAAGCTATTTTCTGTGCAAAGCACTCACATCAGAATTTTGTGCAGAATAAGTCTCAAATTGCTATTAAGCTTCCAAACCTGTGCCATTTTGAAAGATTTTCTCCCAGTGGAAAATTTCTTTAACCTCAACTGGGCTTCCTTCTGCATAGACATCTTAGCATGGTCCCCACCACCACTTTGGAGAGTTCTGCCAAATTCATGTACTCTTACAATCTTAAGATCTTTTTCTTTTCTTTTTAAGTTTTGCTTTGTTTTTGGGTTGGGAAAAATCACAAGCAGCTGGGACTGACAGCAATGCAATGCCTTCAGCTCTGCCAAACTCAAAATATTCTACTCTCTTATGTAAGTGAAAGTATCAATTTGCCTGTATGCACCTTACTCGTAGAGCTCTGGGCCTGAACAGACAAGCCAAAATAAAGCTGCTTCGGGTCACTTTGGAGGTATGCTGTTTAAATGATGCATGCATCCTAAGAGGCCAGAAGCCATGCCAAAGCCACACTCCATGCAGCTTTGGCACAGCTTTCAGCCTTTTGAGATACATGTGTCATTTAAACAGCATACCTCCAAAGTGACCCGAAGCAGCTTTATTTTGGCCTATCTGTTCGGGCCCTCTGTTTCATTTGCCTCTGCAGAATCCTATCTTTATTTCTTCTTCCAATTCCTTCTCAAAACCCACCTATTCTATAAAGTTCTTACAAAAAGACCAAAACACATATACATGCACTTGTGCATATTATTCCATTATATCACAACTTTGCTTATGTTCCCACTTCTTCCCCTACCCTCACCATACACACCATGAACCTTTTCAAAATATTGGCTACACTCTTCTTCAGTCAGGAAATGATTATTTTATTTTCTTATTTTCATTCTGTAAATTTCAAATAAACTAAACCAACATACAAGTTGTGCACAACATTAATTCTTCAAATTGGCAAAACAAAACAATTTTTACTTTCCATTTCCACTCCCGGGTTTAGTCAAAATTTGGAGCTTAAAAAGGCAGAAATACACAAACATCTCTAGACAAATAAGAGTATACTGAAGCACTAACCAGACAATCAAGACAAACTGTCAGTGGGATCAGTGCCTTAAAATGCTGTTTCCTTCTCTTTCTTCCTAGCAATTGTAACTAAGGCAAAATCTGAAGCCCAAGTCTCCAAAATGTTTAAGGAGAGTCCCTTAGCAGAGAAATAAGTGACTGCTATTCACACAAACACCTCACAGCTGAAGTCAGGTGAAGGATGTCCTTTTGACAATCAATGCTATAAAAAGACTTAAAAGAGGAGAGTGAAGACAAAAGGTGGCAAGATACAGCCATTAGGAAGTCTGCAGCGTCTCATGCTTTCACAATTACAAGGCAGTGTCACTGTGAATGAGTTAAAAATCAATAAAAAGAAGGCAAGGGAACTACATTTACTCCTGTCCTTATTGATGTTGCATTTTATGAAGCTACGACATAGCTGTGCTGTCTGCTCAGCCACCTGTCACTGAATTATAATTTTTTTTCAGAAAAAGAAAGCAGTGTGAATGCATTTAATTCATTTTGCCAAAGCAACTTTATTTAGAAAGCTGTTTACCTTTCTGCAAAGCCTCATTACCCATAAAAACAAAGAATGAAGTTGATTAATGTGCTCTAAGTGTGATGTTCAAATTGTAATTTTCATATACGCAAATGGATGCTTCGGCAGAATTTTGTTTGATAATTTACAGAGTTAGCACTGTCCAAACCACTAATCAGTTTCTTTTTATGATGACAGCTGCGGGAGATCCTTTTGGAATGCTAATTTTCATTAGTGCCTTGTCTCAGAGAGGCTGGAGGCCTTTTCTCCATGTACTCCAGGACACTAAGACGTTGCTTTGTGGCATCTTTAACTGCTTTCCTACAGGACAAAATGGAGGTAGCAAAAAAAGCCAAAGAAACAACCAACTAGCACAGTACAAGGAAGTCAGAGTGGATGTCAATCTTTGATCAATTTATGGAACCCATCTTGACGCCATTGACTCATCTCCTTTGATCTTTCCACATCATTTTAGATGTGTGAGTCATCAGTAGTGCAACATCTCCTTTTTTAAGGATAAAAAAATACTGTATGTGAGGGGTGGCAAATAAATGGTCTTCCAGGTGTTCTTGGACAATAAAGCTCTGTCAGTCCTGCCAGCATGAATGTTGATGAGAAATAGTGGGAATGGAAGGCCAAAAACATTGGGATAGCTTCAAGTTGCCTGCTGTTGCTTGAGATCGTTCAACCTTGGAAGCATTGTTTATGGGTTAGTATGATAATATTAGATGGGGGCTTGGGTGGGAAGAGACTAGTTTTCCAGAATGAATTCATTGGTTTCTACTGATACAATGGATGAAATGCTTGGTCTTTACTCTTTAAAAAAATGAATTCAGATCCCATGTCAGCTATAAAGCTTTTTGAGTGATTCAGGCAACCAATGATCTCATAGGTTCAAAACACACTTCAGAAATAATCCAGTTTGAGACTGCTTTAACTGTCCTGCCTCAGTGCTAGGGAATTCTGGGAACAGAAGTTTTTGTGACATTTAGCCTTCTCTGTTAGAGAGCTCTGGTGTCACAATAAACTAGGATTCCCTAGCACTGAGCCAAAGCAGTTAAAGCAGTCTCAAACTGGATTATTTCTGCAGTGGGTTTTGGGCTTCATGAACTGTTGTGAAGCAAGGAAAGGGTACATAAAGATTAACTCACCAGAGACCACACAATGCCCCTGTTGAAAAAGCTCCACAGGCTGCCAGTTTGTTTCTGGGCACAATTAAAAATGCTGGTTATGCCCTATAAAGCTCTATATGGCTTAGGTCCAGGCTATTTGGCAGACTATGGCTGAGACAGACAGGCTGAAAGGGGCGTGGTGGCAGTGATACTAGGGTTCCAGACTGCGCAGCAACCATACGGTCTGGAACCCGATTATGCAATGGTGGCAGCCTGATGGAGGCGTCCCGTACACATGGCCACCACCATTTTCACGTAATGGACGCATAGTGTTCACACATCATGGCACATCCGTTACGTCACGAATGTATCATTGGCGCACTCGTGACATAACTCGGGTGCTGGTAAAACTGAATTATTTTAACTCCACATGGACGTCAGGCGGTCTAGAGTTAAAATGGGCACCTGCAGACCGCTATTTTCGAGTGGTCTGTATTGCTCCTATATCTCTCTGTAAGAACCTTCCCAGGCTCTGCGTTCCTCAGGAGAAGCCCTTCTCTTTGTCCTACCACCATCACAAGCACAGTTGGTGGGGACACAAGAGAGGGCCTTTTCTGTGGCTGCACCTAGACTGTGGAACTCCCTGCCCAGGGAAGACAGAATGGCCCCTTCCTTGCTATCCTTCCACTGGCAGGCTAAGACCTACCTGTTTAGACAGGTATTTAAAACAGAACATTTTTGAAACATGTGATGGGGTAGTGTTGTATTGTTTTAAAGTATTTTAAATATTTTTATCTTCTTAATCCATTTTATTTTTAACCTGTATCTTGTTTTAATATTGTAATAACTTAATTCTATTTTAATGAATTATGTGTCTATGCTTTTAATTGTACTTTTTTATAATGTTGTGAGCTGCCCTGAGTCCCAGTTTTGGGAAAAGGGTGGGAAATAATAATAATAATAATAATAATAATAATAAGAAGAAGAAGAAGAAGAAGAAGAAGAAGAAGTTGTCCCAGTTCCATGATGATTGTGTTGGATGTAAACGTAACATAACAGTAAATCAGTTGGGCCACAGAAATGAAGTATAAGCAAGTTCTGAAGAAACCTGTGTCATTTTATTTGTATAGAATCAGTTTAACAAACTTACAGTTTAAATTAAGCAATACCTATTATAAAGCAAGAAAAATGAATTTCTCCGAGTTTTCCATGTTTTTGCAGGGTAATGATGACAAAAAATGCAGGTTAGTACAAGAAAGGGTTTTCTCTGTCCTTTTTTCAATTAACAAAAAATACCAAATGTAACAATGCAGCCCGTGATAAGAAGCAGAAAAGACAAGTGGATTAATGCTTTGGCCTATCTCATATGAAAGCTGTCAGAAGCAATGCTGTCGTGCTAGAGCATGTTACACTGAGTTGCTTCAGTTTCTAAGATCAGTTTTCTGCAGCAGACTGGCTATGGTGTTTATTTCTGTTAATTTGGAATCCTCATGCATCAGCACTGGTATTAATGTTTTATGCCAGTGTAAATGCTAAGTAACCAATCCAGCATTCTAAATATATTAACATTCTGCCTCTGTGCATAAGCATGAGAAAATTAGACACTGTAAAAATATGCTTTGCTACAAGGAGCAAGAATGGTTTGATTCAGCTGTGCTTTGGGGGTTCATTCAATACCAAAGTTAAAGGTAGAGTAATCTACCTTTCTACTAGAAGGATACTGAGTAAAGAGAGATCTGTTCAAGAGTAAAGAAAAACAGTTGTCTGCATATTCAGTACTGGACATCGCAGTTTGCATCTCTGAAGAACACAAATGAAAAGGACTGATAGGTCACTAGGGAATGGAAGCTCCATGAAGATGAAATATCTGATAGATGGGCTATGTCTGTTCCTTGAAGCATAATTCTATGTATGATTAGTGTGAAAACTCTGTGGGTGCACACACTGGTGTAGAAACCCTAAGCATAGGGTGTGGAACTTCTTTATTGTTTACAAAGAAGCGATGTTTGAGGTTGTGAGGTTGCTGCTGAACACCTAGCCATGCCATGTATAGAAAGGATTTCAGTAGAGGGAAAGAACCAGGGCACTACACCTCCACGATACCATTTCAGTTCTTGAGGGGGTACCACCAGTCTATCTTGCTGTGGCAAATGTTGGGAAGCAAAGGCAAGGCTAGCAGTGAGAAGATTTGCACTACCAAGAATCAAAGATTTAAGCAGATCTCTGACCTCTTGAGGCACCTGTGCTTGATGACACTGTGTGGATACAGTCGTGGCAATAAAGAAGGATTTCTTTGTTGCCATCACTGCTAGTTTCCAATGATACTGGAAACTGCCATCATCGCCTTCTTAATGCTCTGAGCACTGGCCTGTAGTGTCCCCTATGCTGTTTAATATTTACATGAAACTGCTGGGAGAGGTCATCCAGAGTTTATAGGCTTAGTGTCAGAAGCCTACTAGTGACAACCAACTCTGTCTCTTCATTAAATCTAATTCCAAGGCAGCTGTTTCTATGCCAAACCAATGTCTGCTGTCACTGATGGACTGAATGAGAGTGAACACATTGAAACTTAATCCAGACAAGACAGAAGTACTCCTAGTCAATTGCAAGGCAGATCACGGAACAGGAATTCAGCCTCTGGTGGATAGGGTTACACAACACTCCCCTTGAAATCTCAGGTTTGCAGCTCAGAACTGAGTCTGGATGCTCTGGTTTCAGTGGTAGCCATAAGTGCATTTGCAGTTAAGACTAGTGTATCAGGTGTGCACATTCCTTGAGAGGGCAAATCTGGCCACAGTGAGACATTGTCATAACTCACCCTCTGGAATCTGAAGAATCAGGTACAAATAAATCAGATTAGAAGATCATATGGAAATTATTGTGGTGGTGCTGTCCTGTACAAGGTATGCAGGGGTGACAAATGGCTACTTTTGGAATCTAGATCCAGTGAAATGCCTTTTCAGTCATTTGCTCTGTCCCCTTTGTTCTTTACTATAAAACACACAGCACATTTTAAACATGAGAACTGTGGCCTTTATCAGTGCTTACTATGGCTCATGCTCTGAGCAGGGAGTTTCACATCCCAACATTTCAATATTCATGCATCTAAATAATTAGCTGCTTTGGCATTTCATCTGTCTTGAAGAAGTTGTTTTGCATAAGTAATGGACAGCATTCACACTTTAGTAATCAACCTAAATGAAAATGATTTACTGTTGCTTGCTTTCAATTGTTGTTGTGGTATTTATGCTCCCGAGGAGTCCTTTTTTCCTTCAGATGACCATGGTATCTACTGTACATCTCAGGGAGTGAACCACTTTTCTATCATCCTCTGAAAGCCACACATTAGACAGACAGAACACCTTACAGAACACCTAACAGTTTTTTTATTTATTTGTTTCTTTTGGTTTATTGTTGGGGGGTTTTTTAAAGAAAAAAAACCAACAGGATTTTTTAGTAAGGAAAGCAACATTTATCAGACCCTGAAGTGAATGTTATAGACAGAAACAAGCTCTGCTCATTCTCTACAGCACATTCATACACATTTGGGATAGTTCAGTGCTCATTGGGGGATGAATAGCAGCTGTTTTCAGGACAGGTTTATTTCCTTTGAGACCTACTGTGGTCCAAAAATTCAGGAACAGAATGGCAATATGCAATAACATTCAAGGATTGGAGGTAGGCTTTTAAACACCTTTGCTTCCCTCGTGCCTCTTGTGTCTGCCACCAGAAGCTGGATTTTGTAAGACACTCAGCAATAGCAGCCCAGGTGAGGAAACCATGTCTGATACAGGAGTATCTACTGATGCATTTGCAAACATTTTCAGATGGGGTTATGTCCCCATTGCCCTACTGTACCTCAGACATTTGTAGAATATTTCTGGACTGGGGAAACATTTTCTTCTACGGTACAAATGAGTAGGTCTGTCAAGTTCCTACTTTCCCCACTTACAAATCAATCCAGCTTGTGTTCTGTGCAGGTTTTACTTTTATATTCAGGAGGGTCAGAATTCCATAATTCTGTGGGCATTTTCTAAATGGGTGAATTGATGAATTTGTGCCCCTACTGACTATTGCATGTTTGCATACATTTGAGAAATGTGCACCTTGTTTAGTTTAGGGGGGGGTTGCACATATTTCAAATGTGTGTGAGCCTAATTTCCAACAGCAAATTGTATTAGTATTAATGTTTGATCTAGGATGTACAAACTATTAATCTATTTTTAAAGAAAAAAGAAAAAAGAAAGAAAAACTTGTCTGATTAAATTTCCTTCACATCTATCCATATATAAATAGATATACAGTGGTGCCTCGGGTTACGAAATTAATTCGTAACGCGGCCGCTTTCGTAACCCGAAAAGCCTTCGTAAGCCGAATTGCCATAGGCGCTAATGGGGGAAAGCCGCGATTCCGTGCGAAAAAGCCGAAAAAAGCACCAAAAGTGGTGCCTCGGGTTACGAAATTAATTCGTAACGCGGCCGCTTTCGTAACCCGAAAAAACATTCGTAACCCGAAACAATAATTCCCTATGGGATTTTTTCGTATCCCGAAAATTTCGTAACCTGGGTATTTCGTATCCCGAGGTACCACTGTATATGAAAGAAATTTGCTGGAAGTATTCTGTTTAAAGAAGTTCCACCTAGAGACGGTATTTTTTTACTCCAGCTTGGATTTTTTGACAAAATGTGTACATTTGCTCAGCCAGACCCAGGATGCTATATTTGGATTCAGACATTTCAGTGGTAAGCTAGTGTTGTTATTCTCTCTCCCCCCCCCCCCAATGTAACTCCTCATCTTTAACATATAGTAAGTATAGCGTCCAGGTACAATATGGCTCTTTCCAAATGCAAAAGTTGCTTCTACTGAATTTGGCTGAAGGAATTTCATTTCTTGTGGCTCTTCATATGCTAGAATTTTGTTTTTTGCTTTCCCCCATTTTTATTGTTCTCTTCATTCTCTACCCCTCTATTTGCCTTTACTCCCCTTAGAAGCTAATCTTTTAAATATCACATAAATTCCAATTAGTGTTGTTTCTCCTGCTTTGTTTTGAATTGGAAGGGGGAGGATGATCCCAATCACACCAACCAATCATCGCACATCAGAGTTGTAGCTTGAGGGTGGATTAACACTTCTGGCAATAATTCCAAATACCTCACCAAACTACAGATCCCAAGATTCCATGGGACTGAGTCATTATCATTCAAGTGACATCAAATTGCTAAAACTGTTCAATGTGCAGAAATGGATTTCTACCTTAACTTACTTTGAACAAGTACACCTTGATTCAAATTTGAACTGCACTACAACAAGCCAGGAAGTGTCTTTTCAAAAACATTATTTTCCTTCCTCCAGTTCCAGCTCTCCCTTTTTTCCCTTTCCTTTTCTTTCTCCAGTAGTCAGCTTGTTGTTCAAAAAGGGGGGAAAAAACCAAAAAAACAAATACCCAGTATATCCTCTCTTTGCATTATGAATTTGTGATTGAACTTGGAGGAAGAGGAGGTGGATTACTTTTCAATTCCATGTATTTCATTGGCTTTAATAACCCTTTTGGTTTGCTACCTTCTACTCTAGAGTTTTTCTGTTTTTACTGTTAGAGTGGAATCAGTTTATGGAAGGGATATATGGGATATTTGCAAATTTTCTCATTCTCATTGTTACTTGATGCATCAAGATATTCCTGTCTACTTCTTGGTTCAGTTGCACTTCCTTGCAGAAAAATACACAACATAGTCAAAATAATATGCAATGCTGTTCTTCTCTCTCTGCCACTCAAGAAACTATGATTTTGAATTTGAGACATGTTTGAAATTAATCTCTGAAAATCTCTGGATGCATATATAGAAATAAAGCACACAATCTATGATGCTACGGAGGGCTTAGTGCACACTCTTTTGACTTTCTTTTACCATTCCCTCTTTGCCTTATATGTAAACACATTTCCATATCTTGCTAGAAAATAAAAACTGCCAAAAGGAAAGAAATCCCTTTCTGCCAGACTCTTGTTTAAGACCAAAGTTGTCAGCTTAGCTTTCACACCTCAAAGACAAAGGAGAACGTGGATATACTTCCAATAAATTACCTTTAAGATCATGCCCTGCAGTTACTTAAATCGATGGACACAGTTTCACTGAGACTTTCATTTCTTCGGGGGAAATGTTTTAGTTCAAATCAGAGAAAAAAGGATTTCATGACAAAGACATCTAGTTTGGAAAGTCCACCATCAGCAAAGTGCATTATGTGCATTTCGTTCATTAAAATCCATCCCTCATATACAGGGATACAGCAGATCTGTGGCCATTTTTTCTTCTTAATCAGAGAAACATCAGACACTGGGGTATACAAAATTTCAAACTATAAAGCTCAAATTCTGTGACTGTTCTATATTGTACTACATTGAAGCTTCATTCATTTAGTAGGTTAAATATCCCACCAAATCAATGGTTAGTAAGTTGAAAATTTAATGCTAGGGACATGATTTACATCTTTCTGGATCCTATTACATTCTATCCCACTCTCACAACTGTATAAATTTTCTTTATAACCAAAGACTTTAATATCACTCTGTACTGCATCTAAAAAGTGGATTTATATTCATGAAATTTCATGCTAAAATAAAAATGAGCTAGTCATATGGACATTACTTCACGGATGTCATATCACACAGCATTTGTGCAATTCCGTTTTCGCAACCACAACAAACTCAATAATGCTACTGAAACAAGTTTTCCAGCATTACTTTGTAAATATGGGATTGACCTTGGTTTACAACAGATGTGCATCTCATAGGTTTTCTGCAGAGGACTTGACTTTATCCTTCATGCATATGCATGTGTTGTTGTTGTTTTTTCAGTGACATCTTGCTAAACTAGACAGACAAACATTAATTTACCATTATTATTTATCATTATTCCCTTTATTATTCAAATAATGCTTGAATGAAATTTTATCCATTGAGCAGTCTTATGGCTTCACTAGGATGAGATGGGGTGCCTTCTTGGTCACAGCCACAGAGAACAAGTCTGGATGGTGGTGCCCCAATACACCATTTGAGCAGTCGACTTCCTGACAACACAAACTGGAAATGTGGTAACTTTATGTCACTGAGGAGGAATGTCTATTTTCATATTGTGTAAATCACTATCAATGCATCAGTGCTATGAGCATCTGCACATACAGGCTTCCACAACTGCAGTGAGATCAGCGGTTGATACAATATATTCATGGTTGTCTCTCATGAGTGAGATATAGCACTATAATAAGGAAGCAACACTGACCTCATGCAGTGGGGTGCATTATGAATTGTTGCAATCCTGCTTCAGTATCATTTTCAGAACCTTGTGCAGTAATCTCCTTAAAGCTGCTGCTACATTGCATTTTTATATCCCTCTCTTTTTTATACTGCAAGAAACTAGCATGGCTACGTATTTGGAAACTAGGTTAATTGTTTTGAGGATATGTTCCCTGAAACAGCAGGGGAAGGGACTGGGTTCCATTGAGATGGACTATGGGGCTTGACAGATCATCCCAAAAGGGTGGCGGGATGCTGCCCCTTTCCTAGCCAGATAGGGGTCATGGCAACCTCATGCCGTGGATCCAATCCGGCATTTCAAGGGTGCAAAAAGGAGCCACAAAAAGCAGCTCCTTTTTACACCCCCAAAAGGGTGCCATAGCTGTGGCGGCGCAGCTATATGGCACTCCTTCAGCTCTGCATAGTATGGAGGCAGTGCTGGAGGAGTGTCATGACACCATGCGCTGTGTGCAGAAGCACTTGGCGTCATGGTGCCCTGGGGGGGTGGAGTCAGGGAGTGTCATCTGGATCTGACACTCTGAGTCCACCCCCAGGCCAGCCTTTCCAGACAGTCTGTACAATGCCTATATTGTATCTCTGATAGTGAGTGTTTTAGTATCTCCCTGCTATATATTCTGGAAATACTAGCCAGGTGGTGTGGCATTATTATTATTATTATTATTATTATTATTATTATTATTATTATTTTATAAAGCACTGTAAATTTACTGCATAAGGTTCTGAAATAGCACTGAAGCAGGATTGCAGCATTAATCCATACATCTCTGTGCATACAAACAATTAAAATTGATACAATAAACCTGCCTATGGCAGACATTCTGTGAAAATAATCAAATATAATACATATTAATACATATTAACATTCAAACAATAAAATATAGCAGACAATAAATTAAAATAACATTGGATAACAATCATGTAATGTCTGGGAACACTTCCCTGAATAGTATTGTCTTTAACTCAGTTTTAAAGCTGGTTAAAGAGGTGATGAAGTGTGATCATGGGGGAAAGAGGTTCCAAGAGTGAGGGGCAGCAAGTCACATTAAAATATTTCCTCTTCCCACCAATGAAAGTGAATTGCATGGACTAAAATCATTTGATGATCCAGTACTTTTAGGTGGAGGCAGGTGGTGATGAAACTTATAATATGAGAGTTTATTACATGGTGATTACCCCTGTTAAGCTCAGGAATAATTTAACACAGCAATGGCATTAGGGGTGAGATACACCTAGCAAGCATAGCAAAACAAATATAGCAAATTAATGGACTTATTTACAATCTTATGAAACATTAATCCATACCCAATATGAAGTAGGGTGAAAAGCATGTATACTTCACAATGTGTACAAGATCAGGTTTGATGCTAACTGTATACATGTGCATCCATTCTATATTCTGAATAAAATGGACTATAGTAACCTATCTTAGGTTTTTCTTACCATTTACCTCTTGGCTCATTTGCATATACAGAGTAGTCAAAATAGCATGGAATATAGTATGGAAACCCACTGGATGACCTTAGGCAAGTCACACTCTCTCAGCCTCTGGAGATGGTAATGACAACATGAAGAAACATGCCAAGAAAGCTCTGTAATAGGTTCACCTTAGGGTTGCCATAAGTCAGAAATGATTTGAAGGCACAAAGCAGCAAACAAAAATGGTATAGAACATCCTGACAGCAATAGCTGTTCAACAGTAGAATACGCTTTCTCAGAGTCTTTTTCTTTGGAGGCTTTTAAACACAGGCTGGATGGCCATCTGCTGAGGTTGCTTTGATAGTCAGTTCCTGCATGGCAGAATGGAGTTGGACTGGATAGCCCTTGTGGTCTTTTCCAGCTCTGCGATTCTATGATTCTGTGTGGTGCTACTTTGTGAAATTGTTATCAAATTACTATTTTATTAAATTGTTTGTACTGTTACATTATTCATCCATCTGTGTCCTGAGTGGCAATCACTTTCTACAGTTTTAGGCCGCAGTTTTTCTTAGCCCTATGGGCAGATGCCCAGGACTAAAACTGGGATTTATTATATGAAGAGCATGTCATTATTGAATACCATTGGACTACAGCCCTCCCTGAATCTAACCATCTTCATATAAACTTGGCTATGTGGCCATGTTCTAGAAGATTTTCTTCCTGACATTTCACCAGGCAAGCATTCTCTGAAGATGCCAGCCACAGATGCTGGTGAAACGTCAGGAATAAACTCTTCTAGAACATGGCCACATAGCCCGAAAAACCCACAAAAAACCATAGATGCCAGCCATGAAAGTCTTCGACTTCACATTGTTTTCTTTTCTTGTGTGAAATAAATTTCGCACTGTATCTTGCTGATCCCCTCGGTCTTCCAATTTATTGAGATCTGTGTGGACTAGGGATGAAGCTAAGATTATATTTGCTTCTTCTTCTTCTTTCTCTATTTAAGTGATGCCATTTTTCGTACAAAAATCAGTGTACAGTATAGTCTGAGAAAAGCTCTGTGAATTTATACATTAATTAGTGTTTTGAAAGTGACTGTTTGCTTTTGGTTGTTCCTAACTTTTCTACTAGTCATAAATTTGACACAATTTGGAATTAATAGTAATTATCACCTGCCTTGGGTTCCAGGTTGGGAAAAAGGATACACACACACACACACACACACATACAAAGGGAAAAAAGGTCTTCAGACAGAAAAAGGAATAAAAATGTGGGCAGTGTTCCTCTTGAAATTTCTGGCTTTCTTTCTTTTTTCTTTTTTTGAGTGGGACTTCAGATTTCTCTATGGAACTAAAAATGTGCACATTTCAAAAAAGTTCAAATGCATGTTTTAATCCATGTAAACAGTATATAAAAACTGCATGCATTACAGATATACATAAAGAAATGTATACATTCTTTTAAAAATGGACACAAAATTATGCATGAATTTCTGTTTAGAAAAATCAAAACACCTTTGTAGCCAGGAGGAAAGAAAATAAAAATAATGGTAGGAAATTGAAAAAAAAAAAAACATTTAACAAGAGTGAGACAGACATATTTTTACACAATTACTCCTTGGACACAAATATGTTTCTTTCATACTTTTAGCATAGAGCACTAAAGATAATTGGGTAAACATAGCAAACATGTTTGCTTCATGGATCATGGGCCTCTTTATAGTTTACATATTTAGATGAATTCAGAGACCATGTTAAAATGTAAATTTTGTTATTGCAAAAATATTAAACTGATTTAAATGGATTCTTTGCTCACTAGATAGAAAGTTCTAGGACTGGTTGTACACCTATTCTGTGGGACCTGTTGGGAAATATGAATTTGAAACAGGCGATAAATCATCTCTAATTGAGCATTATGTCTGAGAAGGCAAGTGTGTAAAGTTTTTCCAAGTAGAAGTCTAAGACTGTCCATTGCAGACTGGTGTGTCAGACTAGCAATGAATGCAAAGATTTCCTAACAATGCTACATATCTTTTGAGTACTCTGTATTTCAAAAGAGGTAGTAGCATTGTGCTTTGCAATCACCATTTATGGATGTTAGATTGTTAGCACACATCTTCCATCTTTCTTTGCTGCACAAAGGCTAAAACACTTTTGACTTTCTGGAAATCTGTCTATAGTAACGGGGCAATTACCCAGCACACTCTGGACATAACAAAGTCAATCTTGTTACCATCTCTGTTCTCAGAAATTACCAAGCTTCATTTTAATGACCTCCAGATGCATTACACCCTACTGTGCTTCTCATTTTAGGAAAATAGAAGTGAAATAACAATGCACTGGGGAACTAGTATGAGGTTCATTCTATTCTTCCTGACCAGAGTTTATGTCTTCCATTAGGAGTCAGGAATTAGCTGTGTATGTCTGCAGAAGAACCAGAGATCTTACCAGGTATTCTCTCTCATCAGGTTTCAAAGTGTGGCCAGTTTCCTTCAAATAATCCCAACACAACTACAGATCTAGTATGGGACTCAGCAGCTAACATACTCACTTCCACTTGGTATTTGGGTGCATGTTTCTTTTCTTTTTTCAGTATATTGTGTATTACAGCTCTACCCTGAACAAGCCTTGTTAGGAGGTCTACAGTGTATTCTATCAAACTTGCCTTTCATATAGTTTGCTATTTGAAATGTTATTTCTTCTGTTCTCTGGGCAGAACTCCCCCCCCCCATTGCCATTATGCAGGGACGTAGCCAAGGGGGGGGGATCTTGGGGTCCGGACCCCCCCCCTTCCATTAGAAAAATGAATGGTGTGTGCTGCTGCGCCACTGCACCCAAGCACCATTATAATGGTGGCACTTAGTCTGGACCCCCCCTTCCTAAAATCCTGGCTACGTCTCTGCATTATGTCATGATGTCATACACAATGCCATTTCTTCATTGTCTTTTCACAAACCTTCCTTCCTTCCTTCCTTCCTTCCTTCCTTCCTTCCTTCTTATACAGTTTTGGTTTATCAAGGTCTGCCATGACACCCCTTTCACACTTAAAGGAGAATGGGAAAAAACAAGGTGTCTGGGGGGGGGATGGGAATTGAATTATTTATAAATTATTTGTGCTCTTGTTGTGATATTTGTTTACTGTGTAGTGACCAATGGACTAGTGCAGGTCCATGGACCATTGACTGCCCTTCTCTGACAAGTTTCCTGGAAAGAAAGAAAAAATGGGCACAAATACGGCACAATCACAAACATCATATAGTTTAAGAAGCACACAAGTCTACATCATTATTATTCAATCTAAATATTTTGTTATTGGTAAAATAAGCTCTATTTCTGTTCATGAGAAAATCCCAGAAACAGAAGGTAGGTAGGGTTTGAACAACTGTATACCAAGGAAATATCATTATTATGTGACTGAATTATCATGCAGGAAGTGCATTCCACTTCAGCAGTTAAAAATAAATATTGTGACTTTGTGTTTTTTTTTGTGTGTAAGTCTTTCAAGGGATAAAGATATGGGAGATATCATGAGAAGAATGCAAAAAAAGCTGAACTTCCACAGTCATTTGCAGTCTGTCATGTTTTCATGGCCCTAATCATGGCAATTCAATGTCAATCTGCCATGGGTTCTTTATTATAAAATTGACCCCCTCCCCCAGCATCAAGTATAGGTATGTACAATACTAATTCTGATGTATATTTTTTTCCTGACAATAATACATACCATCTGAACCATGAAAAGTAAAGCTGGTAACATTTGATGACATCTGGAATGGTTTTATTAGTGTTGGTTTTTATTACACTTCATGAGTGCTAGAAACAAGGCACGTATGTGACTTGCTTAATACTTCATTAGTGCTTCCAGTTCCAGGGGGCTTCCCAGAATGCAAATTGTCTTTATATGGTTTAGAAAGGGAGGAGAGTAAAAGAAATGGTGGGGGGATTTTTTTAAAAAACCTTTTTGAATGTTGGCGTATTGGTGTTGCATTGATTGGTAGAGCAGTATTTGCACATGTTTAAAATTACCCCAAATCTCCCCAAATAAATATAGAATGATTTGACATATCTTAATTTATGCATTAACAATCTACTGTTTTGCCTGTTACTCGTGATTAATTCTGGTTTTATTTTGTTTATTTGCAAATAGCCTTAATGCTAGCATTTATTTTACAGTTTCAGGCTCCAAAGTAGGCCAAGCATGTTAGGTAGGGAAGTTACTTCTTAAAAGACAGAGAGAGCAATAGAGAGAAAGAGAGAGAGGGAGCTGTTGGACCTCAGATGTGATCATCATGGGAGGGAAGGAGATGTAGGCTTCAGTAAAACCTCTTGCAAAAATCCAGTTTCATAGCCAGGACAGTTCTATTTCCTAATAGCTGGACTGTAGGGACTTCTTCCTATCCCATTCTCAGGATATGGAACCAGAAGGGTCACATGGGAGAGCAAGACCTGTTATATCACATTAATAGCCAGGTGGGAATTTGTATGTTTACAAATTCCATGTTGCATCCTGTATCTCCAGTATAGTACTATATTATAGGACTGGAGTGGGAAGCAGTGATTAAAGCAAACCCTTGTCCTGTTACTAACATGTGAATTGGTCCTTATTTTTATCTTTATTTAATGTTATCCTACTGACAATTAATCCAAGTTGGAAAAATTATAGAGTGAATGAGTGCAAGCAAATCAGGCCTTCCTTATCTAATATATCTTGAAATTTTAAATTGCCTTTTGACAGGAATCCAATGGAAGTAGTTGTCTGCTTATCTCCCCAGTTAATATTAATATTAATCTCCTCAGCTAATATTCATAGAGAAGATGTGAAAATACAACTGCTTCATGAATATCCAGCATAACGGGATGGGAAATGTGGACCCTCTAGATATTGTTGTACTGCAGTTCCCATTATCTCTCAATACTGAGCATGTTAGACCTAATGGGAGTTATAGTCCAGCAACATCTGTATGGTCACACATTCTATATCTGTGAGCTAGAATCACCATTCATTTGACCCAAGATGCATCATTCCAAATGTTTCCATGACTGATGGGGAATTGCTTCCACAGGTCCCTGAGATTATTACTGTCACTAATAAGAGTAACCCCAATTTCCTGATGATATATTTACTTTATGCAAAGCACCAGATGATATTCTGGAGCTGCAATGGCATCTGAGCACATTGATGTTGATTTTATCCTGTTTGTTACTCTTTTTCTGTCTGTATTGTTTTGTTTGTACTTATATTTTTATTTTTAAAAAACCTGTAAGCCAAAACAAATCCACGGAAGAAATGACATTCAAATGCATGCTTGCTTGTCACTTACAACCTAATTTCATGGTGGATTTGCGTTTAGGGACCCAGGACAGGATAGCACTAGCCCATCTGCTCAGCCCCCAAAAGTCATAAAGTCCAGGTAATAACATGTCAGCTCCATTAGCAACAAAAACACATCCCTTGAGATCCAGGCTGTTTCTGTGCTGTGTGAGGCTACCCACTCCTTTCTTGGCAGAGAACATCAAATTGCATCTGGAAAAACTTTTAAGTACTGTATAGGTAAAACCTGCCCACTCACAATGAAAAAAAGTTCTACCTTTATCAGAGGTAGAAATCTCCAAGAGTTAAGGACTATTTCCTTGCCTCTCTCTTTCTTAGGATCCTGCTGTTGCAGCTATAATTTGGTATACACAGATCCAGAAGACATAGCCAACAGTAGCCATGTTTGCCATACAGCAAACCTTCAGCATAAGACAACATCCAAAAACATGCAAAACAGCAAAACCTTTATTGGCCCAACCAAAAATGCAAAACATACATTATGCACCCCACCACATGACACACTCACAGCCTGAGAATACCTCATGGTTGCCATAATTCAAAAATGACTTGAAGGCACACAACAATGGGCTTCTGCACCAGTCAAAGGCATTAAAGAATCATACAGGAGAAGAAGAAAAATAATGACAGGTTAATGATAGGATAAGAGTAATATCTGTGAAATGTTCTCTTGCAATCGGGACAAGGACCGGATAAGGACAGGAGAGCAATCCCTGTCTGATAATCTCACTATCTTTCATCTCCTTCTGGATGGTTTTTAACATCTTTGCCTGATGAAGAAATCAGTGGAACATCAAAAGCTTGCATGGTGTATTTTGTACATTTTTGACTGGCCCAATAAAGGTATCCAAGTTGCACAGGTACATGTTACCCACTCCAAACTCAGCAGCTTGTATCCATCCAGGAGACAAACCTGGGTGCACACAGATGTCTGCATGGGAGCACAGGGGGTCTCTGTAAAGGATGTTGCCAAACAGCAGAGTATGAGTAATCATTCACTCTGGCTGATGCTCCAATAAACAACCTACCCCTGGATCTAAAATGGCAGTTCAAAGAGAAGGAATCTAGCATCTTAGAAACATACAGGATTTTGTGAATAATGAGATTGTTCATACGTAGTCATTAATTATACATTTGGAAGATTGGCATAAACATAAGAATTAATTAATAAGAACAATATTAAGGTAATCTAAACCAGATTGGATTAGGAAGATCCAATTTAGTTGAATTAAGATAAAATTTACAATTTAAACACCCTTATCATCCATTTTATTGGAGGAACTAGAAAATCCAAATATATTCCATGCCCTGGGATTTCTCCTAGTACTGGAGCCTATGAAGCAGCTGCTGATTTCATTTTGATAAATGTAAAGCAATTTTAATAAGTAAAAGAATAGTAGTTAGGGAAAACTGCTGAAGAAGAGAAAATTATTCTGGAGCAAATGTGATTATTCAATATGTATTTATAAACTGATAGATAGTTAAATTCTGGCATTTTCCATGGTATTGCATTGTTTTGCCCTCTAAAAAAAAGGGAGGGGGGTATTAACTTGGAGCTACAAGTACAGGGCCAGATCCAATCAATATTCAGCACCTTTACATTCAATTGATTCCAATGAAAGGCATTTAAGCATATATTTAATCCTCCCATTAAATTCTCCCATTAAGATTGTTTGGGTTGTTTCAAGAGGTTTTTGTTTTGTTTTTTTCTTTCCTATTGCTGAACTCTGGCTAATGATATATATTAAAACTGAAGTTTTTACAGTTTCTACTTTCAAAGAGCTCTCTCCACAGCACTCTGATCATGAAGGGACTGTTGAGTATTGCAAAAGACTCTGCACAGTCACTTCAAATGGAGTGATGGCCAGGCCTTACGAGCCTCATTATCACACCAGATAAATCAGCCTATGACTCCACTGTGGCTGCATGGTGTAGTGAATGGTTTGGGTGTACAAGATAGTTTTTCAAGTAAGCTTGTTCGCTGTTATTGATCTTCACACAGAGGTACCCTGACCATCTTGGGGAGGAGAATTCAGCATTTCTACAGAGCAGAGTTTGAACATTACAGAAAGAAAACACAGACATTCCTCCCTTGTAAAAAAAAATGTGGCGAAGTGGTTTGAATGTTGGACTATGACTCTGGAGATCAGGGTTTGTTTCCCCACTCGGCTATGAAACTGACTGGGTGAACTTGGAATAAGAGGAAGCATAATCTTGGGCAACTCGCAGCCTCAGGGAAAGGCAATAGCAAACCACTTCTATACAAATCTTGCCAAGAAAACCCCATGATAGGTTCGCCTTAGGGCCACCATAAGTTGGAAATGGCTTGAAGGAATACAGTACAACAACAATAAATACTTATTAGATTTTTAGCTGTACTATATTTTAATATTTGGTGTAAGAGTCTCTTGGGTCCCATGTCAGTGGGATATAAAAGGAAGGAAGGAAGGAAGGAAGGAAGGAAGGAAGGAAGGAAGGACAAGTTTTGCCCCAATTCAGCTAGCGAAAATGATAAAGCCAATGACAGTACATGGCTTTTCTGTTTCCAGTGATTCAGGTAATTGTACAATGGTAATAGGGATAGGACTTGATAATGTTTGGGAAAGAAACTGTAGTGTGTGCTTATTAAAACTCGGAACAGGTAAAAAAAAATGCATAATGCAACTTGTAATTTCCATACCCAATCCAATACATCAGTCTTCACCCAGATAGTGTCTTCCAAAATTTTTTAATGAAATTCCCCATCATCCCCAGCTTGCAGTACCAAGGACAGTTCTGTTTGGTGGTGATGGAAGCTGCAGAGTTCCATATAGAGCACACACACTGTACCTCATAGAATCCAGACTCTGACAAGTAAAACCAAATAAAAGAAGCTAGAATTCTGCTGATCAACTGTTTAGAAAATTTCTGGGCACATATAACTGTTTCCAGACATAGGGCCTTTCCAATGTATGTTGCTCTCTGAGGAAAAGAACAAGATTATGCTTCCTTTCACTCTATGTACAACACCAGACAGCGTTATAAATCATTCTTTTGTTGATGGGACATCATTTTTCATTGCATCAGAAGTATCAAGCTGCTTAGTGAATACAGGTTAGGCCATGTGACATTAAGATCTCTCTTTTATCACATTGCTGAAAACCTCTTTCAGTCTAAAGATAGGGCCAAACACCACCACCTGAATCAAAGTAGCACCAGACACCCTAGCATTAGCCTTCACTACAGAGATGGTGAGGAAGTTGACTCGTCGTCATGGGCCTCCGCCGCTTGTGCCTGGACCTCATTATCCAGGTTTTCTAAATGAGTAAGAATCATAGTATTAAACATATTATCATCCAAACATACCATATTTTTCCAGGTAGCTTTCTGTGCAACTGCATGCTGCTTTTCAAGTTTGTCTAGTTTGGCCAAAATGACCACCCTGGCCAAAATCTTGTTGTCCTCATCGGACGAATCAGACAGCGGCAGCAACAGCTTCTTCGCAGGTGTCTTGTCAATTGGAGCCTTCCCTTTTCTCTTACTGGCAGCTCTTCAGTGACATGATCCTGAAACTAAAAAAGAGCAAGCAACATCATAAGACAAACTATCCAAAATGATAGAACAAAAGACCAACCAGTGCCAAAACCCAAAAATAATGTATATTTAAATGTAAACACTTGTCAGACTCCAATTCTTTGTTTAGTGTTCTTTAGCTTTACTCTATTTTTTTTTATTAGCACTTCATAGTCTATGGTGTTTATCAGACGAGCTCTTAAAGAGGTACTATTCCAGTGTGACTCCTCTAGCTGCCTCCTGTTGCATGCTGGGATTGGCAGTTTTAAGGAGGGGTATTTAGAATTCTCAGGCAGAGAAGGTCAGCTCCTTAAAACTGCCAATCCCAGCATGCAACAGGAGGCAGCTAGAGGAGTCACACTGGAATAGTAGCTCTTTAAGAGCATAGTGTGATAAACATCTATGCCACAAACTGCTCCTGGTCTTTCTTTTTTCTCCCCCCCCCCCCCGAAAGAATGGAGCTTCAACATCTGGTTCTAATTGTGTAATCTCTTTGATTTCTACATCAGGGGATGGCCATGTATAAAGTTGCTTCTTTGCTTGAAGAAGGTCTTTGCAATGTACAAACTCTTAGCCTTGCAAAAATCAATCAGTTGCTCTTCTGCTTCATTTCTTGACCCTAGGACATATTTTCCTACAATCTTTGGTTTTGCTCTATTTCCTAGTTTTGCATTTTAATGTTTTATGATTAAAAATAAGTCCTGTTTTACTGTATGATCAAGTTCCTCCTGGACTCCAGTATAGAATCTTTCAATTTATTTTTCTGCCTCTATAGTTGGAGCATAAACTCATATTATAGTTATATTGATGGGTTTTCCCTGAATTCTTATTGGTTTTATTCAGTCAGACTTTGTCTTAGATCCTTTGACTGCTTTTTCTACATCTCCCCTCCTGCTTAATTCCATCTCATTTCTTTATAGATTTACATTTCCTGAGTAAAACATTGTGTAATTATCTGCCTCAAAATGTCCAGTTCCTGTTCAATTTTGTTCACTCTCCCCGAACATTGCAATGTTTATATTCAGTTTCTAGTTTTACTATTTCTAGTGTTCATGGATTCATGCTTCTCACACTTTATTTCCTATAATATGCTTTGTGCAGCTTCAAACTTTCCTTTCACCCTTAAGCATGTCAACAGCTGAATGTCCTTTTGGCTTGAGTCTAGTTGCATCATTAGCTACAGCTCTATTTGTAGCTGTTCTCTGCTTTAGCCAAGTAACTTGTTGAGTCCCTTCTGACCTGGCAGTCTTTTCTTCTGGTACTATTCCTTGTTTCATTTTGAACTGTCTTATCATAGTGTTAGCTATGGTGCCATTGCTGTTGCTGCTGAGAGATCCCCTGCCACTACTGCTACTTCCCAGTAGCTGTTTGGCACAGTCTCTTTCCTCAGCAAAAGCCTACCTCACATAAAAGAACCTACTCACAGCACAGCATTGCTATTCAGCATAGCCTCTTGTCTACAGAAGCATGCAGTCCCACCACTGTGGAAAGATAGTGCCATGGTGAAGTATTACAGCTACTGCTGTTGTATGCTCCTTCAAAATGTACCTACATAAACAGATTAGCCAGTCACTCTTCACAGAGTCACAGTGTAACAGACACATTACAGAAGAGGGGGAAATGATTAAGGAGAGAAGCAGAAATCAATCAGTGTATCATTTACCAATGAATGGGAACAGGTTAGTCTCTGCCTAGCCATAATGTTCTTCTTGGAAGGATAGAGGTGATCTTTGGTTTCCTGGTCATTCAATTATGGCATAGTGTACTGCTCTTCATTGGTAAAATAATATTATTAATGAAACATTGTGCTCCTTCTCATAACCTTTCTGGGAAAATTACATCCACTCGCTAACAAATTGGGAAGCAATTTGAAAAATATAAGAAATACTAGATCTCTCAAGCACAGTAATAAAGTCCAACAGAGGAGTGGAGTGAAGAAGAAAAAATGGCTGCACCGTGCTGGCACCGATTTTAGGGTTAGGGACTGTGTGGCAACAGCATGGTCCCTAACACTAGAATGGTGCAGAGGCACTATAATGGTGGTGTCCCATCCATACGGGTGCTGACATTGTGATGTCACACATGCACCAAATGCATCCTAAGGCGCCAGGGCAGGGCACCCCTTTTCCAGGCCAAAGAGAAGTAGCATTTTGCCGCTTCTCTTTGGTCTGGGAAAACATTGGATTGGGGCCACAGAAGCTGACAGTGAGGTTGCCCTAGCCCCAATCTGGCATGAACAGAGACGCACCTACATGTGCTAGACCAAACAAATGTGAAGTCAACAAATATGCAAACTAGCAATTATTGAGGGCCCTTTCCAACAACACAATTATGATAGTGCTATAAGTACACTTTAACTGTCATAGTTCTGTTCTATGGAATCCTGAGACTGGCAGTTTAGAGAGGGCTACTCTAACTGACTTCCCAAACTACAAAACCAAGACTCCACAGTATAAAGTCATGACAGTTAATGTGAAATGAACATGTTATCAATGTGTATCTTGAAGTAGCCCAAAGTACAGGCATGGAAAGAGTCTAACAAAAGCAGCTCTACATAATATCCATCCCCTGTACATATGACCATAGTATTGTATCAGCCTTTTCCATGTCATGTTGGCCTTATTGTTTCTAGCTTTCTGGGATCAACTGATTCTCATGATCAGGAAGATTATGACTTGCTGGTTTTGTATCAGAGATTTGTATTTGTGAGGTTTGTGCTTAAAATGCCAGCCAATGGTTCAACTAATGGTTCTAGGATTGGGGGAATGTAAAATAGTTGTCCAACTGGTTGTGTTGTCTCTGAATGTTTATAGTTTATCTTTAATCAAAACAGCAACTTTTTAAAGGACAGGATCTAATCCAGAGGCCCTGTATAGGGCAAGGTATATTACATATTAATTATAATAAAGGTAGAGAACATTTTGTTTTCCAGACTAGGAAATGTGAAGGGGAGAGACTGAACTTTTTTTGTATATACAAAAACACATGAACCAAAGATGACTGTTTTATTTTGTTCTTAGGCAGTGGCAAAACAACACAAAGTGGTTCACAACTATAGTGACTATAAATCCTTAAGATGAAAAAAAAGGTGTGAAATTTTTTTATATCCCTGTTCCAGATGTTTCATATTTCAGCTCACATAAGTCTATATAATTTAGCCTGCTAGCATGGACTTCTGGTAGATGAAACTAAAGTTCTTGGTAGTTCAAAAGGTCTTTCCCAGATACCTCTGGAAACATAGTATCATGTAGTGGAAATACAATATCAAATATTAAATGCTGGGTGACATCTGACATGCATTAAATATCAGCATTTGTGGAAGAAGGTTTCATGAAGTAGATTAACAGCAGCAAATTCATTTCAGTTATCATTGGTACAAGTATACATTGGTTTCATTTCTTTATTTTAAATATTTACAGGTAGCCCTACAACAATGAGTTCTCAGAGGGACTAACAACTTAATAGAAACAAATTAAACATTAATGGCAGTGAAATAAAAAAGGTAATAAAATATGAAGCAACATGCACATATTAGATGAACAGAAAACAAAATAATAAAAGTTAAAGCAGAGTACCCAGCAATGATTCTTCCTGGCCTGGCTTGCCACTACTCTCCGAGGGCATGTGGGAGCAAGGGAAAGGAAGCCAAGTGAAAATTGTTTTACTGTAGCCTTCCAGGATTGTGCAAAGGTAGCCAGACAAGAATCAGGAAGTTATAGTTTTCCAGGATCATCTCATACACACTCTTCAATCACTGGCCATGCAACAGTGGGGATAAGGGAAATTTATGAGGTTATTGCCTTCAAAGATCCTTTTTTCATACCCATATGTCCCTCCACAACAGGAGGTAAACCATGTGAAGACTGGGAATCTTATAGGTTTCCATGATCCTCTCATAGGACTTTATTGCACAGGCCCTGGAACGGGCCTGTCACATTCTAAAAGGGGATGTGATGAGAATGGGAGGTGGCATAGAGTGCTGTTTACCACACAGGGAGAACACTGCCGCTGCTGTCCGACGTTCCCGTTGCATTCCTGATGTGTTCCTCAGGGGGTGATTTTCAGGAACACTTCTCAAGCATTCCTAAAAATTGCCCCTTCTGGGACATATCCAGAATGTGATGGGAATGTCTGACAGCAGCAGCAGCAATCTCCCTGTGCAGTAAACAGCATTCTATGCCACCTCCCATTCTCATCATGTCTGCTTTTAGAATGTGACAGGCCTGTTCCAGAGCCTGTGCAATAAAGTCCATAGTTACCACTCATCATATGACATTAGGGGATTGGGGGAGCTGGTTGGGTATTGGGACTATAGTGAGTCCAGCAGTTGAAAGGATGAGAACTGGAGTCGGGATAAGAAAGGAGCTTGAAGAACATTTTTCTTCTCATGTTTATGGATGCTCAGAGAGCATCTTTCTCAGCTTTTCCCCTTGTATTCAAATATTATTTACATTCTTAATTTGAATGCAGACATGCCAAATTTAAAGAATCCTCTGCTAGTGATGCTTCTTTTCATGAAGGTTTTGGGGCACCTGCCTAACCAGCAGAAAAGAAAGGTCCTCCCAATTGTGTCAGCATAAGGGATCACAACTACCAGTCATGATGAAGTTGTATTCATGAATTAGCTCTGCATACATAGTGACAAATAAGAGAGGAGGTTCACTCTTTAGGTTGCTAGAAAAGGTTCATTGAAAGCAAAACATGTACAGCATAGAGAGGATTAACTCTTCCCATGGACACACACACACAGAGACACACACAATGAGACAGGAAATGGCTATAAGGGGTTATGAAAGCCCCATCCCACCCTGTGAGGTATAGCTTAAGCCTTTGTGTTGAGGTTTTCAGTAAATCACAGCCTGGTTAACTCTTTGTATTCAGGTTTTCAGTGACACAGCTTTCAGTGACTCACAACAGAAGCTCCAGAGAACTGTGTCAAAAGGTTAGTTTGCTGCAATGAGATGCTGGTTCATGAAGGCAAGACAGACTTCTCTGAAGTTTGGAACAAACCTTCAAATAGTCTTTAGAATATTTAATAGTTTGTTGTTGCTGTTGTCTACTTACCCAAAGCTGTCTTCTTCTTCTTCTTCTTGTTATTTCACATGTGCCTGCTATTAGTTTTGAATAAAAAGTTTCCTGAAACATTTCAAATTGCTCTTCTTTTTTTGCAGGGCAGGAACCAATCCCTGTTCTTCCCTTATTACTTGTTATTCAAGATAAAGTGGTGGTGTCTGGGAATGTATCTACTTTCTTACTGAGGTATGCCTGCAGAACCAAACCAACTTTTAAGGTTAAAAGGCTATTATTTTGCCATATTGACTGTGTCTGCAGAGAGAAGGGGAAGGCCTTTTGCATTTTAGAGAACTCTGATAGTCTGAAATATGGTTTAGGGTGTATTAATTTGAGATATACATTAATTATTATTATTATTGGTTACCTTCATATCATTTCCAAGTCATGGTGACCCTGAGTGAAACCTATCATGGAGTTTTCTCAGCACGTTTCTTCAGAGGGCATTTGCCATTGCCATTTTCAGAGACTGAAAGAGTATGACTTGCCTGAGATCTGTGGGTTTACATGGCTATGTCAGGATTTGAAGCTTGTTTTCTAGATTCCAAGTCCAACATTCAAACTACAAAACCAAGTTGGCTCTCATATATATTAATTAGGATATTAATTATGGATAGATTAATTTAGGATATATGTGGGAACATACATAACCATGCCACAAAATCTTGGGTCACTTTAAATGTGTACATAGAAGATTCATTGAATGGAGGTAGGCACTATGTGGTTCTGAGGGTAATGTGCAGCCCTCATACTATGCTTTTTTGGGGGGAGGGTAGCATGGCAGATTCCCAGTTCTATTGCTCCTGAATTTTGGTAGGATACAAACAAAACAAAACTTCAGTTTCAAGGTATGAGTGTAATGCATTTGTTCAGAAGCGAAACTGCTTCCAGAAGTCTTCTGAAAGTGTCATGCAATTTTAAAAACAAGGTACACATACTCTGTGCCATATCTCCAAGCAAATATTTTTGCTGTCACTATTTGATTGAAATAGTAGTCTTTTAAGATGGTTGAGCACAGCTGCAATACATTCAGAGCGGCCAGTGTGGACTTCTGTCTACCAGAATTTGCCCACCATTGATGTATAGAGACAGGAGAAAAATAGAGAAACTGGAATATTTAAGTAATTGACTTAGATGAAATATAGTACTGTTTAGTGTAATATATATAATAATATGTGCAAAAGGGAACTCAAATGGCAACAGTCATCCTCAGTCCAACAGATCGATGCCATAGGAGAATAATGTTAAAATTAATATCTAAAAAGTGCCCTGGATTTGAAGTTGCCCTCATTTTGAAAGAGAAAGTAAATTCAGTGTATAGCTCAGCTTCAATTATCCAAATTATCTACTGTTCCCTCATGATATTCAGATAAAAGTTGCACCACTGTTATTAGAAGTTACCACTTCTAAGGAAAGAGATATCTTTAAGTGTATGAAAGCAATGGAAAGAGACTACAAAGAAGAGATCCTTTGATGCACAATGTTGCTGTAGTGAATTCTGCAATCAAATCAGGCTTGTGCTTCAGGAATATCACCACACTTGAGGATGCATAGGAATCTGAGGAATAGCCTTTGCCCCATGAAATGAGCATATCAAACATTGGGGTCTTGAACGTGCAACTGTTTTCTACGACTCCATTCTCTTTTGTGGTATTGCTCTTTGGCACCATTCTCATGGAGATGAGGAGTGAGGAGAAAACATCACTCATGTTAAGAATCTTTAAAAGCTTTGTGCAGCTTCTAAGTTAAAGCCTTGCAAAACATCTTTCAGGGATACTCCTTTCTTCACCTTGACCTGTAAGAATGCTTGTCAGCATTATTCAGAAATTACAAGTACTTTTTTCAGAGATGTATATATAAAAGCTAGCTAGCTTGGTTTTCTACCAGCAGTTAACTACTAGGTTCAGAAGTATGTCATTGCTAAAGACTAGAGATTATGGCAAATATTTAATTGAAGAAGATTTTTTCAGCCTTTCCTATTCAGCCAACACTTTCAATCTCCTATGGTCTTGAAAAGTAGAGCTGGTAGTGATAGTAAGAGAACAGAGAATGGGGAGATAATTTCCTCTCTCTTCTCTTCAGTGCATTTGTAGCAGACTAGGATGGAAAGACCTGGGGCCCTTTGGAACTGCTATTTTCCAATAGGCCACATGGAAAGTGTACAAGAGAGCAGATAAAGGATCTCACACCCTCTGTTCTTGCACCTGAAAGGCTACTGCTACGGCTTCTATCTAGAAAGCCTTTAAAGGGAGAAAGTGAGTTTTGCAGGTGGATCTTAGGAGAGGGATATTTGTCTTGGTTTGGACATTTGTCTTGGCTTGGAAATAAATCCAGATATTTCCTATGAATGGTCTGGTGTATACCACCAAGAAGCGGCGTCCCGGCAGCAATTATAGGGTTAGGGACCAACCACACGGTCCCTAGTCCTAGGACATCACGATGGCGGTGTAACGGCGGCCTCCCATCCATTTGGGGGCCGCCATCATGATGTAAGGAACGTGCAGCATATAGACATCGCTGCATGTTGCTTACATCACGAGTGCACCAATGGCGCACTTGTGATGTGCACGCAACAGCAGAAAAAAGACACGGTTTTTGGCTGCTGCAGTGTCCCTCCAGAAGAAACTGGAAGCCTCCAGCCCACCCTTTTGGGGCAGTATGTACCAGGCCATCATGAGCAGAAAGAGCTCCACAGTGGACTTCTATACTGGCTGCTTCTATAACAACGCATATGTGTTGCCGAAAATAAATAGTTTTAATCCTATTTATTTTTTCATTTATTGTTTTGGCAAATGAACAAAAAAGGATTGAAAGTATCTGACAGAGGTCCAGAATCATGTACTAATGGCCAAATGTTCTGTATCCAAAGACCAAGTCATTGCTGCTCATGTACAAACAACAGTTTAGAAGATGATTTATACTAGAGGTCCACTGAATGGCAGAAAGGTTGTAAAACCAACCTATCACATTCCTCACAGTTCTGTCCCCTACACTTTTCTTCAAACAGCAATCCATATTCCTGATGTACTGTATACATGAAATTATGATAGCTGTCACTTAAGCAAAAAAGTGTTTGCTTCCACAATCTGCATCAGACTTACTCAAATATTCATGTTTTTGTGGCTTACATGAATTTATAAAGCAAAATATAAATTTAAGTGAGCAGATGCTCATATGTCAAACTCATAAATTTCAATATGGATTATTTAAATTGCAGTTTTAGAATCTGAAATGGCACAAAGCTATTATTTTCAGTGGTTAGATTCTCATGGAGATGAGTTCTAAGCATAATTTCCCCAGGTTGAAAATACTGAAGCATATTAGACAATAGAAAGGGAGTGATGCAGTACTTTTGTGACATCCTCAAAACTACCACAATGAATTTATTACAGGATAAACTTTTGTTGACTACAGCCCACTTCTTCAGATGCAATTGAAGATATAACTGAAGTTGAAGACTAGGAGTTTTGTAACTCTTGACTCTTTTAAATCTTGATTGCTAGCTATTTCTTTTATCAGTAACCATTAAGGTTTGCTCTTACAGTTTAGGAAGTACCATGGTTTAGAGGTGGAACCCTACTGTATATGCAAAAGGCCATTGGCATTTCCAGATTAGATGAGACAAAATGACCAGAGAATATGATGCAAAGCTAGGTGGATCAGTGTCCTGATTCAATATAAGACAGTTTTCTATATTTCAAATTAAAGTCAGAAAAAAGGTTAATTAATCAATAAGATTTTTGCAGGTGTTTCAATCAAAATGAAAATAACAATGCAGTTTTATGGACTGGTTTGGATTATTGTTCTAGCAACAAAGCATGTGGAAAATTCAAAGTCCTGCAAGTATCTTCAGGAACAGAAGTCTCCCCTTCCTTTTCATAGAGTGTTCTGTATCTTTAATTCAGAGATTGGAATGTTAGTTTAAAAAAGAAACTTAACACAACACAACACAAAAAACAAATCCATTTCCATAAAACATTGGGTGGGGGACATATTAGCATGTTTTGTTGCCATTATGTTGATTGTTTATTTTAGTGTTAGAAACCATAGGACTAGCAAAGAAAATGGCATATAATGTTTTAATTAACACCAATCCCTTCAGTTTGCACATTATGTTGCAGGTGCCTTCAAATGTATTGTTTTGGAATGTTTCAAGCTGTATTCCCTAACTTGCACTTTCCAGATGTACACAAGTCCCACAGTTGGGTTACTAGTTGTATTTCCAGTCCAAAACATCTGGAAAACACAAGATTGGAAAATCCTGGGAAACCCTGGCAACTAGCAATACTTGCAGTTCAGTATTTAAAATCCATGCTGTTCAGTCCCCTTTCAGATACTATGGATTGTTTGAAAGCCTGACATAAAATTTTAAAATATTGTTCAAATGTCTAAAAGCCCTATAAAAATAGCTGTAACAAATAACTAGGCTATATGCTTGTTGCACAAAACTACTTAATGCTGTAATCAATCATAAGATATTGTGTGTGTGTTTGTACATGTTCGATTCCCAGCTTGGCCATGAAACCCACTAGGTGACACTGGGCAAGTCATAAGCTCTCAGCCTCAGGGAAGGCAATGACAAGCCGCCTCTGAATAAATCTTGCCAAAAAAACATCATGATAAGTTTGCCAATGCTATAGAGTTCTAGGAACTGTAGTATCCAGATCTTCCACCCCTGCAGCCCCAACTTGTGGAGATTTTCATGACTGCTGAGAGAGAGCATTTGAAGTTGGATCTACTTTTCCAAGACTACCTTTCATACTTGGAAGGAAAGATCTCAGAATCCTCTGATCCACTGGACATCCCCTCACATGGATTGTGATATTGCAACTAAAACATATCACTTTGAACAATACCTTGCAACACAGCTTCACAACACGCCTGAGCTATATTTTCTGTTTTGCTACAGAAACATTTGATCAGAGAAATATGGAAATATCTTAGAAAAAAATATCATTCTAAAATGTGCCATCTCCATACCACCAATTTTACTAATGAGATTTGTTCACACCCAAATCACACTCTGCCATATGGTACCAACAAATGTCCTTGGTGAGATTTCTCTACAATTGGAAAGATGTGTTGAATTTATCCATGTTTCAATTAGCCTTAATTAAATCAATATCAATTTTTTTTGCAATGATATTTTTGCCAAGCAAGTAATAAGGACTTGGAGCTGACTAGCCAAGTCTTCGTCACAGGCTAGCTGCTAGTATCTCTCTCAGTGGCACACACAAGAACTATACACCATAATATATTTTGTTAAGACACAAGGGAAATTATTGCTGGCACTAAAGGCTACCAGTATGTTCTGAAAGATCCCCCTTAGTGGCTGTATCTCTCCAACTTGTCAGCTCTGCAGATCTAACACATTTCTTCATTGGAGAGATTCCATGTATTGTGTTGTGTCAATGTCACATTAGATAAAGGATCTTTTTATTTCTTTAATTTTCAATTAAGAATGTATGTGTGTGTGTGTGTGTGTGTGTTTGTGTGTGCTTTAAGATATCACTGCATTCTACATGATGCAGCATGGAAAATGATTAACCATCTGCTCCCTAACAAACAGTAACTGTATGACTGCAATCTCATATTCACTTTATTTGGAGTAAGCCTTGTTGTATTCAGTAAGGCTTACATCTGAGTGGAAATGAATGGATTTAAACTAGGGTGGTACAAAAGTCTCCTGATTCAGTTCTAAAATTTGGGCCTGATTCAGATTGGATCAAACCTTTTTGTTAAGAGAATAACATTAGGTTTACTGGGGGTTTATTGGGGGGAGGAGAGCTCTTCCAGGCATTAACTCTTCGCATGACCTTGCAGGCTGAGCATACAACTATCCTTTCTCGTCTGATCTGGAACCGAGATTATAGAATTTGAATCATGAGTTCTCTACCATTTTCTTGCATTGGGAAAACCCAAAGGTTATTGTTTTATTCCCCCCCCCACACACACACATCACATAATATTTAGAGACATTTTACAATTTACACCATAAAGAGGAGGAGGAAACAGCCCAAGTAATTCCAGGGTTTATTGTGAAGTTTGTTCTTTTCCAAGAAAGCAAAACAATTTTTAAAAAAACTATTCTGGGCCATGTTCAATCTTGTCAATTGATGTCATGTACTTTTGTCACAATACTGTTCCCAAGAGTATCCATCAGCCAAGTCTGTTAAAGTTAAAGACTGATGACAGTGATCTTGATGATGAGAATGAAATGACATCATAGTTGAAGAGAAGGCACTTTTTACTTTATTACATCAGCAAATGATCTGGTGAGATTCAATTACATAGTAGAAAAAAGTAGAAGATGATAATATGCTTTCACAAAGTCCATTTGATGCTATCCTCCTAGAGAACCCTTTGTTTCCTCGGTAAGGCATTTCATAATGTGGGCTGGCACTGGAAACATCCCTCTCAAGGTTCCATAGCCCGGACCCCATAACTTTAAGACTTGACTCCCTAAACGTCTTGAGATGTGGAGGATTGAGAACTCCTACTGCCATCATCTTTTCTTCCTAACCTATGAGTCTGCCCCTGCTGCCTGGCTGCTCACACATTTTCTTTCCCAATACCCTAAACAGGATCACTTGGTGCTAGCTCTTCCGAAACTACAGCAGACTGCTCATGCTTGCAAGGTAGTCTGTTTTTGTTGTTTTTTGAGGGCAAAAAATAAAGAGGCTCCTCCCTCCCTAACTGTCATCGTTCGGCCTCTGAGGGAGAGAGAAGGCTGGCCCAGTACCATCAGGTTAGCCTGAAGAAGAAGAGCCCTCCCTCCGGTCCATCTGCCTTGGTCCAGGGCTCAGAGGGAGAGAAGAATGCTGGACCTGGTTCCCTTCCCCCCTCACCATTCCCTTCTCCTTTTGTGTCGTGTCTTTTAGATTGTAAGCCTGAGGGCAGGGAACTGTCTGATTAATAATAATTGTAAGCCACCCTGAGAGCCATTAGGGCTGAAGGGCGGGATATAAATACCTAAATTAAAAAAAATAGATGGCCCCAATTGAGTGGCATTCCGCCATCCCTTTCAGTGCTGGATTGGAGTCGCGACAACTGCACACTGCAGCCCCAATCCAGCAGTTTGCTAGCTCAAAATGAGGCAGCTAAATGCTGCTCCTTTTAGAGCTGGCAAAAAGGCACTTATGCCACCATGGTGGCACTTTTCAGCACTCCTTTCAGTGTGTGGCACATAAACTAAGTGCCAAAGGAGTGCTCCTTTCAGTGTGTGGCACATAAACTCTGTGCCAAAGGAGTGCTGTGATGCCACCCACCATGCAGTAAAGTGGGTGGCATGACAACAGCTTGGGGCAGTGTCGGTGCATGTGATGTCAAAACACCACACAACCCACACCACTCCCACACCAATGCTTCAAGCCGGTCTATTTAGCCCCTTTGTTTGTTTACACCCCATCATCATTTGCTACTCTGGAGAGCAGCTGAAGGCCCAGGAGAGTGGGAAGAAGAAGTCCTGCCCAGTAAGTCCCAGCCCCGGAGGGCAGAAGTCCCACCCCTGGAAGTCCTCCCCAAAAAAATCCTGCCAGGTGTTACCTGGTGCCAGAAGGCCTTTAGTTTAGGCACTTGGTCCCTAAAAGGTTCACCATCACAGTAGCATGGTTTTCAGCTCCTCATAGGGCATGGTTGCCCTCCTCTGGACATGCTCCAGCCTGTCAGCATCTTTTTTGAAGTGTGGTTCCCTGAACTGAACACAATATTTCAGATGAGGAAAAATTAGCAGAAGTTTAGGCTGTTCAACAAAACATAAATTAAAATACTCAGTGAGGCAACTCAGATGACAAACACCAATGCCCCATCTGATCTTTCATGGTCTACAACTAAAACTGAATAACAAGATACTGAGAGGAGATAATTGTTTAGAAAACTTAAGTAAGCTCACACAATCCCACTCCCAAGTAATATGATTGCAAAAGGCTGATGAGATTTTTGCCACAGATTGCAAATCCAGCTCTCTCATGTCCCCATTCTCATATCATAATACCCTGCTGTTTTCCTTCTTTCCACTATTTGACCTCTTCACGGTGATTTTTAACCTCTACGTCTCCTCTCCAGGTCAGTTCAAAGCACTTTGAATTGTGTCATTCTACTTCAAACCTAAACTGAGCCATAGCATTGTATTCAAACATTGTGTCCACTTCATTTTATTTCTTGTTACTTGGTTGAAAGAGTTGCACATCCCTAATTTGCTGTAAGTCATTTGAGATATATCTCTTCCTGGTCAAAAATGTGTTAGCATATCACACTATGTATAAGCCATTTGGGGGTTATACATGCTGACAATCATTATAGATGCCAAAATAATTAGAAGATTTTCTCTGTTGATAAACCAATGATATAAAATGCCATTGGATGTACTCTTTATCGTATCACTTCCTGGAGGCAAAAAGGTAGAAGTCAAAACATCTGAGAATTTCTCTCAGTTTGCATTCTGTTTGACAAAAACACTCAAAGCTGCAAAGTTGCATATAACACCCTCCCTCTTTTACTCTTCTATATGTAAACAATGAAGTTTCATAATAGTACTTTCATTTAAAAAAAGCCCTTCAATTGCCTGATCTCCCTATCAAAATAGCAAAATCCTGTTTTGGAGATGATCCTGCCCATCATTCTTACAGGGCCTGACCATCAAAATGCTTGTGAATATTGATTGTTCTACTTCCATCTTATCCAGTCTCTTAGTCACTTTAATACTTGGATCTAAGTGCATTAGATCTGCATAAATGGCTATTTTGTATTATTGAGGAAAGAGGAGTAACAACTAAATCATACAGAACATATAGAAATGCTTTATTAATGTGTACATTATGTAGAATGACAATCCTCGGGGTGAGGAAAATATCTGATGTTCGTGTGTCCACATGAAAAGGAAGACACGGCTCCTAAACCTTTAATAGAGCCTGAAAGAATCTGGAGGCTTATGCAGGCTTATGGGCAAGGCAAAATGTCATGTGTCTCAAAGAAAATTCACAATAGCTTTTCAGTCCTAAATGCTGATAGAACTCTTGATCAGAATGATCAGTAACTCTGGTCCAATGACAATACATGTATACAATAGGCCTACATTAGAGTCATGACATTGAAGATCTCCTCATGGCACTGCAGTGAGGAGCAGTTGCAACAAAAGATGGATGTTTACCTGAAAGATCTTAGCATCAAGCACTAGATTTTTATATAAGTTTTGGCACCTCTGTGCTCCCTGGATTCCAGTAAAGTTCTTTTTTAAAAAAGAAAAAACCCTTCATGGTGCTCAACTATTGTTCTTTTTACACAAGGTATAATGATTTAATGAGAATATAGAAGAGCAATCAACATTAACAGTCTGTGTAATCACTTCAGCGGTAATTAAATATGAACTTCATGTTGAACTATGAAGATAGATTATTATCCAAAGTACATCACAATTCCAAACAATTTTCATAAAGAAAAAAAATCTTACTTTTTTAAAAATTGTGGCGAAATTGAGACTATTTATTGATGGAACAGTTTAATCTTTAAATGGCACAACTTCAGCAACGATGTCGAAACTTCTGGTCTAAACTTAGGGCACGACAAAATAAATTATGTTTTTGTTAATATGTTGGTTAATTAATCAAAGTCTACAAATATAGCCAGTGTGGTATAGTGGTTTGGTTGTTGGACTAGGACTCTGGAGACCAGGGTTTGAATCCTCCTACACCCATGGAAACCCCTGGGTGACTTTGGGCAATGACACTCTCTCAGCCACAAAGGAAAGCAAAGGCAAACCCCCTCTCAACAAATCTTGCCAAAAAAAGCTTGTGATACTAATCCAAATAATTACATTTTCTCATTCCCATTGTGAACTGAGAATTCTATTATATATTCTCCATGACTCCTTTGCAGAACTAAATCTTGTGTACTGTTTCTTCCCCCCCCCCAAAAAAAAATAATGCAGATATTTATTTCTATATCAAATTGTGGCTGTAATTTAATGAAAGTTAACATCATGCCTTTCTCAATACCAATGTAAATTTTATGCTTACTTTTATAGTTACATTACTAAATGATGGAGGAAGCATATAGCATGATTCACATACTGGTTCATGTTATGCTTCACTCTCTATCTATGTGTAGAATGGGCAGAAACTGCATTTTGTACCACAAGACAAGAGCTTGCAACATTTAGATGTTCTTTTTCAAACCAGTGAAAAACAACTGTTCCAATTATGTTTGAAAACAGGAAAGTAAACAATTTCTTTTAACATAGTTATAGTTGTAGTTATAACTATAGTTATAATATAGTTATAATTGCTGTAGTTATAACAGTAATGGAGGTGGAGCTTGTGTCCTGAAACTAAAACTAATTCTTTATTTTTAAAGGAAGTTCCTATGGAGAACTGTGCAAAGTTGCTCTTGCCAGAATGAAGAAAGGGCTATTAGATTCATTTCAATTTGCATCAGAAATTCTATCCTCAGATTGTGTTCTTATGCCCTGCTGTGTCTCATTCCACAATACCAGTAACATGAGCTCTGCTTCTCATGATATCTTGCTGGGGACTGTATCTTCTATATTTGAGTTTTCCTTCCTTGTTGTACAGATATTCTTGTCTCTTGACCACTATTCCATCAGTCACCTCTTCCAATTAAAAGGATCAAGTTATCATATAACTCATGTGGAATGTGCACTGCAGAAATAATGCAGTTTGACACTGCTTTAAATGTCATTGTTCAGTATTATGGAATCCTGGGATTTGTAGTTTGTTGTGGCACCAGCACTGTCTGACAGTGAAGACTAAATATGAAAATATAAATCTCAGAATTCCATAGCACTGAGCCAAACTGGATTATTTCTGCAGTGCAGATGTATCCACAGTTTTCTCGGATTTCTGGATCCAGGGAAGAGATCATGTTTGGATGCTTGCTAACACTGAATATGTCCTCCTACCTTTGCGTATTATTATTATTATTATTAACCTTTATTTATAAAGCGCTGTAAATTTATACAGTGCTGTACATACAGTCTTATTAATTAGACAATTCCCTGCCCTCAGGCTTACAAGGGATGGTTTAACGTAATTCATATATAGTGCTCCTTTACATTCCAGAGTGATTCCCTCTCCCAAACACTTGAATAAAAAATAAGTGGACAACTGCACATCAGAATTCTGCCTACTTATTGTTCCTCAGGATAAACTCCTCCATCCTTGCACACTCATCTCTTGTAGTTCAAGTGCATTATTCTCATGGAGATTCTTAACTAGTTATATCTAACCCACTCTTCATGTGGCTTAAAAATAACCCCATACTAAAATACACACATGATTTCACACTGCAGGCCATGTGTTATTTCAAATGATCAGTACAATCTTTAAAAGTTTTCCCAGAAGTTTAGATGGAAGACCATTGCTACACTCCTCCACACTGTCTTTATTTACTCAAGAACTTCTCTGGCTGATCTTAACTGTTGTGAAAGCGCAGAGGGAAAAAGAGAGTCCAAAGGTAAAAGCATTCCACACTTGGTAAGGCTTTACAGATTTAATTCAATACCTGGGTATGCTCATGGGATTAAGTCAAGACTAATGCAGACTGCAGAGTCAAGGTGTAATGAGCTCCCTGTAGTCAGTGTTCTATAGTTGCTGAATTGCTGCATTCATTTCCCTCAACACTGTTGTGAGTGGGTTCCTCCCCCCTTGCTAACTTCTTGCTTCTACCTTTACAGCAGCACTAACAATTCTACAAGGGGGAGTAGGACAAGAGGAATTAGTAACATCTGTTTTTAGGAAGGATAAAAGTTTGTTTGTTTTTTGTCAATGCTTGCCACAGTTTTGTCAAGTAGAATATTCTGGAAATAGCACACACACTGTATCCAGTCACTTCCCTCACTGCCTCACCAGTTATTTAACTAGCAAATCCAGGACCAGAGGCAGGGATGTCTGTAGTGCAACTGTGTGCATGTTTACTCTAAAGCAACTGTTATTGTTTTCTCTGAGACCTACCATTAAGTAAGTGTCTATAGAACAGTAGCATTGCAACCTGATCCTATACCTGCTGGGATGGATAAATCTGTCAATTTCATTTTTCCCCTGTCTTAATTTCATTCCATCCAATTTCTGCACCGTTATTTCTACAAGCTTTTTTTTTTAAAGTGTTTGCTTGAAAATTAATACATATTATGAGGTATACACATTCTGATGTACACATTTAAGTTGTTTCTGCACATTTGTGGTTTGACTTTTGTGGATTTGATTATTTGTCGTTTTGATTAATATGTTCTCTCTAGGAATCTCTGGGTCCTTCAGCATAACTCTACCAGAAGTTGACTTAGGCGCTGTACAGACCGGCAGATACGGTGCCCCTGAGGACGCACCATCCATATTGGCCTCACCCCTAGCACGTGACGGGGGCGTCAAAATGGCGGCGCCCTGTACACATGGGCACTGCCATTTTAACGTGACGGACGCATAGTGTCCGCACGTCCCGTCGTGCTTGTGATGTCACGAGTGCACCATTTGTGCACTCGGGCGTCGCAAGTGCAACGCAAAAAGAACCCGCTTTTAGCGGGTTCTTTTTCTGGCGCCAGGAAGCCTCACTGTTTAGCAGCTGAGGCTTCCCACCGGCGGAAATGGAGGCAGCGGCAGACCACCCTTTTGGGGTGGTCTGTATCCCGCCATAGAGTTAGAGGTGTGCTGGAGAACCTACATGTTCCTAGAGAAAACGCTTCTCTAGCCATTCATAGGTCCTCCAGCATGATTCTATGGTCAGTGTCTGGCAGATGTTGACCATAGAGTTGCACTGGAGGACCTGGAGATTCCTAAATAAGTTTACTCTTTAGTAAAAACAGTAATAGTTTTTTTTTTCATTTGAGGTTTTCCCACATTCACGGGGGTCCTTCATCCCTAAACCCAGTGAATGTGCAGGGAACCACTGTATAATTTGGCCTAAGATACACTTATCTGCATGTACATCTTATATGCATTGTTTGACAGGAGAACTGTATACCAAAATTCAGAGAAATGTGGTTGCCAAAGGAGAACAGTATTTCAGTTTGTTATCCAGGAAGTTCAAACTAGGAGGTTCACATTGAAATAGTAGCCAAACCAATCCTCCTTCATTCCCTACTCAGAATTTCAGTTCAATTTACTCTCAGCTATAAGATTGCAGACATTATCAATTAATTGGTTTATGAAAAAAATACTTAGGTTGGTCCCATAAAATTGTTCATACATTGATTTTAAGATTTGGGTAATTGGTACAATCCCAGAAAAGGCATGCCACCTTCTTACAGCCCATAGAAATGTCTTAACTTCAACTCGGAATGCCTCTTTTAATATATCCACTCTGACTGATATGTGTATCACTTAAAATCACAATGTTTTGTTTTCTTTCAACATGTATCAGTACTAGCAGGATGCCAAGTTAGTAGTTGAGGCTTCGGGAGTTAAAACTTGAGAAATTATTAAGAAACTATAGATCCAGTCCAGAGATATTCATTGTCAGAACTAAGTAGCAAGCATTAACATTGCCTAATTAAACTCTGGACAATTTCAAAATCATGGTAGTCTCAATTTTTATTACATTTCATAAACACATGTAGTCAATCTCATTCTCATACTACCCACCAAAACAACCTTGAACATCTTGACTCAAGCTCACCACCTTTCTGTTATTATCTCAGCATCTGTGATCATCATGCCTCAAAAAAAAAAGCCATTTTCTACTGTATAACCCATTACAAGGGCAGTTAGCCCTTCTATTAATGCACAAAAATGAATAGCTGAAAAGAGCTATTGTCAGGTGCGAAGCTTACAAATTTCAGGGTTTATCTCACAAATGTCTGGCTTTGAATCCCTGTGTGGTCAAGGATTTGCAGTGCTAAAGTAGAGTTGACACCTTTTTTTTTCTAACAGACGTCTCATCTTTAACATACACCTAACTGCCAACCTTATTATTGTCATAGCAAAAGTAGTGGTGCCTATTGACTTTAACCAATACAAATGGAAGAAAAAATTATTCCATTGATTTTTTTTATAAGAAGGTGCCAAATTCACAGATTTCTTCATAAATTTGCCAGAAAGCACTTGAAACATTTAGGGGCTTGACTGACCATCCTAAAAGGGCAGGCTAGAGCTGCCTGTTTTTGCTCCTGAGGGATGCTGCAGCAGCCAAACCATGCGGCGTCCTTCCACACCAAAAAGAACCCAGAACAACCACTGTCGCATGTCGATGATGCAAGAGCGGCGCTGCAACATGCAGACACTGCATCGCACTTGCATCATCATGCCCACCCCGGTAGAGACAGGAGGCCGTCATGATGGTGGCATCCATTTGGACTAGTGCTTGGGAGCATGCGGTCACTGCACACTCCCAAACCCTAGAATTGATGCCAGAATGACGCTTCCTACCCATTTGTACTGGGCCTTGGTAACATCTCTCTGGTTACATATTTTGATCCTCCATATTTCCAGATTGTTGCAATTGTCTCAAAATCTCCTAATTCATTTGTTCATTCATTCATTCACTCATTCATTCTAGAGGTGTAGCCATAAAATGGAAAATTAATTATGCCATTGGTGTCTTTGTTTTCTTGGAGCAACACACACACACACACACACACAATGTATACTTTCTTTTCATGCCCCAGTTTACACAGGGATGGGAAGGTGAAGAAAACTTGCTCCAAAGAAGCAAACATGTTGGAAGCCTGAGCCATTTGGAAGAAATTCTTATTGAAACTTCTTTCTGCTCCAGGATACTCCAGAACCAGGCAGCCTGGGAAAGAACATCAAAATGGGCCATGGGAGAGTGTTATACCTGCAAATTCTCTTCTGGTAGGAGCTACGCCATGTGATGAACATGGACAGTGTGTGAAAAGGAAATACTAGTAGCTGAATTCAAGTCCAGTGAGTCTTGTTTCGGGTCAACCTAGGAGGTAACAAGGTAAAACAACACTGGAAAATGTTTTGTCTTTCTTTTCCAAGAAAAACAATTATAGAGCCACCCTGGATTCAATATATGTAACTAAAGAATTAAATGAAACAAACAAAAAAATGTCATACCTAGGTGCAAGAGCAGGAAAGGTCTATGCTCAGAAAGATCAGCTCCCATTCACACATTCTGAGAACTTAAATAGAAGAAAGGTTCCCCTTCTCAAATTTTTCCAATTTTATTGCTTCAACCCAAGATAAGGTATTTACTGATGTGGGGACAGTGTTGATCTTTCCAAGCACAGGAGCCTATGACTTTATCATTAGGACTGTAGGGAAATTTTAAAAATGAAAAAATATTTTTAAAGGCCTGGAGAGAATGAGGCAGACACATTTAAACATAGGGAAGGGTGAAGGATTGGATACACCTGTTTTGGTTGTTACAATTCAAAAGAAAACAAAATGTATTTATCCTTTTAAGATAGGATAAATACAGCAGAAAAGGTGAAATAGACTGAAATATTGGCAGAATATATCATTTGCATCTTTAAAAAAATAAGCAGGATGTTCAGCAATAAATATCACTATCTCACACATTTTCTCTATCCAGCAGACTCCAGGAAAAAAAAATGTCTGGAAACAATTGGAAGTCAAGCTTTTTTTCTTAAATTCATGTTGTATCTACTCTAAGGCTTCCATCTTATGCACATTCATGCACAGTCATGTAATCTTCCATGTAAACATATATCATCAGATTGTGATGTGTGACTAATTACTAATAACATCCTAAAAGTAAATATGGGTATTTTAAGAAATAACCAATATCCTAGGAACATGAATGTGCAGAGTTCGTATTAGTTCTACATTTCTACTGATAACACTTTACCAAAAAAAATTCTAAGTAGAAATCTAATTATTTTTTCCCTACTGCTTTAATTCTCAGGGTCAACTCTTTATAGCTTGCATCTTCAAATTCTAGCACTCCACATTCTGATAAATGAAGCAATTGGGTAGATAATGATTCATTTTATGTACTGAACTCTCACCCTGGTATTAGCAGTTCTGTTGATTTTTTTGCTCTTGGGCAAAAGACACTAGTCTCTCTTATTCACCAACTTGGGTTTCTAAGAACAAATTAACACTGAAATTTACCACTTGGTGGTGAGACTATTGGGCTGAGTTGTTGTTGGAATATACTGTATAAGTAGATTCATGCTGAATAGATATTTGTCTCTAGACTGCTATGGAAATAATTATTAATATGTAAAGGAAATGAAGAATCCTCATTTTATTTTTATGGTTTTTGTTTTGTTGTTTTTAAGAATCTCACCAACATTTTTGTCTCATCCCAGTTCCATGTTGGGAACTCTTCCCATACGGCAATTCATGTGTATTTTTCTACACATTTTTTATAAAGTGTCCAGTTTTGTACACGTCCTTCCCCTGTGACTAAAATGCATGTGTATTTTTCTATGCATTTTTCATAAAGTGTGCAGTTTTGTACACATCCCTCCATGACTAAAATTCATGTGTATTTTTTCTACACATTTTTCATAAAGTGTGCAGTTTTGTACACATCCTCCCCCATGACTAAAACTTAGTATCATCCTGTGGAGAAATGGTAGATTGGAGCATTGGCAGCATCCATTCAGAGTGAGCTTGGCAACAGCCAATAGAGGCTTAGACAAGAAATGGTGGGGGCTACTCCCAGGAGCAAGTATAAATAGGAAGAGAGGAGTGTGTATGAAGTAGATAGGGAACTGGATAGGGACCAGATGGAGACAGAGCTCTGAGTTAGAGTTAGAGGTTTATTGGACTGAGGGGTTTTAACAATCAACGTGGCTGAGATACACTGCTGAAAGGGGCAACAACCATAGTGGCTGACATACACTACTGGAAGAGGTTTGAGTGTCCAGGTTGGAACTAAGGCCCTGGACAGATGGGTGAAAAGTAGCATCCTGTGGGCGGGGTGCAGGCTGAGCATCCCCATGCTCAAAGTGCTCACCATGCTCCCTGGGCACCATCTTGGCACATGCCCATTCAGACAGTGCATGCCATGATGATGCCCCTTTGGTGCAGTGTCCAAACAGTGCTGCGCCAAAGGGGTGTCATCAAGCCATATGTCAGTGGCTATGGTGCCCCTTAGTGGGCACAAAAAAGAGCTGGAAAAACTGGCTCTTTTTTGTGCTTTGTGGAAGCCGGATTGGTGCCATGGTGTGCGTTTGTCACTGCACTGTTCTGGGGCAGAAAGGGGAGGCATCTCGCCACCCTTTCCTGCCCATCTGTACAGCCCCTAAGAGAGTTCAAGTGTGGAAGTTTCATTAAAGTGACTAAGGGAGTCACAATTTACCAGGAAGGTAAAAAAGGACAGAGAATAGCTAAAGGGTCTGTGTGAACCAGGAATATAAGAACCACTTAGAAAAATACAGTGAAAGGAATTGTTATACATTGTAACTAATAAAACAATTATACACTGTCTCACTCTTGAATTCCATCCACAAGAAGGATACTGTAAACAAGATGATTTGTAAATAAAGTTTTCCTTTTTTGTTTTGAGAAGTGGTTGCTTGAAGTGATTTAAATAAATATCTGTGAAACACTACCAGGAGTTAATAATACTTCAGAATAATGAGTGTCTTGTTATCCTACAGAGTGGCCCAGAGGTCAAGGAAAAGGGTGTCACTCAAGTGAGGGATCTGAGTTTGAGGGTCTTGTCGTGCAATTTGGCAGCAGCTAGGGAGGTAGCCATCACATATTGGTGGCAGCGGTGGGATGAAAAGACCCATTGTGTTGCCATCCAAGAAAAATAGTTGGATGTCTGAGTCTCACCTTCACATAAGTGGTGGCAGCAGTGGTACACAGTAAAAAGTAGTGAAAGATTTTGAGAGATTTTGGCAGTGCCATGTTGTCACCTTCACACGTTCTCTTGTTCACAGAGTTCTGTTTGTGTTCACACTGTTTTCCGCTACACTCCAAGACCCCTGTTTTGTTTGCTCTGAAACAGCTTGGCAATGAAAACAGAGATTAGCTCAGGTAATGGCAGAACAACTGCTCTGATTCCTGAATTGGCACAGAAAGCTGCTGAAGACAGCTTGTTCTGGCAGGCATCATTACTGGCATAAGGACACCCTCTCTTAATGTTACAAAATAGATTGCTAGGAGTCTGAAATAGCTACGACTCCACCATCCACTTTTGCACAGTTCAAGGTGCAACAGAAATTCTTTGAAAACTTTCCCCTTCCAAAACATTTTTTAAAAATTGCATTTTGAGGGTTTTTTTTAATTTCCCTTCTGATTTAAACTTTTTCATGTTCCAATCTAGAAGAACACTCTGTTTCCTCCTTCTCCACAGATTCAAACTAGAAATGGAGCACTTCAAACTGAAAAACTCCAGGTTTTCCACTCCCGAGTGAGAATCTTGGAGAAATATAAATTAAAATTAGTTTCAGCACATTGAATTAATTATTCCATTTATTGCTTATTATCTTGCTTTGTGGTTTTACGTGCCTCTGAACTGTAGATGGGATTAGAAAGAAAAAGCAGAGTATCAACTAATTAAACTCAGGCCGCCAAAAGAGAGAAAAAAAAAGAAGCTTGAAAGCTTTGGAGGGAAAATGGGGGTGGTATGGGAAGGAAATTCATTAAACTTCATTAAACAAAACAAAAAAGTCATAAAACATATATGTATATACAGTAAGAATACAGTTTATGCTTATTTACGGCAACTGCTGAGCCAGAAAAAAAGGAAAATAATTAGTATATTGGAAGGAAATCTCACATTTCAAAAGAAAAAAACCCTCAAGAGATTACTAAAAAGGATGTTCATTTAGATGAGGGCTGTATTTCGTTAAGTAATTTCCCCAAACTGCTTCAGTCACATTGAATGAAAGGGTTGTAGGTTATGAGTATATGATGCATCATTTTTAAGCCTCCAGAGGAGAAAAATCATTAGCCAATGGTAGGAATTACTTAGCTCCAAGGAAGACATCCACTAGAGAGAGGGGAAAGGCAGAGACTGAGAATTTTAAGATAAGGTGTTCCACACATATACTTTTCATGCACCTGTTGCAATAAGGAAGGTGGGAAAAATATGAGCACTAAATAGCACTAAGCCAATCACACACACACACACACACACACACACACACACACACATCTTATTAAGAAGTGATTTTCACAAAAACATAACACATCTTGTCCCACAGTCAGTCAGATAGCATGGCACTGAGATGGCATACGTTCCCCTATTTATTTGATTATATGATTGTAGCACCCTTGAGATTAACTGAAGGATAGAGATTGGTAGCATGGGTTTTTGTAAACTTGAGCCTACTTCCTCAGATGCATTTGATGGAGTGGAAATCCCAGGAAAACCAAAGGGTTCTGGTAAAAACTGAAAAAGAGAATAATAGCACCCTGGAGCAAAAAATAATAATAATAAAAAAAGTATTATCTAAAAGGGTAAAATTACCCCACTGAAAGATCTAAAATGCTAAGGGTGAATAAAATATCCAAAATACAAATCCAGAGAAACTAAACCCTGGTAAAAAGCCAATAAAACCACAGAAGGGGTGAAGAAAAGCCCCCTCCATATTTTTCTTTTGGCAATTATAAACAATACTAATTATAAAACAAAAGGCCAGACGCGTTTTGACCTGTGTCTTCTTCAGTGGCCTGTCAATATTTAAAATATAAAAAGTATAATAACTCCTTAGCAAACAATGTAACTTTGCTGAATTCAAAAGCTGCAGTTACATTGTTTGCTAAGGAGTTATTATACTTTTTATATTTTAAATATTGACAGGCCACTGAAGAAGATGTAGGTCGAAACGCGTCTGGCCTTTTGTTTTATAAATAGTATTGTTTATAATTGCCAAAAGAAAAATATAGAGGGGGCAAACACACACCATGGCCCCAATCCATCTGGAACCTGGCCTAAATGGGAGCAAAAAAGATCTGCTCCCATTTGGGTTGGGAAAGAGCTGTCTTTCTCACCCAGGGGGGCTTCAAGATGCTCTGGCAGTATGTAAACACCACACTGCCAAAACATCTTGAAGCCGCCCATGGCTGGGCAGCTGCCCAGGTTCCAGGCAGCTTCCAGACATCTTCGGAGCATGCAGTGTATAAACACCATGCTCCCAAGATGCCCAGAAGTGAGCTTGTTTCAGCCCTTTCTAAGTGTAGAGAACAGATGACAAGTTCAGTTTTAACAATGGTTGTTGAGGGACAAGTCAAGGGTGTTGCCTAAAATCAAGGTTAGTAGATAACCACATGAATGAATATTGAGGTGCAATATGGGAGCCAAAAATTGATTGTGCATTTTGCCATTTTGATATTGTGAATGGCTCTTATCACTCGGAACATTTTCAAGCATGAAGAATGTGCACTCAGAGTCCCAGAGATTTTTACACATATCCTAACATCCGATTTAGTCCTACACATGTAACAGGTAAATGTCTACATTGGGCTAAACAGAAACAAAATTAAAAGTTAGATTAAAGTTCAACATGTTCATTTATTACTGAACTGCATCCAAGTCAAATCAATGAAGCAATCTTGAGTCTGAATCAATCAAGTTGAGTCTACATCACTGGTTTGGCCCATGGTATAGGCCACATTTGCTAAACAACCTCATCTCAATGGACCTCTTGGATGCCAAACATTGAAGGATAGAAACCAACAAACTTGCAGCATCCTTCTCCGTTAATATCAAAGCCAGTGCTGCATCCCACCCTCAGCACTGTAGAACACCAAGAAAGTTCAGTGGCTAGTTTAAGCCACTCTTAAAATAAAGCTTGGATAAGATCCCAAGGTCTACAGTTCTTTTAATCTTGGCACAATGTCAAAACTATAGAAATAAAAATCTTCTCCATTTTTTTCTGAATATAAGAGAAAAATAAGAATAGTCATTTTGATATTAATTGCTAATCTGTATTCACATTAGGGCAAATCTTGATACACTTTAATAGGATCACTGAAAAGCTATCATAGCAAGTGAACAGTTTTAATTTAATTATATTAGAAGGCTGGAGTATGCAAGAAATATCCACTTTGCAGTAACCTGTCTTGATTATGATGGGAAAGAATTATAGGGATGCTAATTACACAGTAACAAGGAGAAATCATTGCCTAGAAAATGGATTCAAGGCATGGGTCATGAGAAAAACTGACATCTTAACTATGTTTGTAGAGGCTATTGTTGAAAACACAGACTAAATCCAGTTTTAATTCCAAGTACAATACAACCATTGTAGTAACTATATTAATGATGACTGAGAAATTCCATTCGTTTCAATGGGGACTGAATTTGAATTTAGCCCAGGAATGGAAAGCATGTGGCTCTATAGATCTTATTGGACTGCAAGTCCCAGCAGCCTCAGCCAGCATAGTCAATGATGAGGAATGTTGAGAGCTGCAGTTCAACAAAATTTACGTATAGAAGAGTTTATTCCTGGTGTTTCACCAGCTGCTGTGGATGTCATCTTCAGAGAATGCTGGCATGGAAGACAGTGGGATATATAAACTGTTGGTTGAGCAGAAGTGATTAGCATGTTAATCTGTGTATTGTTCTGTTGTTGAATGGCTAGGTCTCAGGGTGTCTATTTAATAAATGATCCATTGTCTGATGGGGGACCACTCACCCTGGGTGGTTTTCATTTGCATTTCCTGGGTCTTGGTTTTGGTGTTTTTCAGGATTGGTAGCCAAACTTTGGTGGGATACAGGACTTGGTAGCCAAACTTTGATGGGATACAGGACCCTTTGGGGCGGCCTGCACCCACCCCTTTCCCCGATGGATTGGCCTGGAAAGGGGTGTCCTTGGGGCTTCATGCTCCAAGGACACCCCAACAGTGGCGGGGAAAGGGAGAAAGGGGCCACTCGGCCCCTTTCTCTCTGTATCGCTGGTGCGGCTGTTTAAAGGCCACGCCAGGTGATACACATGGCGGAAGGAACTCCGAAATGGAGCTCCTTTCAGCGCCGCTGAAGGGGCGCCAAGACGTAACGGCCATGCCATGCAGTTTGGACGCGATGCAGCCGTTACATCAAAATGGTGGCGCCTGTGTGTACAGGGCGCCGCCATTTTGATGCCCCCGTCACGTGCTAGGAGTGAGGCCGGTATGGACGCTGCATCCGCAGCCAAACCCTAACACATGACGGGGCGGCACAAAGGTCCATTTAAATCAGGCCTTTGTTTACCATTTTTTCTTTCCTGTTCAAGTTGTCCAGGTGTTTATGGATTTCAATGGCTTCTCTGTGCATTTAAACACGAATCAAGGAACATGAGAGTCACTGCAGACTGGGTCAGCCAGAAAAATCAGCAGTACCAGAACATATTATAAACCACCCTGGACATAAATGCTGTTTGAAAACACTGAAATTCTGGACCATGACAACAACTATAAGGTCAGGATGCTGGCTGTGAAAGCTGTAAAAATGTAATTGAATGTACCTGGGATTTTGTTGTTGACACTACAATCAATTGTAAATGATCCCTGCAGCACCAGGGAGCCCTAGTGTCACAGTAGTTAAATGTCAGTACTGCAGCCATAAGCCACAAGGTTGTGAGTTCAATCCCAGCCAGGAGCTCCAGGGTTGACTCAGCTTAACATTCTTCCAGCTTTTGGGGCACAATTAGTTTACAGATTGTAAACCACTACGGAGTGCTTAAGTGCACTGATAAACAGTTTAGAAATGTACTTGCTATTGCTATTCCTTGTTATCTAAGGGCACCAGGGAATCAAGGAGTTGTTTCTGTGGTTCTTCTTCTTCTTCTTCTTCTTCTTCTTCTTCTTCTTCTTCTTCTTCTTCTTCTTCTTCTTTCATATTTGTACTGTCAAAATCTTGATGCTATGGGAGAATAATGTCACACATTTACTCAGAACGATACAAACGCCATCTCTGGACTATTTTATCATAGTTATCATGGTTTATCATGACCATAATTAGCACCAAAGGTTTGCAAAGAGACTTTTAGGAATCTACTATAAAAAGCAGAGTTTGAATTATTATTATTATTATTATTATTATTATTATTATTATTATTATTATACATTTTCTTCTAAACTAATAAAGAATTTAACCTTTCTTCTCACCCAAGAACATTCAGTACCTGATAAGTAAACTTGGCCACTTGACTGTTTAAATATTATAAAACAATTCAAAAGGGTCTACTATAACATTAAAAATAATTAGAACAGTAACCAAAAGCAGAACAGAACTACTCCTACAGACACAGTATACTATATCAATGTTTCAGTGTGAAAAAGGAATGAATTTGTGCCTTCTGTCCAGGACCAAGCTGGTGCCACAAATATGAGTGGGTCTTCTGAGAAACAAGGCACTTGAGAAGTATGCACCTTATTTCTGAATACATGCCCAGTTGTTGTTGAGACTGGTTGCAATTGTCTTCAAAAACAAGGTATTCACCATATTTTCTGATGTATTCTTGCAGCAGCAGCAGAAATTCTGATGTGGCCAGCTTTGCCCTGACTGGGTTATTCAGTTGCCAGTGGATTCGGGGGCAGGAGACAATATTGTTCCACAACCCCATGACATTCCGTCCCTCTTTAAATGGAGGGGTAAGATTCTCATGGAATTTAGGAAACAGAATTTTCAGAACAGTCTGTAACTATCTGTTGAAGACTCCCAAAGTGTAATAATATTCAATTATCAGCACACAAATCCACCTACTAGCAGGAATTTATTTTCGTAATGGACACTACTGTAGCATGAAATTGGAGTAGGATTTACGTACAGCCAAAATGGATTACAATATTTTTTTCAAATGAAAAATAGTTTCAAGCTGTGGGCTGGAACTTCTGCTTTTGTTGCTGTTGTGGTACAGAATCAACTTTTGCTGCATTTTGGAATCTATGCACTGGTTCACACATGCATGTACATTGCTTGTTTAATTCTGTGCTTGATAACTCATTGTTAAATGTGTGGAGCAGATTCAGCTGGAAAGCCTTATGTTTTGAAATGATATTAGGTTATGTTGGAAAAAATAATTTCCCTTTCCTGTTCTCACACCTATCTGCTACCCTTCACAGTGCCACAATGAATCTTAAGACACTGGAGATGAGGCCACTGATGGGATAGAGCTCTTGTTAAATTTGGCTAAGGAGGCTTCTTCAGAAATGTTTTAAGTGCACCTGGAGTGGACAGATGATGGAGTGAAGAGCAAAAGAAAATGATTTCCCACAAGTGAGATGATCCAAAATCAATAATCAGCCCAGAAGGAAAAGCTACAACTAAAATTAAAATTCCATGAAACATCACTAAATGAGTTCCCCAAAGATCAAAACAAACAGAAAGCTGGCCATTTTGACTCATGAGACTGAGGAGAATTTAAAAAAAAAAGGTAGAGAGATTAGCTTTACGTATCATAAATCATCACTAAAGGGCAAAAAGACTTTGTTGCCTCCCTCCCTCCCTTTCATTTTCACCTTTAAGAACTCTTTGTTTGATTGCTCAGCTGCATCTACACTGAACGGTCATTAATTGACCAAAAAAATGAATGCTATACTTGCTGCTATAACTGAAAATAATGGCCTTAAAACAAACAAACATGTCAAATTTTGAAACTAATCATCTGGGAGAAATGGCCAACAGTGCAGCCCAAATGGAATAATTTCTCAGAGGAGAGACATCATTGCTCATTGAATTCAAGAACATCTCAGAGAAGAAAAGACTGCTAATAGACCTAAATAATTAGAGCCAAACATCAGCCCAAAATGGGATTATGAATTTTCTATGTAACATGTCAATTCACTATGTCTAATAAGGTCTTAGTGTGTACAATTTTTCATGTAGTTAATCATGGGGTGGCAAGTGACAGCCATTTCCAAATATGGTATCCTCTTGCCAAGAAACCAAACATGTAGGTCTCCTCTGAAATGCTTTCCTATGTCTGGTACCATTACAACCATTAAGGACCATACTTTCTCTTTAGGATGATAATGTTTAATGGTTGTTTCCTAATGGCTGAGATCCTATGTGTATAAAGCTCTGCACACACAATTCAGTGTCCTCTCATTGCACAAAAGCAGTCAAACTCCACAATTAGTTCCTGCTGCTGTTGTGTAGTACCAGTGGGGAAGAGAAGGAAGAGGTAGATAGTTCAGATCAGGGAGATACAGCTGGTCTTGACTGCTCAGTTAGAGAGGGGAAAAGGAAATAAGGGAACACTTTCAAATGGAGTGTACCCACCTTTTCCTTCCACTAGGAGGTCAGGGCAACTGGCTCTTCATGGTCTGAATTGCACCTACCTTCTCTTCTCACCAGGGTTCAACAACAGCAGGGTTCAATCTATTGAAGAGTGTGAGGTTTTGGGACAAACCACAAAGACAAATAAGTAGCCCTCTGTGCCCCATCCAAAGCAGAACTTCCTTGAATGTAACAAGCAGATTGCCAGCTGGTAATTAAAACTAAAGGCTAGTTTTTTGAATGGTGCATTTTCAAGTCATTTCCGACTGATGGAGACCCTAAAGTTTATCATGGGGTTTTCTTGACAAAATTTATTCAGAGGAGATTTGCCATTGCCTTCCCCTGAGGCTGAGAACATGCGACATGTCCAAGGTCACCCAGTGGGTTTCATGGCCGAGCTGGGAATCCGACTCCAATATCCAGAGTTGTAGGCCAACACACAAACCACTATGCTATGCTGGCTCTCATTTTTTAGAGAGATGAAAAACTTTCAAACTGAGATCATGTGACTGTTCACATGACACACCTCCTCTGTCTCATTCCTAAGATATGCATGTAGGGTCCTTTTAAAACATATCCTGCTTACCATATGGATACCATATGTAAGCTAAAGAACATGGGAAGGGGTTCAGAGGTTATAATACTATTTTCTCCTCCATGGATCATTCATGTGTGGGTGTTTGTGTGAGTGGCTGGATGGGTGGGTGTATTAGAGGTGCAAATCTTCACTTATTTCATCTCTGCATTCAACACAAATACTTTTTCCCTGTTTCATGAGAATACAAAAGATTGTGCACCGTTTTCAAGCTCTATCTCTAATTCTGAACTATGCTCAATAAGATTCATTTGTGTAATGCACATATTTTTTTTTCAGTTTATAAAACTTGTCCTGAGGCTGAAACCGTTTTTTATCCATAAAACACTATTTTTTGTTCAGCAGACAATAATGGGAAAGGGGAGATGTTTGCCCAGGAAACATTTTGTGACCCCCAAAATATTTTTCAGCCAGTCAGTCTTTATTAGGCATACAACAACAACATACATTTACAATAAAACTTCAGGATCATTATTAAAATTTAAGCCATAATCTTGTTGCCTCCACCAGAAAATTGGCCATTAGCCTGGTAATATGCGGGTTCCAATCTTCCAATAAGTATTCCACTGATAACCCATCCAAACAGATATTCATTTCCAATAATCTTTTTAACAATTTCCCCCTCAGAATTATATACAATGGACAAAACAATACAATATGATGGAGAACATTTGGAGCTTGATCACAGTGAGATACATGATTCAAAAATGGGGTCTGCAAATATCTGCCCCTGGTCACATTTGAGGGGTGTACATTCAATCTTGCCAACAAAAAGGCCTTCCTTGACACCAGCAGTGAAAGGGTTTGAAAATAATCCTGGATCCTACCCTGCAAGGGGGGGGGGGGATACGGAGCATCGCTGGAGAACACATTCTTGGAGAAGTTGGATAGGTCAGTTGATGTTCTCTCTCTTCAAGGCAGAACCTAATAGATGAAAGACACTTCTTTTCGGTTAGTAAAAGGAGAGAATCAAAATTTAATCCTACAGAAATTACTTTACTTTCATAAAATTTAGCCCAACTGGCATAGTAAACATCAGATAGTAGGAACCATAAAAGATTGGATCTATTAGGCCTGAAATGTATCTTAAACCAAAACCTGTAAGTCATCAACCAGGCTTCAGTTTCAAGAGCATTAAATCCCAACATTCAATATTTTTCTATTCAGGAATTAGCATGTTTGTGCAGGCTATGTGATATGCACATACTTTGGCATAAGCAACTATGTTCATTGCCCTCACCAATATTTTTTGTAGACTAATCAGCATGTTTTGTACTAGCTACACATTCTCCTTACCCAAAATAGTGCTTTAGCACAAGGAACACAATTTCTGTCCCCCAAAACCACACTGTGTATAGAAAACCCACATGCATTTTTATTTTTATTTTGGGGGGTGCATGTGTGCAAATGAATTTTCTGCAACTGGCTTTCCTTTGCAGAGTTAGGACATCCTTCCTTAGTTGAGACAGTGAATGTTCATGAGCCTTGTTCACCTCCTTCTTATGGAGAGGAGGGGAAATTATGTGGACTCTCTCTCTCTTCATACTGAAAAGATGTAAAACCTTTTCAGTACAGCTTTTTAAATTGATATTCATAAGTGAAAATACTAATTTTTAATTTGATATTTCATTATTTTTATTTAATTTTTAATTTTGATCATTATTATTTTTTGTACATTGTGAGCAACACAGATAAGTTTTGAATAAATAAATACCTTGAAAGGCAGGAGAACAAGAATGTTTGTGTATTTATTTTGTTTAAAACTTCCTGTTGTTTGCAAATGGAAGAAAGCTTGAAAGGTGGAGAGTCCGTCCATTTTTTTTTCCAGGGGTGGATACTTATTTCCCAGCTGAAAATGCTTATGCATTTTCAAGTAGGAAAATATATAGTTAAAGCACCTTTTTCACCATCCTTATCATTTATTTATGTCTCTTTCTCCTTTTATTTATTTATTTATTTATAGGCATTTCTGTGGCACTCATCTCTGCAGTATCTGAACAGTTACAATCAAAAGGCCATTCCTCTGAGCAAATACAAAAAAACAAATAAAATGAAATAAAAACCCTATTCTCCATTTATTCCTCAATACATTCTTTTGTTACTGGAGGATTTTATAGCAGAGTTAAGGAAAGCACTAGAATTCTTGCTGCAGCTGCATTTGGCTTCTAAAATAATCAATAATGTGAACCCAGATTTTTGCTTGTTTTGTCATTATACAAAGTTATATTTAAAAAAACGATCCCAAAACTCTTTCTCCCTTCTTTTTTATTTGTGCTGCTGAAGGAGATTATCTTCTACCCTGTGGATCTTCTCTCTCTCACTCATGCTCTTTTTATTTTGAATAGAAATCATTTTTTGGCATTTCTGCTTCACACAGTAGGTAAAAAACCTGGGAACATGGTGGAAATCAATGTTTGTTTTTTTCTTAAATAGCTTCACAATTATTCGTTTTATTTATTTATATGGCAAATGTATACTACTTAAAATAACTTTCCATTTGCCACAGAGAATGACCTTAGGGTTGTTTTTATCCAACCTCTCTCACTGAATTAGCTTGACTTTTATTAGATATGAGGCTTACAAAGGCTAAAAACAATTTCCAAATTATAATTTCTGAAATTGTGCCATAAAAATATATAGTCTAGCTAATCTTCTGCTAGCCCAACCCAATCCTTGAAACATTTTTATGTTTTTAGATGGTGTTGAGACCTCTCCGTGAAAAGAAATTTTCTGAGATAGCCATGAAAACATTTTTATGTAGACAGGTTGAATCTCCCTTATTGGAAATGATTGGGACCAGAAGTGTTCTGGATATTGGAATATTTGCATATGCATGAGATATCCTGGAGATGAGACCCAAGTCTAAACATGAAATTCATTTAAGCTTCAAATACACCTTATAAACATAGCTTGAAGTAATTTTATACATACCTGTATACGTAATATTTTGAAATATTTTTACATAAAACAAAGTTATTGTTGTTGTTGTTGTTGTTTTGTTCTGAACCATCAGAAAGCAAAGATGCCACTATCTCAGCCACCCATGTGGACTATTTTTGAATTTGGAGTATTTGGAATTTGGGAATTTGAGTAAGGGATACTCAGTGTGTGCCTGTTGTAGGTTTACTCTCTGAAGTCATTGACTGCTGGCAAGACATAAGCAGCCACTTGGGGTTAGTAGGACCTCAGGTCATCTCATCTAGGAATGGGTTTGAATTAACTTTGGTAATTTTCTAAATAAATAAATAAAGACATACCAAAATTAACAGTTTGTTTTCATGAGGAAAGAAATCTGAACTTTAATACAAAAAGAATATGAGGGGAGGGGACAGAAAACCTCATATTTCCATGAGAGGGACTGGATAAAATATTAGCTCAAAGGTCTATCAGATATAAGTGTCAGAGCCCTACATCAGGTGTAACTCAGTTCTCAATACAGAAAATTTCAATGTCAGATTTTAAGAGCTAAACACTCTTCTAGGCTTTGTCGCATGTTCTCTTGCACTAAAATGTATTTATTTCCTCTCAATTGCATTTATTTAAAAAAAATAAACTGAAAAGTTCTTATCAAAAATGAAGGGGGGAATTTTTTTCTGACATTCCTAATTCTGTTAAAATATATGCTGGTTCTTTATTCACTATCCTAAAATAATTAAGGGTTTTGTGATGCTAGAGCAAAGTGAGTTTTATTAGTTAGTTATATTATTTGAGCAGCTTATCATGGCAACTCAGTATGTTCCTCCTCTGTGATCTCTGAGTTCCTCATGTACACCTTTAAAATTTCAGATACCTACAGTTTGCTCTGATCAACGTAATTTCACTGAAAAATCTTACACTGAGAATAAAAAGATCCTCATGCTTCATAGACACAAAGCCAGTTTCAGAAAATCAAATCATCAAGCAATTCAGCTATGAAGGAAAGACAGCGTTTTTCTTGTTTAGGTAAGACTAGACATTGCAAAATTAGAGCAAGAATAAAAGCTAATAGTTTTCCTTTTTACTGTTGCCCAAGGTTTTGACTGGGTCCACCTTCAGTTCTGCAAGGTTCAGAACAAACCCCATACCACCTCATGAAGCTCTAACACTGGTTTGAAGTGGCTCAAGTCAACTTGCAATCCAACATCGCAAAGGATTTACCTTTGCAGAAACCTTGTTGCTCTTCTTCAGCAAAACCGGTCGTGAGTGCTTGGTAATTTTATCTTTAATAATGTTTCCTACTAGTTTATCCAGATAATAAGTAAATCATCTAGAATTTCCTAGATCCCCATCAGATTCTCTCTTTTAAAATGAATGTTACATTATCCACTTTCAAACATTACTGTACAGTGACCAATCAAAATTTTCACATTTGAGTTCTTTATGAACTTTCAGAGATTTGCTGGCTTGAACAGGCAGTTTGCTTGATTTCTATTTGGCATGGTTTGAACTTCTTCTGTGGTTAACACTTTAATAAGCTTAGAGCATAGCCCCCAGGGACAAGCTCGGCTCAGAACGAAAGGGAGCGGGATGGGAACTGAATGGGGCAAAGGACACATTTTATCGAATGCCGGAATGCCTCCGCCGCTGCCGGAAGTTCCCATTCCATTCCTGATCCATCCTGCAGGAGGTGATTTTCAGGAACTGAAAAAGTTCCTGAAAATCACCTTCGGTGGGACGGATCAGGAATGGAATGGAAACTTCTGGTCTTGGCATTGACATTCCAGCATGTAATAAAATGCTTTCTTTGCCCCATTCAGTTCCCATCCCACTCCCTTTCGTTCCATGCCGAGCTTGTCCCTGGGGGCTATGCAGTAAGCTTATTAGTTTACGCTTGAGATTTCTTTTTCTGAAAATATCAGCTCATGGGTATTTGCCCTATAGTTCTGTTTTGTTTTTTTAAATCCTTTCTCATTACCACCACACATATGAACACCATTAAATCTTTTGAACTCTGAGATTCATTGTTAGGTTTAGCCCACTACAGTGAAACAATTTTTAATTTTTGTATTGTGCAGATTACTTTTACATTTACAGACCCCCTTTTCTCCCCTCTTTCTCCTTTAGATAGATAGATAGCACACTGAATAATATTAATCTGCAACCTTCAACATCACACCATAAAAAGGAGAGAAGACACCATGAGGTGGCAGTGCAAGTTTTTATTGATCAGTACCAAAAAGGGATGTATCTCTTTACCACCCTTGAGTGTGAGCCAGTGGCTCTCATTGGGTGCTACTGGCCAAATGCATCTGTGTGTCCATATCAGACTTATCGGTCCAATGCTTCATATCCATGTCTTGGGATATATGCAAGGGCACTGGAACTCCCTTCCTCTCAGTAACTAGCTATACTTCATGCTACACACACCATGCCATTGCACTAGCCATCATTACTGTCGTTTCTCCCCAGTTCCAGTCCACCATAAACAGAATAGTTTTCATTCTTATACTACTGTATAAATATACTGTAACACTTATTCAATTAGATGTTTTTTTCTTTGTGTACGACTCTTGTTTTATTTTCTCTTATTTAACAATACTTCTTTACTGTATTTAAACAGAAACCTAGGGTTTTTCAATAGTTTGTAACTGTAGAGGATTAATTAACACACACAAATATTTTTCTTCCTTTTCCTTTCTGTTTGTGTTAATTGCTTCTCCAGGATGCTTCGCAATGGGAAAGCTGCCTCTTTGCAAAGTGCAGCTGTTGTGCATAAAAGAATTATTCACACTTAACAGAATCATGTTTGGACAGGAATATGCTTTAGACTGATGAAGTATCAGAACAGCACAAGATATAACAAGGAAGTTGTATTGTTGATGTGGGCTTTGCATCAAATGGGAAACTTTATGAGTTTTGTTTAATGTAAACTACTAATATTTTTTATTAAAAAGAAACAGGCTCTGTATACTTCCATAAGCTCTTTAATTTTCTTCTGCAAATGGCTAAATGAAATAGCCAAGTTTCTTAACCTTTTAAACTTAACTTTATATTAATTATCTGTCAAAATATTCTGCTCAAAGGTGCTTTTTGAAAAACTTGGGGTAAAAATATTAGGTTTATTATTTAGTTGAACTTGAACATTAAAGCAAGTTCAGAATATTGGGGCATGTAGACTCAAGAAGTCTAACATGCACACATGCAGAAGACTTGCATGTAGGCAGGAACCCCAGCAGAAGGTCTCTGTGTGAAGCTCAGCTCAGCTCCAGGCTACAAAGGAAAAATCCTTCCACGCAGACTGCTACTTTTCCTGGAGAATGAATTGCTGGACAGCTGGTATCTCTCAAAAAGAGCTTTGATTGTCAGGGTCAAGATATATTTACAACTATACAAACAATCAAATTGCTCCACCAAACAACACCAACCACTTTCAACCACATGGAGAAATGATCCCTCTCCCTTATAAAGCTTTTCCCTCTTGGGGTCTTGAGCCCTTCCCACTTCTGGGATGTCCACGAGTCTTCTATCATGTGACAGCTATGACTCTGCACAATTGAAGCCTGGTGGTATCACCTCCTGTGCCTGTGTCTTCAGCTTCCTATGACTCACAGCTCTTCAAATGCTCGCTCATGATGCCTGCTACTTGAACTATAGTGACCCTGTCACCTTTTTCCCAGTTCCTCTTGTGGCCACATCCATGGCATTTTCTGGACCAGAGTGCTTTGTGCTCTGACAACCCCCTCCAAAATGGCATGTGATATGTTTTAATGTGCCACTTGCATTTTCCCCAAATGGCATGTAGACTTACATGCTGATACCCAACCTGCTGACCATGGAAGGATCTGTTTTTTTCTGGCTCCATGGGAGAGGAAATCTAGTGAAAAAGCACAGGGCACAGTGCTATGATGAATTCTGGCTATATCGTCGCTGCCTTATCCTTGAAGTGTTGTTAGAATGCACCTTGTCATTGACAGGGAAAACCTGTTAATAAACTCTCCATCATTCTGGTACAGCTTTACTCCTCACATGCAATAAATTACTCACGTGGCAGTTCTGGGACTGGGCAGTCATATGGTGTCAGTGTCTCCCACACTCCACATCACTATTCCAGAACAGCCTATTTTGGGCATTTTAAAAAACATTCATTTGTTTATATCACATTAGCACAACTCCTGAATTTCATTTTTAAAAAAGCCCACACAGAACCCTGAAAGGCATACAGAAAAGCAGGATTAAGGATAAGGATAGAAGAGAGCATGTGGGAGCAGCAACAACCCGGTTGCACTATTAAAAAAACTTGCAATAAGGAATGCTCCCAAAACAGTATATATCCATTGTCTTTCATTAATGCAATCATAGCAAGAATGAGAGTCATGTGATATCTTATGCAATTGTAAGTGTATCTTATGCAGTTGAATGTGAATATTGTGCAATTAATGGATTAATAATAATAATAATAATAAATTTTTTATTTATATACCGCCCTGTGGCGAACCAATCCGGGCGGTTTACAACATTAAAATAACATACAGCATAAAAACAATATATTTCCCTCCCCCCTTAAAAAGTTATTAAACAACATATCTAATTTAAAACCACAATAACTAGTTAAAATAACAATAAATTAAACAAAATAATACCAACCAATAAACCACTGCAACTTCAATTCTAAAGAAAAGGGGCTTTGGAGACATTACTGAGGAGGGGGGAAATCTTGAGATCCTGAGGCCGGGATATTTCAATCTGGGAAGGCCTGCCTGAAGAGATCCGTCTTGACAGCCTTTTTGAAGCTGTCCAAAGATGTTAATTGACGGATCTCATCCGGCAGGCCGTTCCAGAGCCTGGGGGCGACAACAGAGAAAGCCCTCCGGGAGGTCGCCGCAAGCCTCGATTTTTGAGGCTGCAACAAGTTCCTCCCAGAGGACCGGAGAGCGCGGGGAGGATTGTATGGGAGGAGGCGGTCTCTGAGATAGCTTGGACCCAAGCCATTTAGGGCTTTAAAGGTAATAACCAACACCTTGTACTGGGCCCGGAAACCAATAGGCAGCCAGTGGAGGGACCTCAAAACTGGAGTGATATGGTCCCTTCTGAATGTTCCTGACACAAGCCTGGCTGCCATGTTTTGAACCAGCTGTAGTTTCCGAACCAGGCACAAGGGTAGCCCCATGTAGAGCGCATTACAGAAGTCAAGGCGTGAGGTTACCAGCGCGTGCACAACTGTCTCGAGATCCCTTACTTCCAGAAAAGGGCGCAGCTGGCGTATCAGCCGAAGCTGATAACAGGCGCTCCTGACCGTCGCATTCACCTGATCTATCATCAGGAGCGACGAGTCAAGGAGCACCCCCAGACTGCGAACACAGTCACTAGAGGAGAGTGTGACCCCGTCCAGGACTGGTGGTTGCAACCCAATTCTTGGTTTCGGGGCCGCTACTGTGAGCACCTCCGTCTTGTTCGGATTCAGCTTCAATCTGTTTTTCCTCATCCAGCCCATTACCGCCCGAAGACATTCATTGAGAGAAGAGATGCCATTAGAATTCGAGGCCAACGAACGAGACATGGAGAAATAGATTTGGGTGTCATCAGCGTACTGATAGCACCCAGCACCATAACTCCGTATGATCTCACCCAGCGGCTTCATATAGATGTTAAACAACATTGGGGACAAAATAGCTCCCTGAGGGACTCCACAAAGGAGCTCCCTCTTTCTGGAGCTACTGTCCTCGATCAGCACCCTCTGGGACCTGCCCGAGAGGTAGGACCGGAACCACTGCAATGCAGTGCCTCCGATACCTAATCCCCCCCAAGCGGTCCAGGAGGATGCCGTGATCTATCGTATCGAAAGCCGCTGAGAGGTCTAAGAGCACCAACTGGGTCACACTACCCCTGTCGATGCTCAGACGCAGATCGTCAGTCAAGGCAACCATGGCAGTCTGAATTCATGCCCATATTTAATTTTAAACATCTTATGGTCAACCATCATTAAGATGGTGGAGCATCTTAATGCAAGACACTATGCAAGAAAAAGCATAGTCTTTATAAGTATATCTAGTAAACAATGTTTCATTAGCTGTTTGATTAGATGCAGTAGCAATGTTTGCCTGAATGTAGTTGCAAGTGTCATAAAGTTATTTGTTCTGTTTAATAGAATAGCTGATGTTTTAAAAAGAGGTTGGAAATAATGTGCTATAAATAATGTGTTATGTGTTATGTTTTGGGGTTAATGTTTTTATAAATATTAATAAAAGAGAGAAATGGAGGAAGGAGGTAGTATCTAAGACCCAAACATGGGTTTGTCATATACAAGAATATAAGCTGATAATATTTCAAAAAGCACATATTCAAGTTGACATCTTTGAAATATATACTCATGAGTGGCTAAAGCAATGCAATTTTCTAACTATTAAAGAATAGGTACTGAATGTTTGCCTTTCCAACCTTGGCATACAAGTCTCTGTTAATAATAATAGCTGAACAACACTGAGTGTTGTCTAATATGACTGGCGACTAATGTTCTTGTGCAAAGGTAAACTAGTTCCTGGTCATTATCCATTCAAGCAGCATGGACTTAGTGGTGGAAATAGGTAGTATGGGATCCTGGTTCATGCTCAGGGGGCTAATATGGAACAGAGAGCTAAAAGTATTAAAACAGATGAACCGTTCAAAAATAAATGATGAATAAAGGAGGGCAACTAAAGAGAAGAGGCCTGATGGGTGGCTGAATTTAGCTGCCATTTCCATTGATACACACACACACACACATATCAGTGTCCTTTGTCCTGTCCCCTCATGTCTAAGAGAAATGAACTGAGTCCTTCCAAATTCTGTTGAGATCTGTATGTTTTGTCCCAATGAGAAACAGCAATCAGCCTTTGCTGGAGGAATAATAGGTCTACAGGAGAAAGGAGATATGGACAAGATCTGCCATGATTCAGAATGTGAGGATGTGAGGAAATTTCACCAATGTTTCTTTTATGGCTCAGAAAGATTATTTTAACCCAGCAAGACTGCCTGTGAAGGATTCTCCAACTCACATAAGAGTTTTTCCTTCCATGGGAAACCCAGCCCTCTGAAAGCTTCCCCCTCTTTGTGCCTTGCAGTTTATGCAAAAATCTCTCTATCGTATTTTCCCATTGTGAAGTTAAGTACACCGGGAAAGGGGGGGGAAGAGAGAGAAGAGACAGATAAATAAACTAGAAATAGGCTGAGGGTGTCACAGATGAAGAAAAAACCCACCCCTTGCTTCTGCATTTGTTCATGCAGCATGGCAGTAGCTATCATAATTTTAAATGTTGCTCATTTAGAGACATGTGCACAAATTGATCACAAAAATGTGGAAATTGTCTCAGACAGAAAAGAAAAATCCTCATCACTTTTGGGAGAGTAGTTTTCTTTGTGTTGTCCTGGTTTTGTACCTTCTCATTTAGTACAGGCTGAGTATCTCTTATCTGGAATTCCAAACTCCAAAATACTCCGGAATCCAATGTTGTCTGCATGGCTGGCTGAAATAGTAATACTTTTACTTTCTGAAAATTCACTGCACACAAACCTTGTTCAATGAATAAAATTATGAAAAGTATCATGTATAAAATTACCTTCAAGCTATGTTTATAAGCAGTACAGGCAAACCCCAAACACAGGTTCATCATCCACGGATTTAAGCATCTGCAGATGGCAATCTCCATTACCAATAATTGAAATCTATAGTTTTTGAGGTCCCATCTTTTTTTCCCCTTTGCATCTACAGGGGTGGTGGTGGTGGTGGTGGTGGTGTCCAGAATGGAACTGCCATGGATACTAAGGGACAACTGTATATTAAACATAAATGAATCCCATGTTTAGACCTGGGCCACATCTCCAAGATGTCTCATTATGTATATACAAATATTCCAAAATCTTTTTTAAAAAAAAGAGAAAAGAAATCCAAAACACTTCAGGTCCCAGGCATTTTGGATAAGGAACACAACCTATGTAAGCGGTGCAGAAAGCAAGTTAAGATTTCCATATCTACTCAGAATGTGGTCAGGGAATGACTCTCTGGATTCAATGCAGGGTCAGGATTTTGTCCTCCTTCATTAAGTCTATCCATCTATTTGTTGTCTCCCTCTCTTTCTACTGTTCTCTGCTTTCCCTAAAATTATTCTCTTTTCAAGTGATTCCTTCTCATGATGTAGCCAAAGTATGACAGCCTCAGTTTCATCATCTTAACTTCCAGGGAGAAGCCAAGCTTCATCATCTTGGCTTCCAGGGAGAGTTCAGGTTTCATCTGCCCCCCCCCCCCCTTTGGGGGGTATCTTTAGAGATGCTAAATGACAACATTGTGTTAGTACATGGAGAGTGAGAGATTCAAAGGCAGGTTAGTTCTGTAGTGAGCTGTTCCTCTATTTTCAAACAACAAAGGCACAGATCTTGAGCCAGGAAAGCTAGTGAATTTTTTGAGATAAAGTCCTATTAGACTGTAATGCAAAGGCTCTGGCATTGCAGTCCATTTCTGGCTGCCATATCTATATAAGCACATCAGTGTTCTGGTGGGAGAAAATGCCACTAGAATCTTTCAAAGCCAAGGGTTCATTAACTTTACCATCATCTACTACAACATGTACAGAAGCTGGTCTGATCAAGGACATCCGTCTCTAACAGGGAGCATTTTAATGTGTGAGCTTTAAAAATTTCATTAATACAAATAGCTCTGAACACCAAAGAGTATTATTACTTACTGAAGAAAAATCTGGCTCTTTGTGATTACCAGTTTCATTAGATTATTTTAGAATCTGTTTTCTTGGAGACAGAGGATAAAGCAGGAGTTGGACAGATTTGCTAGAACCAACATGAGCAGGGTTCTTGCCACATTGTGGTTTTAAAAGAACCCAATGATCTATGGAAAAAATAGATGTAGTTATTAAAATACACACACACACACACACACACACACACACACACCCCAATGAAATAAGGCAAATGCAGTGTCTCAGTACTAAAGACACTGACTCTGATGACTGCAAGACCCAAGCACCACATGATGAAGTGAGATTCCACCACTGCCACCAGCTTCTGCCAACCTTGCTGTTCAAAAGCATGTCAAAGTGGAAGTAAATAAATAGGGATCATTTCGGTGGCAAGATAACAACATTACTTGCAGTTATGCTGGTCACATGATCATGGAGCCATCTTTGAAGCTTATTCTTCAGTTAAGTAATGGTGATAAACACCTCTCACTACAGTCAGACATGACCAGACAAACTTGTCAAATGGGAAACATTTACTTTTCTAATGTTCATAATAATAATAGATTACAATTTGAAACCTTCAATAATTAATGAAACAAATTAAAGAGTTGTTGTTGTTGTTTAAAAAGCTCCCTGGTGAAAGATACATCATCACCTAGAAAATATTTTCTAAGGATATTTCCCCACTGGAAATCAGAGGGTGGATGTGGAATTCATTGTTATACTGGCTAAAAGATTTTTCAGTGGAGAAGAATCCTTTAGTGTTTGGTACACATCCATCTTGCCCAAGCTGAAGCTTTTGTTCCAAGAAATGGGGGAGAGTGGTCTAGTGGTGCAAGACAGAGTGGTATTCAAAATTAATTGAACCAATGTGGGCTATTCAAAGAGAATTCTGTCCCTCAGATCTGCTCACTGTAATTTTGAATGGGAATGCTTACACAATCAAGCAGCTTTGCACTGAATACTCACACCATCCATAGTCTTCTATAAGGTAAGGGCAGATTAGATAATGGGCTCCAGAATACTTTATTATTAGATCAGCTCAGCCAATTGGTGTCAAAGTCTTTGTAGCTGTGAAGTCGAAGGTTTTCATGGCTGGCATCCATAGTTTTTTGTGGGTTTTTCAGGCTATGTGGCCATGTTCTAGAAGAGTTTCTTCCTGACATTTTGCCAGCATCTGTGGCTGGAAAAACCCACAAAAAATGTTTGTAGCTGCCTTGCTCTTTCATAACAAGGATACACAACCCAATCACTGGCAGAGGCTTCACAATTTCTGACACAGCAACCAAACAGGACAGCAACGCTGTGCAGCAAAAAAAGGAGCTGCCTAGAACCCTTATGATGCCGCTTCCACCCAGAGGTGTGTGGACAGGGCCGCAACCTTGTGACATAATGGCACCAATATTAGGGTTCAGTGCACATAGATGCTTCGCTGTAGTGAGTCCTAATTTTGGCATCAGGGCATCATAAAGCACCCATGTGTACTGCCCCATAGTCACCTTGAGTGCATTACATTAGATCAGTGATTCCCAAAGGTTGGTCCTCTAGATGTTTTGGACTTCAGCTTCCAAAATCCTAGACAACTGGCTAAGATTACTGTGGTTTCTGGGAGATGACGTCCAAAAGCCCTGGAGAGCCAGAATTTGGGAATCACTGCATTAGATGCACTCTAATGGATCTAATAGACACATGATATTGCTTTGGAATAGTTAGTTTTGGGGACTACAATTAGCAGAGTCCCCTCAGCCAGCATTGCCACTAGAAAAACAGAAATGATTCATGGAACTACCACTCAAAAACAGTTCTCCGAGCTCTGATGCAAGATGATCACAAGGTGAATAGAGAAATGTGGATCTGTGTGCAGGCTATTTGATGATGAACAAGGTGGACAATGAAGCCTTGGAGAGGGATTCTAAAAATAGAGATATTATTTCTCTCTGTGTGTGTGTGTGTGGCTTCAAGTCACTCATATATTTATGGCTTCCCCGTGAATTTTATAGGATTTTCTTATGTAAGAAATACTTAGGGGTGATTTTGCCAGTGTCTTCCTCTGAAACATAGACTACAGCACCTGATATCCATCGTCAGTATCCCATCAAAGTAACAATCAGGGATGGACCTGTTTAGCTTCCATGATTAGGCAGGATCTGGTGTCTTTGGGGTATTTAGATATACTGTATTGTTTTTCCTTCATTGCAGTTGCATAACACAGACAGTGATCAAGTTATGTACAAATATTGATGAAACTGCATGCCTATTGCTGGGAAACAGGCATGATAGGATCATGCCTCCATGTAGAAATATGCTTCTGTTGGGCTTAATAAACCATTTAAGAGTGAGCAATTGCTTTTGTTTTGGAGTTTGAAAGTGGCAGCCAGTGCCTTCCATGTCAGCTGGGCAGTGAATCTCCTCCATGTTTTAGTTTAAACTTTAAAAGAGCTACCAAAACTGAAAAATATATTTGGGGACAAGGGGGCAACCCGTTGCATAGCTCCTTTAATGTTCAGACTAAATCCCAGAACGGATTTACTGCCCCACTGAAATGGCAGTGACCAGTTACCAGCCAAGATGGCCAGTGGCCTTTCAGGCTTAGAGATTCAAGTAGTCATGGTGTCAAAAATAATTATACAAAACCGTAATGTATTACTCAAAGTAAGTTTTCCAGACTCTACCAGAGTCTCCACCTATCTGTGTTTCTTAGCATGCCAAGCACTCACCCACACATGCATACACAAAACATTTAATTGCAACTGACAGTGTTTTAGCCATACTCTTAGTGTAAATAGGTGTTATATATTTTATGAGCAGATTGGAACAGCAAATCAAAATATTATTCTGAATGTAAATATTGTACCTGCAAAGGTAGTACAATTACTTCTTCACAATGATTAAACTAACTTAGCTTAATTCAAAGCAGCAGGACCAACAGGTGTTACTGTTGACATTTATTTTTCTTTTGTTGCCAGATGGAGGTTAGAAGAAATAAATAGTTAAAACACTGGCAGAAAAGAAGAAATGTGCACAATTTTCTGTTGAAGTTTGCAGTTTAGTTTAGGTATGTGGAAAACCCACTTTAGATTTTCTATACGCAGATATTGTCATTTCCCTAAATCCAGCATCTCATTTTTGAGGCACTTTCCCTAATGCATAAGCCCACAATATTTAGATAGCCATTATCTTTACTATTTCAAGGAATCAAAGAATTTTAGAGATGTAAGGTGCTGCAAAGACCTTCAGGTCCAACCCTCCATCAGGCAGTAATACACAAAAAGTACTTCATAATGTATGGGTGGAATCTCTTTTCTTGGAATTGGAATCAATTGGTTCATGTTTTAGTAGATTATTGCATGGGTAGCATCACTTGGTGTGTGTGTGTGTGGGGGGATGCCTACCACTCCTTGCCATGGTTCAGTTTTCCTTGGGGGAACTGAACCATGGTAAGGAGCCAGGCCAAGAGTGCACATGCCCCCAGCACCTCCTTAACATGGCAAGTAGGGGCAGGGCACATGTATATACTTGACCTGCCCCCTTGCTGCAGCTTGGCTTTCCTCTTGGGAGAACTGGGCCATGGAAACGATTCAGATTGAGCACTTGTGTCCCCCATCCTTGCTGTGGCCCATTTCTTCCCCGAGGAAAACTGAGCCAAGGCAAGGAGAGGCAGGTGGGCACGCATGCTCGGCCTGGCCTCTTCCCATGGTGTACTTCTCCCCTGAGGAAAATCAAGCCACAACAAGGAGGGTATGGGGGAGGTGTGCATACTTGTCTTGGCTGAACATGCCCCCAACTCCTTGTGAAGGCCCCACCCCTGCACTACCTGGTAGCTCCACTCCCAACACCAGGTGACACCACAGTCTGACATGCCACTATATTGCACTACACTCTTATAGTGTTGATATTCCACTTTTACAGCTCTGGTTGCCTTTTGTTGCATTCTGAGGTTTGTAGTTCAGTGAGGCCTAAGAGCTCTCTCATTGAGAATTCTAAATGTCGCTCCTTAAATTGCAAATCCCAGTATGCAACAGGAGTCAGCCAGAGCAGTAAAAGTGGAATAGCAGCACTATAAGGATGTAGTGTAGTAATCTCCCTAGGCTAGAGTATCAGAATACAAGTTCACTTCATCATCTACATGACATTCCTTCTTATATTCAAAGAAGTTTATCATGTCAGCCCTGTCTTCTCCAAACTAAACATACTTAACTACTTAAGTTGTTTCTCATAAGGTTTAATTTCAAGATTTCTGACCATACTCGGTCCAAAACACACTGCAGGAATAATCCAATTTGAGACTGCTTTAATGACCCTGGCTCAGTGCTAGGGAATCCTGAGAATTATAGAATAATTATTGTGGCACCAGAGCTCTCTGACAGAGAAAGCTCAATGTCTCACAAAACTACAGTTCCCAGAGTTCCTGAGCATTGAGCCAGGACAGTTAAAGTGGTCTCTAGATAGATGATTTCTATAGTGTGTTTTGGGCCCCAGTCAACTTTTACTGGGCTCATTCCAGTTTGTCAATATTCTTTAGCTGTGATGGTTAGAACTGGATACAGGTATCCTGCTGAGGAATACCTTGAATGGCAAAAAGTGTGACACTACTACATCCCTTAATCTGGACACTATGCTCCTACTGATGCTACCTAGAATAGCATTTATTTCTTTGTGATTAACTTAATTTTGCACATTTGCCCAATCAAAATCATGAATATGGCTTAAATCAGAATTCTATGAAGATCAGCAGGTAGCTTTGCATTTTTAAAAAGAACACACATTTGTCCTTGGGCACTTATGTGAGTATTATGTAAACAGAGATAAAATGAAAATGTGGAAACATTCTTGGGAAACTCTTCTTGCTGAAAAGCCAGAGCAAGGACTTGAAGACTGAAAGCTTGAAATTGAATTTAGGGAGATTTGTAAGATCTCTAGACAGAGCTGCCTTATAACACATCATACAATTATTCCATCTAGCACATTATTTTCTGCATTACAGAGCAGCTCTCTGGTGCTTAAGTTGTAGTGTTTCTGGACCATTCCCACAGGGATTGTAAGAACTCTTGCTAGTACTTTTACATCACAGTGCTAGGGATATAAATCCTGTATTGATTATTTTGTTTACACCACAGCAGAAAAAAGTATGCACATTTTTATGACTGCTTTTTGCACATTTCTGTAAGATGTACAGTACTAGAAAATGCATCAACTGCCTACTAATTTACGATGTGCAGATGACACCATACTACTAGCAGAAATATCAAAGTATTGGAATGATTACTGAAGAAAGTCAAGGAAGAAAGTGCAAAGTTAATGATTTTCAATAATGAATGGATTTCAATGGAAATATTTGCTGGCTTATTTATCTTCTTCCAGGTGCTGTTGTTGCTACTGTTCCAGATGCTTACTATCACCCAATGCATATAGTCATTTGCACAAAGATCAGCAGTTCCAGCCAATGTGAATAAACATTTAAAGGGACGTCTTGGTCACATAGTGTTCTTCCCCTAAGTTTGCTTTTGGTTTGAATATAGTAAAGAAAAATATGTGTAGTATTTTGAATGCATTGTACATTTCACAAGTTACTAAAATGTCTCTTCCTAAGAAGGATGAATATATTGATCAATATACTTTCTGAACTCTGTTTGTCCAAAATATTTCTACTGAGAATTATTGTCAGTGGTTATCTTTTCTTTAATAAAGTTATCAAGCAACAGTTGATGTAAGATTCTGATTTTTAAAAATTGTGTGGTAGTATTGATGGTGGAATATCTGGGTCTGGTTTACAGTTTATATTTATAGATGTTATAGAAGGATGGGCTGAATAATGGTTCTCAAAGAAAACAAAGTCATCCCTCCAGATTCGCTGGCTTCCATTTGCAGTTTTGATTTTCTGTGGACAGGAGCCTGGAGGGACAAAATGGTGTGTGTGACCATGGCACACCCATGGGGCCATGTGCAGGAGCATGTGGCCATTAAAAACAATAGGGTTCCAATATTTGCAGTTTTTATGATTCGCCAGGGGATCTGGAACAGAACAGTATATCACTTCCAGTATGTTTTTATGTATAAACTGCTGAAGAGTGTGAGATAGAGGATACAGTGGTACTCATGTTCTTCTGGCAGGTTTCCCGTATTTTTCTAAGAGTGTTGGACAAAACAGCTTTTTTGTCTGATCTGATCTGATTCATCATATGTCCTCATATAAGTCTTATCATTATTGCTCAAGCCATATAGAAACCAGCTATTTTAGAGAGTACTGCTAACATGATGTTTGCTCTGGAGGAAAGTGTCCTTATTAGTAAGTGTACAGATGTTTACAGTGTAAAGTGGTTCCAAACAAAGAACAATGCAAGAAAACAGAAAAGAAAATGTTTTCCTTCTCCCAGGCTGATATATACAACCCTGAGCAAGAGTACAAATGAGAAGTAGATCCATACATATTAATGAGACATTGCAAGCTAATCAGAAACCATTGTCTTCTGCCAGTTCAATCAACACATCGTTATTGAAGATAATATTATCCTTTGGAACTCTAAATGTTTACAAACAGCTTCAATTGCAATAATGTAGTAATGTGTCTTTGAAAGCATTCAGGTTTAATATATTATAAGAAGAAAAGGATAACTTTGCAGATGATCAAACAGATATTAATGCAGTGAGAAAGGTGTTTAGTGATTTAACCACTTGTTAAAATGTTGCTTACACTTGCGCTTTCCCAAGCTCTCTGCAGTTATTTCAGCTAACTGGGAGTAAGCCTCAGTGAAACCAATGGAAATTAATGGACAATTATAGGATTGTATAGTAAATAAGGGCTAGGTGAGAATGCTCAGTCAGAAAGAAGTTCTCCTGGTATTGTAAACAAGGTAAAAGCTATAGGATTTCATCAACATTTTGGAAGCATGCTATTTGTTTTAGGAGTGTTTTTTTCCCCCTCCTGCTTTTTCATACAGATTCTCCCACCTTTTCATACAGAAGCTAACAAATCTTGGGTTTCTTTTGGTCCTTTTATTCTCAGAAGAACTCCATGCCAGTCTAGTGGTAGATTAAATTGAGAAAGTTCTGACTAGCTCAAACTCACTTAATGGCAGAGTAGGCATTTGAAGCTAGTCAGTTTCTACAGCTTCCACATCTGCACTTTAAGCACTAGTTAGGACTGTCTCTTATTTTAAGAGCTATGGTGCCACTAACTCTAGGTATGCCTCTGACATGTAGTGAATTTCCCTGTTATCTGCAGCCACGAATGTCCAAAAATTCCTATGTGTTGGTAGGATGGGCAAAGTGTGCATGTTGCAGATGTCTATGATTTCCAATTCCCCTTTGTAATGTTGGTTAGTGTTATTGGGAGCTACCATCCAATAGCATCAAGATGGCCAAACCTAAACAATCCTTTCTCTAGTTTAATTTTAATTCTCAGTCTCAGGTTTAGCAAAGATGTTTTCAGTATGTTATTCAAACATACATATAAATGCACACCTTTCTGAATATGGTAGACATCACTTTCCTTCTTTTCATGTCTCTTTAATAACCCAAACGGCCTTTTCCAATGTTTTCAATTAATGGTCTTCCATGCCTTATCTATTAGTTAAGGATTTCCCCCCACTGTACAGCTAATTGTAGTTCCTTATGTAACTATCTATTATTATTGCATTTTAATGGAGCCATTTTTATTTATGAGCGTCCCGGAGGCATTTTAAATAGGAATAGAAATGCTTCCTGGAATAAGAGATCCAATAAAGTGGATTGTACTTTTCTTCACTGTACTATGTGTTTATTACACTGTAGGTTTCACTAAGACTCCCATACAGTTCAAGACAAGGAGATCTGGGGCCAAAACCACCTTCTACATACATACAATGAATTATTGCTGTAAACTGGATGCCACAGATAAATGCAACATTTGTCTTTACTTCAGAAATTTCTGGGAGAGGGAGTGGGCAAGTAATGTTAGTCTGCTGCAGTACAACAAGGAGCCTTGTAGTAATGTGAAGTTTTATTTGACTAGTTCTCATGGAATGGAACCTACTTCATCAGATTCATCCACTCTTTGTGTCTGTTTTTTTTTTAAGCCAAGCTCTACACAATCTAAGGGCCAGAGCAGATGAGCATGAAAGAGCGGCACAAGTTCACTCTGGCCAGAAGTAGGACCAAACCCCACCAACCGTGAAAAGTGGCTCACAGACACAGAACCCAACCCATGCCACCAGCTTTTGTTCTGGCCCAAAAGACTGTAGTGGAGCTTCAGCATAGCTTTGGGCTACTTTGGAGGCTTCCATCATTTGAATGCCACATCTTCAAAGCAGCCAAAAGCTGCTTCTACTAGCTCATGTGATTCACCCCTGAGTTTAATATTTTGGCCTCCAAGAAAAGGCTATGTTCTTTGGTAATGCACCTCACTACAAGTGCCATATTATCTATCTATCTATCTATCTATCTATCTATCTATCTATCTATCTATCTATCTATCTATCTATCTATCTCTATCTATCTATCTATCTATCTATCTATCTATCTATCTATCTATCATCTATCTATCTATCTATCTATCTATCTATCTATCTATCTATCTCTATATACCATCTGAATTAATATGCTCATTTTAAAACTGTGTGTGACGTAGGCAATCCTTTTTTTTCCCTTAAAAGCAAACAGTTGGCAGTTCACTGGATCAATAATACTGAGACAGGGATGTGTAATTTCCCCCCCCCCCACACACACACACAAAGACACATTCCTTCTGCTATTTAACTTTCATCCTCTAATTACTATTAATTCTCCCCCTTACACAGATTTAAGAATTTGGATGGAATATATTCGTTTCTTTGTTTGTTTTATATCTCAGCTTTTCCCTTCCAAGTTGTACTCCAAGAAGCTTCCAAAGTTAACAGATGAAATTAAAAAAAATATAAGTTAAGACATGCAGGTAGTTAAAGTGTAATTGTTAAAGTGTAATTGATATATATCTGTAGTTCACCTGAAGAAGCTATTGTTTATTATTTTGTTGTTTTAAAGGGCAATCTGATTGCATGTGGTTTGGCTGCTTTGGTTCCAGTTTTTAAAAATGTAATTGGGTCTTCACTTTGTTATTTTCCTTATTACTGCCACTATTTTCTGAAATGAAATACATAATGAGATACAAAGACTTGTTTTATGAGCTATAAAACTTTGGCAGAAGTGCAGATCAATAGATAGGTCCTGATAGTTAAATGACACTCTCTAGTGAAAAAATGTGGCTGATCTGATCTTCCCTTTCTATAGTTACTTTTACTGCATAGCCATCACTGTAATAGTGTGGTCTACTGAGAAATATCTCATTTTTTAAAAAAGCTCACCAGTTAAATTGACCAGTCAGGTGAACAAATTCTATTAACAAAAGACATTTTGGAAATAGGATAAAGGCACTTGAAAACAAATTCTGATTTCAACTTGATTGCATCCTCTTCTACCTAGAGCAAGGAACTGACAGCAGCAATGGTGGTAACACAGAGAAGGAACATTTCAGTTCCATTCCTAATGCAATAACAGTAAGACAAGAGTTACAAATGTAAAAATGAAAATACTGCAGTACAGAGCACCTCACTTTTGGGCTTCCAGTTAGTCAGCAAGACATGTCCTCTGCCAGAATACTGCAGGGATTTGTGGGGTGTGGGGTGTGGGGTGGGGGGTGGGGTGTCTTTCCCTCTTGGTTTTTCTTTCTAAAGATTTGCTATACTATAATGTTGGGATTCCTCCCAACATATTGACATTCCCCTTTTCTTTGTTCGTGGCTCGTTTTGACTACATAATGATCAACAAGAAGCACCTCCATTCACAATTAAAGGGAGTGCTAGAAGTGGAGCTGTCTTCATATATGTTCTCCTGACAAGATAATTCATGAGGAAACTGCTTTGAATGCTCTCAGGAGCTATGTAAATACTTGTCGTTGGCATTGTTGCTGTTACCAACACCAATAATTCCCAGATGAGTGCGACATACAATTGAGCCACTAGAAATTCAGTTTGAAAATGAAATCGTAATTATTAGAAACATCAGAGATGGACAAACTGGCAGCTGATTTAAGACAAAAGGACAGCAAAAAAAACAGAAAGAGATTGGTATCCAATACTGCAGTTCTGTAAATCGAGATGATTATAAGGAAGAGATTCATCAGTAGATTGAATGCAATGGAAATAATTTTTGTTTACTTCTCTTAGGTGATGAAATATGATGTAATTGAATAATTAAGCTTTCATGTATTCAATGACGGATACAAATTCCAGATGAACTATAAAATAAGGTAACAAGTTTATTGATACAAACAGTCAATGAGAAAACAATAATCTTAAGGGCGGGGTAAGAGAGGATGGAAGTAAATGGGTGTAATATGTCTGAAGAGGATTGTGTATTAAAAGTACAGTATGTGATCCATATGTTGATAGCTTGGTGAAAGAAGATTTTATGTTTATAAAAATAGGGGGAAAATAAAGATTAAAAAAGAAAAGAAAATGAAATTGCTTCTGTGGACCAAATGTTCTCATTCACATATACACCTCCAGAGGCTGTTGTCTATTACATTTCCGCCTGACTCAATACCCTGCATTGATAGTTTCTACTTTGGAGATGGGGGCACATAGTTTCGCGGTATCTCTGCACTGAATTTGACTGGTTATTTAACATTTTAAAAGTGTTTTTATCCATTGTTCATAATCTCAAGGGTCCTTATGGGCCAAGAGGTGATAAATAAATGCCTTGAATACACTCAGTCAACCTATAAATTAATTGACACATTCAATCAATTCTCATGCAAAGACATACAAATAAGATGCCAGCCACAGATGCTGGCGAAATGTCAGGAAGAAAATTTTCTAGAACATGGCCACATAGCCCGAAAAACCCACAAAAAATGGGTCCTAGAGCAGATCAAGCCAGAAATATCCCAGGAAGCCAGGGTGTCAAAATGTAGGCTATCATACTTTGAACACATCGTTAGAAGGCAAAACTTGCTGGAAAAAACCAATAGTGCTAGGAAAAGTGGATGGAAGTGTGTGTGTGTGTGTGTGTGTGTGTGTGTGTGTGTGTGTGTGTGTAATTTATATGCTTTCTCCCCAGAAAGACCCAAGGCGGCTCACAGACAAAACATTTAAAATCTAATTAAAAGTCAAAGCAATTAAAAACATTTACACACAATATAAAATCACATAAAAATATACAAAAGTTTAAAGCATAACTAAAAACCCACCTACTTCATTAAAAACCACGGCCTGCATAAAAATGTTTTTACGTGCCGGAGAAAGGCCAGCAGGAAGGGGACCAGCCTGGTCTCCTGAGGAAGGGAGTTCCAGATGGTGGGAGGAGCCACCAAGAAGGCTCCCTCTTGTGTCCTCAACAACCGAACCTGTGATCTTGGTGGGACTGAGAAAAAGCCTTCTCCTCAAGATCTTAAGGCTCTAGCAGGTTTGCAAGGGGAGATATGGGCCCTGGACAGACCAGAGTCACAGCATAGCGTCTGCATGCTCAATGCATGATGGCGCCACTGTAGTGCAGGACCCAAATGATACAGCGTACAAGGGGCATCATCATGGTGCACTGGCGTGCCTATGATGTCCCTTCCAGGTAACATAAAGAACCTGCTTTTTGTGGCTTCTTGTTGCTCCCTGTGGAGGCTGCAACATGTGATTGCTGTGGCCCCAATCCGGGATGAAGGGGCGGTGTTTTGCCGCCTATCTGTACAGTCCATGGTCTCTCAAATAGTCTGGACCTAAGCCCTGTAGAGCTTCATAGGTCATGACCAGCACTTTGAATTGAAACAAGAAATGGACTGTTAGCCAGTGAAACTGTTTTAACAATGGAGGTACATGCTGGCTGTGGTGTTTTGAACCTGATGAAGTTTCCAGACAGTTTCCAAAGGAACCCCCACGTAGAGTGCATTACAATATTCCAAATGGGATGTAATCAAGGCATGTGCCACTGTAACCAGATCTCATGTCTCAAAGAATGGGTACAGCTGGCAAGCACTCCTGGCTACAGCACTCCTGGCTACAGCAGACACCTGGGCATCTACACTCAGAGTGGAGTTCAGGAGCACACCCAAGCTGCGAGCCTGAGATTTAAGGGGGAGTGTAACCTCATCCAATAGAACCTGAATTCAGATTCCCTGATCTACTTTATCACTAACCAGGAATCCCTCTATCTTGTTTGAGTTAAGTTTCAATTTGTTTGCCCTCATCCAGTCCTTTGCTGACAGAGGACACTAGTTCAATACAGAAACAGCTTCCTTAGAATCAGATGGAAAGGGGAGATAGAGCTGGCTGTTGTCAGCATACTGGTTACACAGCACCCCAGAATGCAGATGACCTCTCCTAGTGGTTTCATGTAGATGATGAATAACATGGGGGACAGAACCAAACCTTGAGGGACCCCACAGTCTAATGGACAGGGGGTCAATCAAGAGTCCCCCAACACCACCTTCTGAGTTTGCCCATCCAAGAAAGACCAGAAACACTGCATGACAGTGTCCCCAAGTGCGATCTCTGAAAGGTGGCCCAGAAGGATACTATGGTTGATGGTATTGAATGCTGTCAAGAGATTCAGAAGGACAAATAGAGATGCACTCCCCCTGTCTAATTCTCAGTGTAGCTCGTCCACCAAGGCGACCAAAGCTGTCTCCATCTGAAACCAGATTGAAATGGATCTAGACAGAAAGAGAAGGAGAAAGTAGAAAGAATGGAATGCCACATGCTAGATGGCTGGACTCTATTAAGGAGGTCACGGGTATGAATGTACAGGGACTAAGCAGAGAGTAATGGAGGACAAGAAGTCTCATCCACAGGTTCACCATGGGTCAAGATTGACTCTAGGGCAGTTAACAACAAACAGACATTTTGTCCCTATCAAGAATGTACATGTTGTAGAGCAGTGGCAGCTTATGACTTCCAAGTTGTTGGGGATGATTTGCTCTGAAATGTAAAGCAGGTATCCAAGATGCATCATTGTTTTCACAATTAGAACTTATTGTCTGGGTCCTGAGTGGAAAGCTGCTGTTGGTCTCTAGAACACGTTGGGGGTTAAGTGTCATATCCTGTCTGTTGCTCAACAGCACATCATAGACTTAGGTTTCAAATTCCTTTTGTTCCAGCTGGATTTAAGCATGCAAGCCTGACTTTTTCTATATTGCTTCCAGGACAATTCTGTGGAAATGTAGATCTTTGATGGCTAGTGCCCTGAGCTATAGGCTTTTGGCAATAAATCACAAAAGCATATGTGCTGTTTCCCTTCAGGCTATGCTATACTATGACTTGCAAGAAGAGGCTATTAATGGCTTTGCTGTGGCATATAACATTTGTTTGTGAAAGAAGAGGGCATTACCCTGCAGAGCACAATTTACTACAACCCTGAGAGAGGAAAGAATAGAGTTGCTTTTTTAATGGTAAGTACTTGTATGTGCAATGGGGAGGAGATCCCCCAGCTATGTTGTATCTGTGTTAATTTTAATAAGCTGCCTTGGGTCCCAGCTTTCAGGAAAAGGGGAGAGAAGAATATTTTTAAATATACATCTGGTTAGATTTGTGCCAACTGCCAATCCAAAGAGTGCTATGATAAGTCTGCCACATGAAGTAAATCTGCCAATCTTGAGCTCCATGTATACCAAATAGACAACAGGTTTGGAGCTATTTTCATAAGAGAGAAAGTGACAGGGTACTTGAGGTGATATTTAATTAAGTCAACTGTATATGAAATGCAGAGCAATAACTCATATTGGGAAGGATTATATTTCTTAAAAGAAGCTCTGTGTTTTGTAATGGAGAACATGATTTACATTGACACCCAATTGCAAACAATAACATAAATCTGGTACCTAACAGTAATTCAAAACAACATACAAAAATGTATCTTCACTTTTGCAGTAAGTGTCCTGAACAGACAAGATGTTCATATTGATCCAATTCTTGTTGTACTTGAAACTAGAATTAAATAAATATGAACATCTTCTAGGCATGTATTTTTTGCAATGTTATTCTGAATTATTGTTATTTGCCACATTTGTATTAATATCAGCAATAGGCTTCATTGCACATCGTGTTTTAAATTCAGCAGCTCAGGTATTTCTCTTTAAAATGTCACCCTTTCCAATCTGAATTGGAAATTCAGATGTGTATTTCATAGGCAAGCAACAATTATTTGTAGTGACTAGCTGTACCATAGCTAGAATGTGGATGAGGACTGAGCATTCAGAGTCACATATTGTTGAATGAGTATTCAGGGTCACATCCTGTAGGGACACTCAGTATTGTCATTCAAGCATGCATTGTAATGTTGATTTCAATTTGCTCTGTTTTTATATGTACTGTTCCCAATTCTACAAGTGATATGCACCATTTTGGCAAACTTCTATATGAGAAGAATGATGAGATTAGTGATGCAATTCTTTCCTATTATTTTCTTGAAGGAAGCACCTCATAATTTTACCAATTTTCTTCCCACTGTCAGAAAGTTTCTGAAAATACCATGATTTTCATATTTCAAGACTTATTTTCAAATCTGGGCTAATTCTGGGCAAAATTTACACATGCTATTTTTGTTCAGAAAAACATTGTCTTTGTATAAATTTAGAAATGTTATTTTCTATACATAAAATGCTGTAGTTCTACTCCATGCTGCCTGTTTTTGCCCCTCATCAGTGCTGCACCAGCCACATGGTGTGGCACCAACATGCTCCCTAAAAAGGAGCCACTCTAGGCAGCTTCTTTTTAAGGGCATCATAATAGAGCTCGCATGCCATGATGATGCAACTTCCATCAATTGGGGGCAGAATTTTCTGTACAATAAATTATATGTCTTTGGTGAAGAAAATGCTGATGGATGGACAGATGATGCTGTCTTCTTTGTGGAAAAATGTGCGAAATTTGAGCATAATAAGTTCCAAATTGTGAAGTTTCTCATCAATACATGATTCTCTTCATCAGAGTTTACTAACACTCAAATAACACCTTTTTGATGATTTTTGTGAATAGGTTTTTTTATCCCTAGATAATCTCAATGTTATGGATTTTTGTGCATTTTTCAAGCTATATGACCATATTCAAGCAGTTTATTCCTGACCTTTTGCCAGCATCTGTGACTGGCAACATCAGAGAATGCTGGCATGGAAGAGAGTTGGGTATATATATATGTGTGACCCTGGGTAGGGAGGAGTGATTTCCATGTTAATCTGTGTATTGTTCTCTTATTGATGGCAAGCTCTCAGGGGTGGAAGGATATGGAAAGAGGATTGGTGTCTGTTTAATTAGTGATCATTATCTGCTGGGGAAAACCACTGACCTTGGGTGATGTTCATTTGCATGTGCTGAGTCTTGATTTTGGTGTTTTTCAGGACTGGTAGCCAAATTTTGTTTACTTTCAGGCTTTCTTCTTTCTTGTTGTAGTTGTCCAGGTGTTTGTGGATTTCAATGGTTTCCCTGTGCATTCTGACATGATAGTTGTTGGCATGGTCAAGAATGTCAGTGTTTTCTAAAAGCATTTTATGCCCCGGTTGGTTTATAATGTGTTCTGCTACTCCTGATGTTTCTGGCTGGTCCGATCTGCAGTGTCTCTCATGTTCCTTGATTCACTTTTGAACACTGCATATGTAGACTTTTCCACAGCTGCACTGTATGTGGCAAGCTCCTGCGGGTGTGAGGGGGTCTCTACTGTCCTTCACTGAGTGCAGCATTTGCTGGATTTCTTTCAATGTAACACAGGCCTGCAAAATTGAGGGTGATAAAACTGTTTTAAAACTGTTGGTTTTATAAGAATTTGGTATTCTATCCCCAAACAACCTTAGATTTCCTCCATCACACAGATTTTTCATAACTTGCTTTGGCATTTCTATGTTATCGTATGGGATTGAACAAAGTAATCCCACAGGCATCTCCATTTTCACCATATGCCACAGCCTGATCCAGCCTTTCCAGGGTGCAAAATGTAGCCACAAAAAGCATTCTCCTTTTTCTGCCCTGGAAAGGGAGCAATAGCCACAGCAGTGTAGCTTACAGTGCTCCTTTGGCACTGCATCATGTAGATGCAGTGCAGGAGGAGTGCCATGACACTGCGTACCATGCAGCATGGCATGAGGTGTCACTCCGCTGTGGGGGTGGAGCCGGGGCATGCTTCCTGGAGACACTATGCCCCGACTCCTCCCCAACCTGGCCTTTAAGGCCAGTGTGTACAGCGGGTCAGAGACATTTGAAACACTTGAATTCAAAAGACTAAGAGTGATGGCACTTTATTAGAGCTGAGTAACTGAACTGATTTAAAAGATATCAAATTTGTGAAAGGATTAATTGTGTGGTGTGTCATTTTTATCCTGTGTGCTTTTCAAATTAAGCACCCCCCAAAATATATTAAAAATAGTTACAATGGCCTGTTACAGATTGCCAAAATAAAGCTGCTTCAGGTCTCTTTGGAGGTATGCTATTTAAATGATACATGGGTCCTAAGAGTCCGGAGGTCGCGCCAAAGCCACACTCCATTCCTAAGCACTGGAATGCAGCTTTGGTGCAGCTTCCGGATTCTTAGGATGCATGCATCATTTAAACAGCATACCTCCAAAGAGACTCGAAGCAGCTTTATTTTGGCAGTCTGTAACAGGCCAATATTGAAAAAAAGTGTTTTCATTGCAAGTCTGTGTAATTAGTTACAGTTACAGTTCCTACTAATCAAAAACTAGTAATGGCATTAAAATTACAACTTAAAGTAATTTTTTCATTGTTCGATAGATAATAAAGCTCTTACTTTTAGAGCTGAAACAGATGTGCCTCACCCTCAAGCCAGACAGAAGCTGGGCTGGTCATTATATGCCAGCAGGCTTCTCTTCTGCCTGAGGGCAGGACATTTATACACCACTTGCCCCAGAGCTGACTCTTCGAGGGAAAAGCCAGCTCTTCAGGAGAAGGGGCAGCTTTTTTCTGCCCTCCAAAAGAGCAGAATCTGGCTGAATTGGGACCAGGCATCTGTTTGCCACAGCCCCAATCCAGTCTAAAAGTGGGGGCTCCAAACGGCCCCATTTGGACCATCTGTTTCCCCACTTAGTTTCTTTATTTAAAAAAATCAGGATACTACAAACTGCTGACTTAAGCACATTTGTAGTGTTCCAGTACCATAAAACACACCCATGTAGTAAGAACACATACATAGTACATCATATTTTTGCATATGCAATGCTTTACATAGTACATTACATATGTAGATGCTGAACAGAAGATCAGAAAATTGAATGCCTTGAAAAACTCCTTGGACAGATGTGTAAGTGTCTACTTGGTCCATTTTAGATAATCTCACTTCCAAAAGAGAGCAAAAGGTCTTACCATCTGACTTTATGTAGAGAATATAAGGCTTTTTAACAGGCACCCAGACCCTGCTTTGTCACATTTCTTGTTAAAATATTTACACTGCACGGATTGTTTTACGCTGTTGTGTCAGGTTGTATAGATCATTTTGCTGTTAAACAGGAAGAAAACCACCCTACTTTAGAGAGAGAGAGAGAGAGAGAGAGAGAGATGGATTCCCAGCCACTTTGTTTTAAGGTTCTTTCACACTACAGAATTATATAGATGTAATTACATTTTAACTGCTATGGTTTAATTCTGTGATATTCTGAGATTTTCAGTTTCAAGAGGGGCATTTAGAATTCTCAGCCAGAGCACTGGTCTGGTCCTTCTTCAAACTACAAACCTCAGGATCCTCTTCCTAGGTTGTTAAAATGGAATCATAGTATAGTAACTGCACTGTGTGCAAGTGCCCTTGGTTTGATTTGATTGGTTTTTGTATTTGGGGATCCAGGGATAGAAAATTGGCCCCCAGACCTGCCACTGTTTCCTACTCAGATTTACTTGAACCTCACTCAAACTGGATTTGATTTAGAAAGCTAGTATTCATGAACTGAATCTTTCTATGTGTTCCATCCACAGATCACCTGGAAATTACACGTGTTTCGTAAGCTTACTATTAAAGGCATAGCATATTCTTAATTGTATTAAGAATCATTCATCACTGATGAATGTTTCTCAGGGCTACCCTAATTTGCACACTGTATTTCATTTGAACAAATGCCAATTTTCAAATTGTTACTTGTCCTGTTCTAAAGGTACATTAAATAAAAACTTGAGTAGGACAAAAACACTCAAGGGGGAATTAAGCTTTTTATCAGGTGTTACTCTGGATGTGGACTTGTCCTGGGGAGGATAGTCCAAATTAATATGCTTACTTGGGTGACTTATGTTAACTCAACTGAATAAGTATTTAGTGGCCAGGTAACTTAGCCTAGGGGACCGATCCCTATGTAGTCTAGAGGTATATGTAACTCCAGAGTCAGATGTCCAGTGACAATGAGTTTTATGTAAAAGGGAAAATCAACATACACACATAAAACAAACACGCACACACACATGGAAAAGAGAAATCAGGAGGTTAAGTCAGAATAGAATAAGGCATCACTAATGGTGATACTACACCTGAATGGATCTTGTCTTCAATTGCTGGGGGTGCAGGACGATATGGAAGACTCAAACAGCTTCTGCTGCACCAGGGATGGGCAAGTTGTTAAAGTGCCAGCCTGGCAAACTGACAGAGATTCTGCATGCTTGCTGGACTAAGCCAAAGACGTGCTGAAAAGTATTGATATTTATAACAAATAGATGCCTTGGGGGCAAATTTCAAGGGGCTGAAAGACCAAATGGTCTTGAAGTTCTTTGAAATGGGTTTGAAGTACTCGGGAAATACTTTGAAGCAGTTTTCCAAGGTGGTGACACTGAGGTATGACTGGGTAACAATGGACAAGCATTTCCAGGCAGAAAGGATTAGCTTGCAAGATTGCCAGTGCTTTGTTTATCTCAGAGCTGCAACTCCTTGATCTATAGATCTGGGTCTCCTCACCTCTTCAGAATGTCCAGAATTGATCCATCATAGGCAAGGGCCTTCATGCATCTCCTTTTGCTAGCTTACATGTTGAGACTGTTCTCTGGTAATGGCGTCCACATCAGGGTCATGGGGGACAGAACCAAACCCTGAGGGACCCCACAGGCTAATGGACAGGGGGGTCAATCAAGAGTCCTCCAACACCACCTTCTGAGTTTGCCCATCCAAGAAAGACCAGAACCACTGCATGACAGTGTCCACAGGTCCAATCCCAGAAAGGTGGCCCAGAAGGATACTATGGTTGATGGTATTGAATGCTATCAAGAGATCCAGAAGGACAAATAGGGATGCACTCCTTCTGTCTAATTCTCAGTGTAGCTAATCCACCAAGGTGGCCAAAGCTGTCTCCATACCATACCCAGGTCTGAAGCTAGATTGAAATGGATCTAGATAGAAAGAGAAAGACAAAGTACATATTGAGACTGTTCTCTGGTAATGGCGTCCACATCAGGGTCATAGAAAGATCTCCCAGTCTATGCTTTATTTACTTACTGAAATGAAGAGAGGAGAGGTAATCAGAGGCACTCATGGACCTAACATGGGAAGGAGGATATACATTTCTACTCATAGAAATGCATTTTCAGAAATTCATAATTTAAATTCAGCTTGCAGACTTGTTTATTTCTGGGGAATAAACCGTGAGTGATGTGGTCTTGGAAATCAATAAATGCATCCGCTTGGATTTATAGATCTGATTTATATTGGTCTCCCCATATACTGTCCAGAGGAAAGAAATTGCCATTTAAGCATATTGCCATTAAGATATAGCATATGAAGCATGCTTGATTAGGTAATTGCTATCAATCATCCATTCCATGCTTGTGACAAGAAGAGAAAATGGAACCATGTCCAAATACAATAAAAAGGGATACATCTTGCCATTACAGTTAAAGCTTGCATAAATTCTACTTGGGATGTAATTGTAAGGGCTCCATAGCAACAGGATAGATATCAGCTGATTCTGTTGTTTTGTCTTCTGTAGTATGTAGTTTACTTTTAACCCAGTCTTGGATCATATGTACACAACTCTGCCACACTCAGTACTAGTGACATGCTTGTACATTTTTAGGTGAGCCCCAAAGCAACAACTGATTTTTGTCACTTCTTTCTCAGCATATAGACATAGACAAGAGCATCTTATGCTTTAGAATTTTACTGTTGTCATCTACTATAAAAAGGCAACATGATATAATGGCTTGAGTTTTGGCCTAGGGCTCCAGAAAGACAGGGTTCAAATCCTCACCCAGCCATAAACCCTTGCTGGAGATGTTGGGCAAGTCACACTCTCTAAGCCTTTAGGGAAAACAATAGCAAACCTCATCTGAATAAATCTTTCTGAGAAAATTCTGTGGTCTAACAGCCCTCTAATTCCTTAGAGGGTCTCAAGGGAAACATTTGGATAACTGTTGCTTACTCCTTTCAGTACAGACCTTGCAATGTTGTATGGCAAATTCTGCTAAGATTTGTGGAAACACAAAGCTTGGAATCCCTGGCCATGCTGGCTGAGAGAATTCTGCAAGTTGCAGTCCAAAAAAGTAACTTCCCCAAGATTTGTTCTCAAGTGACTTTGAGTAAAATTCACCTTGCAGATGTGAACCCTCATTCAGCAGGATCTTTGACCACATGGAAATTTCTAATCATGTTCAAATAAATGCAATGGAGTTCCCCTTAAAATTTGAAACTCAGTATGTAGTATGACAGAGTAGAGACAGTGAGTTATTGAAAAAAATGGGGTGGCGATGAGAGAAGCTTGCACATTGCTCCAGCACTGTGTTCCTTTGTAGAATGAATGCCTGAACTGAGCTTAAGTCACATCAGAATACAGTCTGTTAGTTCTTCCAAAAGGTCACAAGCAGAACATGTAGATAATCACCCTCTTTTATTCCTCTCAAATATCTAGTAAATTTATGAGTGCCAATAGCTTAAGAAATATTAGCATAAGCCAGTTCTCCTTCAAGCAGGAATGTGACCTAGGTAATACCCATATACTCTCTTTCTCTTTGTCTCTCTTCCCTTCCCCTGCATTGTGCATGTGAGTGCATGGACATGTGCGCATGCACACACACAAACTGCATTAGTACAAAGCAGATTGTTACTACATTAGTATAAAACATACTGCATTAGTACAAAACAGATTTGTAAAACTCCAATATGAAATCTTATTTTATTGCCATTCTTTTTCTCTCCCCACAGAATATATGAAGAGGTTGCTGAGCAAGAGCTTCTAAATTCATCTCTCATTTTCCATTACATGAAATTTTGTGACAATTCTTGCAATAATCTGCTTCTTTGAGCTGTTTGAGCTGTTCTCTATCACATCTTTCAGCTGCTACAATAGGAGGACAATTTTGAACAGAGGTACTGACTTGTGAAGAAGATCAAACTGACTCAGGTTGTTCTCAGACTAACTCAGATTGTATTCAAACTGACTCTGATTCGTAGACCACTGACCTGTTGCAATTGTAGAGTACAGATAAAACCTTTAAAAATGGATAATGGGAGTGAAGAATTTGACAGATCAAGAACATAAAGGTGCTTCCTACCATCCTCTAATATTGGTTAAGGTTCTTCTGTTCCATCTAGCAGAAAATCTCCAAAGTCTCCAGCAGATTCCTACCAGAAGCTCAAGAGATTCCAGGGTGTATTGCTAGTTTTCAGAGCATCCATCAAAGTCTATGCTTCTCAGGTCTCTAGAAAGGGAGTTGACAGGGCAAGTGCTATTGGAGGAGTATAAAGTTTCATTTTGTGTGTGTGTATGTGTGTGGTGCTTTTAAAGTCTGAAAACCCATCTCCTGCTTCCTGGGAAATGTAGTAACAAATATCTTAATCAGAATAATCAAATTGGCATGGCAGAAGGTGAACAATAACCAGTCCCACACCCTTCATGAGACCTAACTGAGAGAGAAACAAACTTACAGCAAAATAGATGGTCAAAAAGAGCAGGCTTCCTGGTGGACTGTGGGCATGGCGTTCAGACAGCAGCACACCCCTAGTCCGCCAGGAAGCCGCGCAGCTGACCACACATACAGCAGATCCATGGCATTTTAGTTGCGTAGCATTTATACATGCTGCACCAAATAAATGCCACTCCTATGGCAAAGGTGCCTTTTCCCCAGCACAAAAAGGAGCAGCTTTCTGTTGCTCCTTTTTGCTCTGGGGAAAGGACAGGTTGGGGGTGTGGTGTGCGGTTGACATAGCCCCAACCCAATGAGCAAAGGGGCAGCCAGAAGCCGCTCCTTCAGATCCATCTATTTTCCCCTCATATTTGCAAAATATATATAAGTAGTTTTATTTATAATAATTGTCTGTAGTCAAAGGCATTTTCCAATGGAGGAGGGGGGGGAGAAAAAAGCGGCTGCAGGTTAAAGTGACGCAGGAAGATATTGAGAAAGCAGTCAAACAGCATGTCTGCAAATATGCAAACTAACAATTACTAATCATAGGCAAGAAAACTCTGACATTACTCACTCCTATCTCATGCCTCTGCTCATTGGCTCAGCATGAATGTTTTGAATGTGCATTGTCAGCACTGTAAAAGAACAAGCACAAGAGGAAGGAAAAGACTGTAAAGAAAGCCTGTAGGTGCATATGGAGGAGCATGCGGACTACTATTGAGTAGGGTACATATTAGTTCCTGTGTCATTATTATTTTAAGCTCCAATTGTATATGGTATGCATGTTCCCACTACAAATCAGCCATAGAAAACCCAGTACATATTAGATCTTCTTTTTCTTTTGCCTCCCATACCCACAAACAGTAAGTTCTAATGTAAAGCAATTTTAGTGTTGTGCAGTCCTCTACACAGGAGGAATTGATGATCTGCTCTTTCACTTGTTTCTATTCTTTGTGACAAGTTGATCTGATAAACCAGAAAATTAAACTCTGTCTGGAGGAGCCAGACTAAATACAAGAACAGGGTGGATAAGAGCTTTGAGGCAGCAGGCAAGCATTTTGATTTTTTTCCCCATGAAAACCCACAGAAATGAACCTACTAGAGTGGAGACAAGTGATTAAAGAAATAGTTTGGCTATGATGATGATAGTGGTGGTGAGACACTGATGTAATGGTGAGATGATGGTGGTGATGATGATGATGATTGGGCTGGATCCTTTTTGTTCTACACAGGGGAAGGCCCTTTTGTGGAGGTAAGATGGAGGTTTGAGCTAAGAGAGGAATCTTTTTTTAAAAGTTTCTCCTTGCATCAATTTGCTTGCTGATGAAGCCTAACTAAAAGAATCTCTTATCTTTTGTGATTGATTTTTGGATGACACAGTGGCTGTGCTGCAACATTTCCTTTTCCAAGATCTGAGAGTTCCTTGACCATTTGTTTAAATTATAGCACCGCACTTTACGATTGGGTGTGGTGGTGGATGCAGAACCTTTGCCACCATGTTTTTGTAATACAATTCTCACAGTTATTAATATCTGAGAACAGACATTCAAAACACCCAAAAAAGTGAATGTCCTTCACCACTGCTTTAATAAAACAGAAGAAAGCTCAAAGTTAACTCTGACAATTAAAACTCAAAGTGTCTTCTTAAGATTCATGAAGAACATCTGATTCCACCCCTGAAAAAAAAATCAGTCTGTTGATCTCTTGCACATGTTTACATGGATCAGGCTAGCCTAATGGTTAGCCTTGCATTAATTCAGATGGAGTCTTCAAATTTTGAACAGCAACAAACCATTCCATTCACCAGGCAAAGGAAGAAAGATGGACTGCCGGTATCTGAAACCAAAGAAGATGGGGAGGGTTGGATGTACTTGGTGCATAGATAAATGAAAGGAGAAGAGATTCCCTCCCCGATAATTTTGTTTACATGTGGGAAGAGACAGTTTGAAGAGCAATGGAAGCCAATATGATGGTTTGAGCATTAAACTAATGAGATTAGCACACTGTCTTTTATTCCTGTGCTATATGTGGGATGTAAATGCACAGGGATAAATTCTATTGCACAGCTCTGTCCAGTATCCAACACAGACTTCTTCCTGACCTTTTAAAGAATGGGAAAATCTTGATCTTGAAAAGGTCTAGGAGAAACCTGGGTCAAGTACAGGATGAGTACTGCCCAGGGGTAGAGCTGTGTGATAGAATTCATCCCTGTGTGTTTACATCCTGTGCTTAGCATGGCAATAGAAGCCAGTGAGCTAATCTGCTATGACTCTGGACACCAGGATTCAATTCCCTACTTGGCCATGGAAATCAACAGGATGACCTTAGGCAAGTCACAACCTCAGAGGAAGGCAAAGGAAAACCTCCTCTGAACAAATCTTTTACAGAAAACCCAGTGACAAGGTCACCTTAGGGTTGCCATAAGTCAGAAATGACTTGAAGGCATCCAACAACAAAGTCTGAAGAGAACTCTCCACATGGTAGCTCTATGGGATCAGGAACCATGATTTTTCAGGATTCCAGGTCACATAAGTGTAGTGAAGACACTCCTCTTCAGAAGATGACATTCTCTGCGAGGAAAACAACATGAGAGCAGTCAGTTGGGACCATCTACCATATGTACCACTCTCATGCTGAGCCAGAATTCAAACTGGAGAGAAGAATCAGTAGGAGAACAGTCTAGGTAGCAGAGTCAGTAAACAAACTGAGGGTCGTAAATCATGTACTCACAGTAGCTGAGTTGGTTCAAGAAATGAACTGAAAGTTTGCTTCCAGTAACTTAATTGAAGGAAGATTGCACCTTACAAATCCAGCCAGCTCAGCCACCCCAATAATTCAGACAATATTTCAAGACTGTGTTTCACAGCTGTGTGCATGTAGCCTTTCACTCCATCTGTTGGGGAGGGTTTATGCCAGATGCTTAAGCCTTCACCTTTCCCAGGGGTTTGAAGGTCTTTCATCCAACTTCTCTTCCTGCTGTGAATCCTGTGGACCTGCAGGAGAACTTGGCTGGCTATGAGGCATCTGGTTTGGCATCTAAAGAAGATGAACTCTTTAGGGGAGGGCATGACATGAGAAGGGGAGCCATGTGTAGTCAGCATGGAGAAATAATGCTTGAATGCAGTTTGGGTCAGAATATTGAGAATAGGTTTTGAACTCTCTTTATAGCATATCATTTGCAGCTCAATATTTAACCGATAACTTTCAAGCAGTATGTGGGCTCATTGGCCCACCAAAATATCACTTATATGTTTGTCACATTCATCTGGAAAAGCCTAGCAATAGAAAGGATATTGTTCCAAGAGTACTCTCCTTGTGGAATATATGCATGTCTTATTCAGAATCAGGAGAAGGGACTGGTGATAGCTTGCTGTTAGTAGTTCACTAGACAGTAGGGAGTTTATCATACTGGGTGTATCCTGTGCATAAATGGGATATCAAAGGGGAAAATCCCACAAAAGCGGGATTGTTTTCACCCAACATTGGGGGCACTGAGCATTAATCCGGCATTAACCTGCACAGAAAGTGGACAAAATCTCCCAAAAGTAAAAAGCATCCAATTCTATCGACTTTCTGTGCTGGTTATTTTCACATTAATGCTCAATGCCCTGATGAGTCTGAAAATGATCCCGCTTTTGCAGGATTTTTCCAGGATTTAAATCCCATTTTGGCATGGCGTTTAGGCACTTTAACATCCCCTGTGATAAACTCCAATGTGTAATACAGTCATTTTTACAACTGCTGTTCCAGGGAGAACTGGATAAATGGAAGGAAAGATAAAAGCTACTATTAGTCACTTCAGTAAGAATGAGGCCTGAGTAACCCTCATGCAACATACTTTTCTGATTATGGAAATAACCCCCTTTCTCTTTTCTCTGACCAGATTCAGTATTTTACAATTCCAGCTCCCTCCCTACTTCTTCATAGAGTATTAACAAGGTCTGGGACCATGTTCACCTTCTGAACCTCTTTGTACAGCCTGCCTTGGGTGTTACCCAGGCTCTTTCTCCACAGTGCCCATCCTGATTAGGATTAACCTATAACAAAGTCAATGCAACATGGGCTTCCAGTGTAAACAATCATGGGGCTAAATTTATTCATCATTCTCCAACAATTGTCATATTATTTCAGTCTTCAATAAAAATGTTTTTTTAAAAAAAATCATTCTCCAACAATTAATTGTCACATGCTTTGTCCGGATGACAACTGGCAATATGCAAATCCACAGGTGGAAGGATATGAATTTCAGCGGTGCTTTTATAGACAGATATTTGAGAGATTTAAGATGGATAGGAATTTATTAGATTTTGAAGCAACAAAACCAGAATTGGAAATTCAATTGCATATGGATGATGACCATTTAATAGCCAAAATGTTTAAACTTTGGTTGATAATGGAAATAAAGGAAAAATGAGTTAAAGAATATATGATAAAATGGGTCCAGAATATAGATAATAAAATACGGATGGACTAATAGAATATGGAGAAAGGATCTAAAATTTATGGATCTAAAGACAAAGGGTCTGAAGTTATCATTTAAAGAGGGGAAATTATGTATCAATAGGTACTTGCTGTCAGAGAAGCTTTTGAAGATGTGTACAGCTCCAATTAACATGTTGTGGAAATGTCATCAAAAAGAGGGAAAATTTGGTCATATTGCAATAGCAATAAAATACTGGACTTGGATACATTCCATTTTACAAGATATTTTGAAGTTTAAATTACAGTTGAAATCAGACATTTTTCCGTCGGGGTTGATGGATGAGCAAATGGAGAAAAAACATAGAAAAATAATCCAGTATATGGTTACAATTGTGAGAATACTCTACAAAGAGAAATGGAAATATGTGGATATTCTACCATAAGAAAAATGGTTGATAAAACTGTTTGACCTTGCTGAAATTGATCAAATGATCCATTTCATTACAGAGAAGTGTATTAACAATTTTTTAAAAGAATGAGAATTGATAACTGATTTTATGAAAAATATTGGAGGGAAGTGATAACTTTATGATTTGAAGACTAGTAGAATGGAATAATATGTAAAAATGCTTTTTAAATATATATTTCAGGGAAGAAGAATAATGTAACTTATATAACCATCAGTAAACTGGAAGTCATACGTATTTCTTTTTATTTGTAATATTTTTTTGTGTAGGGTGTTAGTTTTTGAAATTTGTTGTGTAGTTTGTACATGCCACTTTTCTCTATATATTGTTTTATAATATTAAAAGTTATGTAGTTTTCCCCCCATAAATAAATAAATACACAAGTGAAACAGCCACCCAAATGGGAAGGTTTCATCTAGGCTTAATTTTGCTAGTACTTATAGTTCTTCATCTTTATTCATTCATTTATTCATTTATTCCCTATATACATTTATCATCAGTGATGCCTTTTACTAGTTGCACCCCCCCACACACACACACAATAACTGTAGAATGTGCACTTTAAAAATAAAATTGGACAGGTTGTTCCAGACTGTAGTAACATGTTGTGGAATGAGGTACATATTTGTATTATTTCCTATCTTCTTTTTCCCCCCCTCTCAGTTTCCTGAATTTTGTCATATATTGTTTGTTTCCAACAATTTGATGCTTTGAAGAAATGAGGTTAACAAGTTGCCCAGTATGCCTTAATGAGGATCAGCATTTCAGAAAACAAAAGAAACCAACTGAGAATGGAATGAAGGAGCAGGCATCCCACAGATATATATGTATACCTTACTGAGAACTATTTGCTGAGGACATTTTATCATAATCACACTTTTTTTATGAAAATACATTTCATGTGTATGCATAAATAAATTGAATTGCATGGTCTCCATGTGATCAAAGGCTCTTAAGCTTCATCACAGAATCCCCTAAATCATTTTTTTTAAAATGCCTATCAATTGCTTTTTTGGGATCCTATGACATTGCCCTTATCATGTAGCATTAACCTGAGATATATTTAGTTGTCATATCTTCCTTAAACCTCACTAATGCTATTTGTCAGTGTTCATCACAATATTTTTCAGAAATGAATGTCAAGCTTCATTATTATGCGTTTTGTGATTAAGTCTTGTTTTAGTTTTAAGCTTGCTAACAAGAAATTTCACCTTGACTTTTTGCTGTTTGGTACTGTGAAATAAATGTTTGTTTTTAAAATCCCCTTAGTCTACACCACTCTGTTTTAAGAAGCTCTACTGCAGGATAGACAACTTGTGGCCTTCCAAAAACTGAACTGCAACTCCTACCAAGCTGTCAGGCACCCCTGCATATCCTGCCCAGTATTTATTGTCCTAATATTTTCATATCTCATATCTGGAGCATGTTTTTCAGAGATTGATGACCTTGCAGGAACACTCAGGTTCCCAAGTAAAAAAGGAATGTGTCTCTGAGGCATGTGGAATCCAGATAAACAAGACAATCAAATATTAAGTGCTCCTTCCTTTTCCCAAATAATCTGCATTTCCTCTCAAAATGTGAGACAAAGGATCTCTTCACGCCTAAAGCAGTAAACCAATCTTTCTGCCCACCCCCTGTTCTGTCCCTAGCCAAGCTTCCTCATCCATCCATCTCAGGGATATCCTGATCCAGTGTTTTTGTCACACTAAAATTATAGCTGTCAACTAGTCCAGAATCCCACTGTCAATTCATGGAAAAGTCATTCAGCCGTTGTTATCTGACCAGATAGCCCATTGTTTGGGGCTAGTTTTAAGGTATGAACATGGTTTCAAAACATAACCTCTGCACACACAGTTGGCATACATTCCTGCACTGCGTATGTTCTGTGCCACCCTTAGACTCCCAATCTGAGCCACTCATGGCCTTCTCATGGAACAGATGATTATAACCATACTGAAAACCCATAAAAATTTGCTGTATCCTTTCCATATTTCCATTTTGGTTAGCTCTGAAAGCTGTGTCTGTTTGATTTGCTATCTTGTGTGTGTTATTGCACTCTGCATTTTTCTAAATAAAATCTAAATTCACCCAAGACGTAGAGTCCTTCCTCCTCAATTAGTACTGGTTTAAATTGGTGTACATGATCCAAAAGTTGCCCAAGCCTCTTGGAAAAGTTAATTTTCCCAACATCTGAAGTAACACTGGCAGTTGGGGGAGACCTCCCAGTCCCCTCTCCATTTGTTTTTGAGTAACAAGCTCCAGACAACATAACCAAAAGTGATAATGTGGACTGCAGTTGGTGTCTTTATCTTTATTAGGTCCCTTCTTCATTATCTGTCTGCTAAAGCCCAATCTCTCAAATTGTTCTGCATCGGAACTATTATCAATCATTTTAATTATGATTCACTTTATTTTTCCCATGCTTACTCTTTTTTGTTTCATAAAGAAGCAGTATTTAAGTGTGGAAACATTACAAGTTATGCTTTGTGGTAAATCAGATGAAGAATAGATCCTTTATTTTATAAGAACTTATCATTATAACGTTTCTGCCAATAGTATTGAAAGAATGTGATATTTTAAAATTTGCCCACCCAGGCAGAGAATTTGAATGCTACATGCAGATGCCAAAGTAATAAATATTTCCTATCTATTTTTAGCCTCTGCACCACCACAAAGTGCTACTGCCAAACTGGTTGTGCTGCTGTGGCATATAATTTCTCTTTAAATCAAAACACTTGCCTTATTATAGAGAGACATTATTAGCAATGATGATGTGGATTCACTGGGTTCAGTGCAGGCTATAAGTGAATTTAAAAGCTGGGGGCTATTCAAACAGCCCTGCATGGGGCGGCATCCAGCTGTGACTTTTTCAGCCAGATCGGGCCACGGCAGCCACACACTGCAACTCTGATCTGGCCCTTCCAGAGCACGAAAAGGAGCTGCAAAAAGCAAAAAGCGGCTTCTTTTTGCACCCTGAAAGAAGTGCAATTGCTGCAGCTATATGGTACTCCTTCGGTGCTGTGTCAGGCGGACATAGCACCAGAGGAGCGCTGTGATGCTGCGGGCCATGTGGACACTCCACTGAACAAAGTTCCAGTCTGCACAGGGCCTGAGTTTTAAAAAATTGTCTAAGTTTAAATCCATGTGTATTCAACTTGGTGCTGAATTAGATGTGCCACTTCTTTTTTCAATGAGAAATAGTAGGGTATCTACAAATTTTACTCCTGCCATGATCATCCAATTTTCCTAAATATTTATAAAAACAGACTGGGTTCAGACTGAATGCTCAAGATACGGATGGTATCTCCCTATAGATGTTAGGCCTATGGGTGCCTCTAATCAGCTTTAGTCTTTTGATATCAGAAACATATTAATGAATAGGCTGGATGATTTTTCTAGGACCCTGAATGGAGATGCCATCACCAGAGAATAGCTCCCGCATGTAGGCTAGCAAGCAGGAGTTACAGGGGGCCTCCATTTTGATTGATTGGTTTCAGACATCTTGGAAGAGGTGAGGAGACCCCAGAATCACAGGACAATAGGCTGATGGAAGATAAACAAAGCACCAGTGATCTTGCATGCTAATCCTCTCTGCCTGGAAATGCGCGTCTATTGCCATCCTTTCACACATCCTTAGAAAATTACTTCAAAGTGGCTCCAAACATTTCAAAGTAACTTCCAAACCATTTCAGAGTAACATCAGCGCATTACAGACCGCCCAAAATGGGCAGTCTTGCACCGCTGCCGGTTGCTGCATCCGGGAACCGCAGCAGCCAAACCGCGCAGTTCCTGGACGCAGCGAAGAAGCACCAAAATGGCACTTCTTCTTGCGCCCCAGATGGGATGCCGTGAGGCGCTACTTGTGCACTCGCAGCGTCACATCCAGGGCGCAACGTGCGGACGCTATGCGTCTGATATGTCAAAATGGCAGCGCCCGTGTGTATAGGGCGCCGTCATTATTACGCCCCCATCACATGCTAGGGGTGAGGCCGGTATGGACGCTAGGTCCTCAGACAACCCCTAGCACGTGACAGGGGCACTGCAAAGGCCCGTTTGTAACAGGCCATCAAGACCATTTAGTCTTTTCAACCCCTTAGAATCTGCCCCCAAGGCATATTTTTGGTATAAATATTGGGACCATTGCAGAAAGTCCTGAGCTCAGTCTAGCATCAGGCAGAAATGCTGTTAGCTTACTTGACTAGCATCTCTATAGCTCACCATCCTGACTTGCCTCAAAAATGATTGAGTCTTCTTTCCATTACCAGAACCAGTGTGATTGGAATCAAGATCCACATAGGTAATTATCCCTGTTAGTGGAGCTGTACATCTGTTCCAAAAGTCATATTTTTGCTTCTGGTAACCCTAAGACAGCCCTATCATATGGTTTTCTTCACATGTTTCTTCAGAATGCCATCCTCTGAAGCTGAGAGACTGTGACTTGTCCAAGTTCACCCAGTGGATTTTTATGCTTGAGTGAGGAATCAAACTCTAATCTCCAGAGTCATATTCTAACACTCAACCCATTACACTACACTGGCTCTCAAGAATTTACATACTGAATAAATATAGAATGAATGACACCTGGCTTGACAAGAGTACATGTGAAATGAATATGGGAGTCTTAGTAGACCACAAACTGAACGTGAGTCAGCAGTGTGATGTGGCAGCTACAAAACCCCAGTATGATTCTAAACTACATCAATAGAAATATAGTGTCTACACTGAGGGAAATAATAGTACCACTCTATTCTGCTTTAGCCAACCGTCACCTGGAATATTCCTTCCAATTCTGGGCACTATAATTCAAGAGGCAGATTGACAAGATGGAGTGTGTCCAGAGAATGGTGACCAAAATGGTAAAAGGTCAGGAAAACATGTCCTAAAAGAGAAGAGAAGATTAAGAAGTGACATGATAGCCATGTTTAAATACATGAAAGGATGCCATATTGGGGATGGAGCAAGTTTTTTTTTTCTACTGCTCCATAGACTAGGACACCAAGCAATGAAATCAAACTACAGTGGACCCTTGGTATCCACTGGGGGTTGGTGTCCTCCCATGGATACCAAAATACTTGAATGTTCAAGTTACATTAAAATAAAATGGCATAGTAAAATAGTGTCCCTTGTGTAAAATAGCAAAAATCAAGGTTTGTCTTTTGGAATTTATATATTTTATTTTATTTTATCACTTTTACACATAACATCAAACAATCACTCACAATACATTAGGACAATTCCACCCCTCTAAGTTGAACAAGTAAACCAACAAAACATAGACATTTACCATACAGTAAACGATAAACACCAGACTCTTGTACTAAAACACATCTAACATATAACGTCTTCCTAATACTGCTTGAGATTTGGCGATTCTGTTCTTCTTATTTTTATCTTGGAGATTGTTCTTTATTTCTTTAGGTTCCTTCACTTGGATCTGGTCTTCTGTTATCTTCATTCCTTGGTTTTCCCATAGGTATATTCATCACTTAACCTAAAAATATCTACTACTATAGAGTGAAATTATAAATTCTCCATATTTTTTTAATATACTGTTCTATCAACCTAACTTATATTCATTGATCCAATAAATCCTAGGAGACATACAGAAAGGTGTTATTAAATTATTCATTTCGATTTCGTCTTTTTAAATATCAATCTCTTATCCCACCTTGCTTCTAAAAATTTATAGAAGTCTTCCCATTCTTGAAATACACAATTCTCAGTTTTATCTCTCATCCAACATGTAAGCTTTTCCATCTCAGCCATTTCAAACAATTTGCAGAGCCATTTATCTACAGATGGCACTTCTGTTTTTTTTCCCAAAATTTTGCGTACACTATTCTGGCACAAGTGAGACCATAAAACAGAAATTTACCATGTTGTTTTTCTAAACATTCATCTAGCATACCTAACAGGAAAATTTCTGGTAACAATGGTACCTTTATATCCATATTTACATTCAAGATGTTATTAATTTCTAACCAGTATTTTTTTGCCATATCACACGACCACCATATATGAAAGTATGAGCCAACTTTATCCATACATTTCCAGCATAAAGGATTACTGTTCTTATACATAAAAGACAGTTTTTGTGGGGATAAGTGCCATCTATAAGTCATTTTATATACATTCTCCTTGAGCTCCTGACAAACTGTATGTTTTATACTTCTTGTCCAAATGTTTTCCCATATATTTTAATGAATATTTTCAAACCATGAATGGTTGAATCCATTGATAAAGAATCTGTCAATAGGAAGTTCCGACTGTAAATGGAAAGAGATTCAACCTAAACATTAGGAACGACTTCCTGATGGTAAGATCTACTTATCACTATCTCAAAGTGTGGTGGAATCTCAGTCTTTGGAGGTTTTTAAACAGAGGCTAGATGGCCATCTGTTTTGTGTGTTTTCATTATGTATTCCTCCGCAGCAGGGGGTTGAACTGCATGGCCCTTAGGGTTTCTTCCATCTCTATGATTCTATATTTTATGAATAGCAACAAAAATTGCAGCCATGCACTGGAACTATTTTATTGATAAGTTCAGCACCTAGGATAATGTCTTTAAAATTCAGTCTGAAACCCAAAGCAAATTAATTACTCTACTGAAAACAGAGCCACTGGCTCTCACTCTTAGCAGCTTTAGTCACACAGGGGGGATAATTCATGAGGATTATAACAAAAGGGAGAAAAACACTTATCGTACTTTGGAGCACTTGCTTTTTACATTTGGTGAATGAACAATATTGCTTGCTTTAACTCTTCTTTAACATTAATATCTTGCTTCAAATGTTCAATCTATACTGTCTCCTTGATCTTTCTCCTATGAAGATTTGAGTTGATTGCCACATCAGAGATTTTTATTGGAATTGCTCTGCCAGCATACTTATCTCCTATATGAAGTGAACATGGCTTGATTGCATTGTATAATGCTGGATTAGGAATGTAAAAAAGGTTCAAAAAATTCAATCTTTGACCAAAAAAATAAAAAAATTAAAAAGAAGGATTGGCTATGAAAAATGGGATTGAAGATTAAACCAGTGTATCTTGTGTAATAGTCCAGAGAAATGTGCTAGAGCTCCCAAACATAAAATTCTAAGTACTGCACTAAAGCACAAATACTGAAGATACACCTTTAGTTTCCAAGAACAAAGCTATTTACTATTTTATATCTAATAATATAACCTTCAGAAACCAACATCATACAAGTTGGGAACTCCAAAAACATACCTTTTTATACAGCAGGCTCTTGTTATCTGCTGGGATTTGGTTCCAGGAAACCAAAATCTGTGAATGCTTAAGTTCCATTAAATACAATGGTATAGTAAAATGATGTCCCTTATATAAAATGGCCAGAGAGGGCAACTATGGTAAGTCTGGGGACCACTTTTATGCCCTATGGTCTGGCAGGGAACATAGATGACTGAAAATTAAAGAACAACAAAATACACACAACCCCCACAAAGTTGCTGGAAATTTACCTTCAATTCGCAAAAAACAAAACAAAACAAAACAATGGGTATTTTTCATGTTAGATGGTACAGAGAGGCCTTATTTAAGATGAAACTTATTTATAAGATAAATTACTGTACCTGCATGCATGCAAGAGAAACATTTCTGACTCTCTCTCTCTCTCTCCCTTGACCATGAAAAGGTCAGTCTGGGGAGTCTGGAGGTATCAAGGGGCATAAACAGCGTCCTTGGTGGTTGTGCTTGCCCACTGTTCTGGACTATAGTTGATTGATATTACAGGTCTTGGGACATTATCATTTGATATGACTATTTACCAAAGTATAATTTATCATTGATGTTGTAGGCCTTGGAACATTATAGTTTACAATTTTAGGTCATGGAATATTATAGTTTGATATTATAGACTTCAGAACATCACAGTTTCACCTTCTAGGTGTAGGAACATAATAATTTGGTATTACAAGGTTTATAATGTAGTCTAGGGCAGATATAGTAATCATGCTGCCCTTCAGAGGTTGTCTGACTGCAAATCCCAACAACCCTAGCCAGCATCACCAGTGATGATGAATGATTTGGTTGCAGTTGAAGGATGTTTTTAGATCAGTGTTTCTTAATCTTTAGTCTTTCAGCAGTTTTTGGTTTCCACATTCCAGAATCACTAACCATTGAGCATGCTTTTCTGAATTCCAAAGTATTTGGAGGACCAAAGGTTGAGTCCATGTTGCAAGACCTATGACATCAGGCTACCAAAATTTCAATGACTCCAGCAACCAAAAAGTGCTGTTAACTCTACATAATTTAATATAGCAACGTAATACAAGCACCTTCATTTCACTTGCTGAAGAACAGGAAACAAATTAATTTTATTCAATCATGTAAACACAACTGTTTAGTCATTATTTGGCAACAAGAGCCTGATGTCATCTCATGACTAATAAGTTTCTAATAGTTTCCGGAACTATTCTAAGTTCATCAAAAGCATGTCTTGCTGGATCACTACTCTACATACTCCCTGAACACCTCAAAAAATTCTGATAGGTTTGAGAAAGGCCTTCCTTGTGCAGAAAGTGTTTGTGTGTTATCTGTTATGCCAGTCAGTTACCCACTTCCCGTTAAAGTGAGCAGCCTCATTAGGAAATACTTTGATCTAGAAAAGAGTCAAAATAATTTTATCATGAAGATAAAAGTGAACAAACACCCATCTCTGACATTAACATATTGAAACAGGAGAACATGGAAAGTAAGACACAGTGCTTAATGCATGTTAATGATCCAGTGTTTGAAAACTGTCAGACTGTCTCAGTTCTCTTTTTAAAATCATGAACAAGCCTAACTTGGGGCAAAATGAAGTGTTACATTCAGTGGCTTAGATACAGACTTATGTTGAAAACCTACTGTTGACTACACAAGCATTTCTCCCGGTGGGGGAAAGTCATGAAAAATCTGCCATCTCTGGGTAGCCTAGTCCAGCAATGCCCTCATGGATGCTATACCCACACCTTTTCCTCCTGCCAGGGGGTTGTGCGTATGCACACCCACACACACATAATGTACTCACTTTGTTTCCATTTCCATACAGCCTATGCCCTGTTTCACATTGAAATCACTTCTTTTAGGCATTAATAAGAATTTTGAAGATTAACTTTGTACGCCACAGTTTTAGGAAAAACTGGATATTTGACACATGTAAGAGGCATGGGGTGAAATCAGGGTGGTGGGCTAAGTGGGAAGGGCTTTCCAACGGTGGAACACACTCCCTTGGAGTGTAGTGGAGTCTCCCTCCTTGGAAGTCTTCAAACGGAGGCTGGATGGCCATCTGTCGGGGATGCTTTGATTTGGATTTCCTGCATGGCAGGGGGTTGGACTGGATGGCCCTTGCGGTCTCTTCCAACTCTATAATTCTATGATTCTATGATTCTATGGGAGAGAGGGACTAGAATGACAAGCTTGGCATGTGTCAACTTTTTTAAAAATGGGGCATAGGAAATGAAGGCTAGTAGGACTTCTGAAATGGAGGCATATTTAGTTTTATTAATTTTTAAAATATGCAGTTGTCCTTCTGTATTTGCAGGGGTTCAAGTACTTGGCTGAATGGGTACTCCCTCACTCATTTACTCATTCAGGTGAGAGGAGGAAGAAGGAAGGAGTAGTGTAATCTTCCATTAACTGCAGTATTCCATGGGGAATAAAGTTGCTTATCTCCTTCTCTGTGATTGTGGACAATCAATCGATTTTAAGTCAATTTGGGAGTGAGACTGCAAGCCCCATTCACACAACTTCTCACCCAAAAAAATCTACTCCATAGGTCCTTTCATGCTATACAATCATAATATTGTGATTCTATTTTTACTGCCATGGCAACATCATATAGAATACAGGGATTTTCATTTTATGGAGGGGTATTCCCAGCCACAAAAATGTAGTGCCTCACCGCACTACAAATCACAGAATTTTATAAGCTGTTCCCTTGGCAGTTAAAGTAAATCATAGTGCTATAACTGTGTAGAGTGAAAGGATCCAAAGTATTTCTGGCAACCCAGTTTAGCTGCTGTAATGTAACCTCTCATCCCAAGGATGCATGCTAACAAAGGTCAAATGTTTTCTACTGTCAATCTTCGGTCCCTGGCCTACTGTCAAATAGAAGTTTATTGAAGGGAGGCTGACCATGAGGCCACTGCTGGATGCCACTTCTAACCTTTTCTTTGTAATGTTTTACCATTGCCCAGGACTCAGTCAAGTCTCTTGATGACATGGAGGTTGGGAGGGACTAGATTCAGAAACCATTTCAGGAGACAGTTTGCTGACAGGATCCACTTTCATCTAGGCCATCACTGCCCTAATTCGGCACATCCTGAAACAGAGAAATGCCATATTGCCCCATAATACAACTCTTTCATCTATACTACATCATGATGTAATATTATTTTGGGAACATGGAGTGGAATCACTTTTCATAGAGATAGTATCTGAATATCTTAATTCTGCAGATCAAAATAAAGGTGACAATGTAAACATCTGTCAGTCTCATTTTCATTGTTATTTCTTATATCAGATGTGTGTGGAACTGGGGGTCTTCTGCACTGGGCGATTCGAATTCGCGTCATAACACAATGTACTGTCATACCTGGGAGTCCTTCCGCATTGGCAGGATTCAAATTGGCCAATCCGCATTCGCGCGAAGTGCATTCAGTGCAGAATGTTTTGTCACACCGGTGCTCAACATGAGGATTGGCCGATTCGTATCGGCCGCCTCGTTCATGCTCAGTGGTGCCCTGCATGGGTTGCGACCTTAAACGCTTCCGGGGTGAAAGGGGAGGTCACGTCATGACAGCCCGGTAAACAGCTGGAGAGCCAGCTCATGCACATTAAAAATCGCGATACAACGTGCCCGTTACTGTTTCCTCTCTACATTCCTGCTTGGTTTTAACGTAACCATGACCTTCCCTTGCAACAAATTAGCAATGCCCGGTTCTGCGTGTGTGTGTGTGAGTGTG
>NC_056524.1:135898079-135926301 GCF_019175285.1 Sceloporus undulatus | reverse complement strand
ATGTATTCTGGGGGGGGGCTGGAGCGTTCCAGCGGCTGCTAAAGAGGCTGGATGGTCTACTAAGTCAATAGGGGATGCTTTGATTAAGAGTTCCTGCATGCAGAAGGAGGTTGGACTGGATGGCCTTTCTTGGGGTCGCGCGTGATTCCAGCGGCTTTCTCCTCCTCCCTCCCGGCTTGGATCCAGCCTGTGGCTGCATCCCAGGCAGGGAACAGGCGGGGGCCGCTAGATCGCGCGCGATCGCCGCCGTTCCAGCGGCCTCCTCCCTCCTCCCGGCTTGAGAAGCATCCCGGCTGCATCCCAGGCAGGGAACAGGCGCAGGGCCGCTAGAATCGTGGCGATCGCCGCCGTTCCAGCGCCTCCTCCTCTCCTCCCGGCTTGAGAGACAGCCTAGGCTGGCTCCCAAGCCGGAGAGAGGGAGGAGGCTGCTGGAACCGCGATTCCAGCGGCCCCCGCGCCTCTTCCCTGCCTGGGATGCAGCCAGGGATGCCTCTCAAGCCGGGAGGAGGGGAGGAGGCCGCTGGAAACCGCCCCCCCCGCTTCCCTGGAACCGGCAAGAAGATGAAAGACCCACCGGAAGTAAAATTGGAATTGGGGGTCTTGCGACCAGAGTTCAGGACTGGGGATTCATACCAGACCCATTCGCACTGAGAATGAACAGAGCAAATCCGGATATCACACCAATCCCCTTATCAGCGCACTGGCCAACACGCTCCAAAAAGAGGAGCCAGTACGCATTCAGTTCGGGCAGCTTGCGCATTCACGTGAGTGCGGATTGGGCATTCGAATGCTGGTATGATGGTTACTTTGCGAAATAACGCGAATTCGAACCACCAGTGCACAAAACCCCCAGTTCACACCATCTGATAAGGGCCTTAGACTCCTCATCAGCATGTGAATTTCAGTGCCCTTCCCACACCCTGCACAACCTTTTCATGCTATGCCATGTGGCAGATCAATACACTGATAGCAAGATGCATTTAAACATATTTTGCAAAGTCATCATTATTTCATCTGGAAAATAACTGAGATCTGAAATTCTGAGATGAAAAAATGTGTCAAGCATATGAAATGTGAGTTAAGTACTAGAACAAGAAGAAACAAATGTGAAATGAAATTCACCGGTACTGTCCGACACAGTCACAGGATGAAAGTCTATTAAAAAACATTGGCAATCAAAAGGTCCTAATGGAACAGAGAAAGAAACAAACTATGCAAATAAGCCAGTTATTGACAAGAGAGTGGAAAGAGAAAGAAATCATTTTTAAAAGGACAATTGAAGGCTGCCCCAAAGAATCAAGGGCTGAGAATGGGCTGGATTCGCTCTGATTAAAAGCTATATAGATTTTGAAGACACTTCAGGCTGTAAACCCAATGCATATGGAGTTGTCCTCATGGATGTTGGGTGTGTATATATGTGAGAGAGGGTGGGTGGAGGTGTGGTGGGTGTTGATGGCACACATCTGCAACTCTACATCAGGGTGAGAGTATTCAAGCTCCAGTACTTGACATTCCCGTACTGTGGGACAATCACCCCTATTCTTAGCAGATGGCATTCAGCAGTCTCCTTCTCAGTGACTCAGTGTGAATGGATGTGTTCCTACTAGGTCAGTAGCACTGTGTTTCCTAATCAGAGAGAGAGAAGGCAGAAACAAAGGCAACAAGCATAAAGAAGTTTTGATATGACGGTTTAATTATACTAACCACAAATATTATAATTTATTAGCACTTTTTAATAACTTGACCTTCAGTTGCTCCTTAGAGAAAATACACTGTAAAGACAAAGACATTCTCAAACTGACAGTTGCAGATAAACAGTTCTTTTTATTAGAAATAACAATGCTCTTTGTCCAGGAAATACTTAGTTAATGTAATTTATTTTGTAAGGTTAGTGCACTTCTAGTTTAGCTGGCTGGCAAATTCCTGGTGTGCCAGCGTGGTGTAGTGGTTTGAGTGCTGGATTACCACTCTGGAGACCAAAGGTTGATTCCTGGCTTGGCCATGAAACCCACTGGGTGAGCTTAGGCAAGTCACGTGCTCTCAGCCCCAGATGAAGGCAATTGTAAACCTCTTCTGAACAAATCATGCCAAGAAAACCCCATGATAGGTTCACCTTAGGGGTGCCATAAATCAAAAATGTCTTGAAGGCACACAACAACAACTGCAATCTTGTACAGACTTGTTTTGCAAGACAGTGAGCTTCCCAAGACTCCTACAAGATGATATTTGGATAATGTAAAGGGGGGGGGGGGCTCCACTACCTTTGCTTGCATGGGAGATAAAATAAAGATGGTGTGGGGATGAAGTGAGAACATGGAGGCTATAGCCCTCTTTCCCGTTGATGTCCCATCCTTTTTTCCATTCCTTTTCATTTTGCTCCACACCTCTTAAAAACATTTATTCTATAGTGTAATGGAATTGGCTAACACCATTACAAAAGCAGAGGGCCAGTTTTAATAAGCTTGGAGTAATAGAAGCAATGGCCAGATTCGACCTGCAAAATTTGGTAGACATGGTTGAAAACTGGTGTGAGATTCACTACTATGATCCTGAGGATTGGAAAGTAACACCAACGTAGCATATGTGTTGTGCCTATCTGAGGGACATGTTACTTATTTTGTGAGGAGATCAACAATCTATTTATGTTCTCATGTAACAATGGGGTGCAAAGATGTGAACTGCAAGAACTGAGAAGTACTGGAAGAAAGAGAACCTTAATGTGTTGGTACTTATTTATTTATGCCTACATTAGACATACCTCAGTTCTGACAAAGTAGCTACTTTTTACAAAGCATCTTAATGTCCCCTCAGCCCCTTTTTTCTTTCTTGTCCTCTGTCTAGTTGGAAGCTTTTGGAAGCATTTAGGACAGAGAAGGATGGTTGGAAAAACACAGACTTTTAGTATCAAGATACAGTAGTGTGCCTGTGATAAATAATGCAATATAGGCTTGAGCTGGGTAATAAGGGGATTCTGCTCCAGCTGATCCTTATGTAGCTGTGTGTGTCTGTCTACAACAGGCAAGGTAAACAGCAGCTGTCTGCAGAATCCCATATAAAGCAGGTTGAACACCAAAACAGAGAGAAAAGGAGAAAGTAGATAAGCCTGCCTCACCAGCTATACCCGTCATATTACATAAGCATAGAGCTACGTGTTTGTCCACCAAAATGGAAATAATAAGAAATGGAAGCTGATGGAGAAAAAAAGTGATGTATGCATTTTGGAAGATGTTTTCAAATGATCTCTCAAGAATTCAAAGTAGTTATTTTTTTTTAATTTACTTTTCCTTCTCCTATATATAGCTATATTTGGGGAATTCAAGAAGGGGTTAAAGTGAGAGACCAAAGATCATTTTAAGGAGAATTTCCACTAATTTTCATACCGCCAATGACTTTGAAAAAAGTAGCAATCCTAGTCTTGAGAGAAGGAAGGTTGTATGTCTCTATCCTTATATCTGTCTTGGGAGGACTTGATTCATTTTAAGATGTGAAAGCTTAACTGTTTTTCTTTGTTTCCAACATGGCACTGATAATATATGAATCAGGACAGCATTGCTGTGGTACTGCGCTATATATATATAATGGGGGGGAGAGTGGTAGAATATGACATTTTGGGAAGAAGTGGCTTTTGCAAGCTTCCTATGTCTCCTTCTGTGATTAACAGGAAGAATTGGCTTCTCTTGCTTTTTTTAGTTCTGATAAGCATCCAAAAACTGCTGATGCTTATCTTTTTACTTATCCCAGAAAGGTAGGTCAAGATATCAGTTTTAAAAATCTCCTAAGAACAGGTGTTTTTGTGTGATTTTGAGCACTCCAAGATTCATTGGGTTTAGAAATAACAATACAGCCTTGTAAAGCTATATTTTATAGATAGATTCCATTGAAGAAAGTGACAAGACTTTATAAGCCTTAATTAATCCTCACAGGTTGCCTATGAAGCACGAAAGCCTTTTGGCTAATGAAGAAAAATGTAGTTTATGGAATTATAGCCGCTCATACTTAGAACGTTATCCAATACATGCTTCCCTGGGAGTAAACTTCATTGAATACAGTAGGCATTACCTCTGAGTAGACCAGAGATTTAATGCTTCACTAATTTCATTCTCAAAGGAAGCAACAAGTATTTATAGCAATGTTCTACCGAATGTGAGATTAGTTTTTAAAAGACTATCTGCTGTATAGAACTTATTCTGTGCAAAATTTGTATGTGGTCCTTTATACAGAAAATGGCACTTCCTGTGCAGGAAGCATCATTTTCTGTGCAAAAGTAATATTTTATTATTATTATTATTATTATTATTATTATTATTATTATTATTATTACACTGTAGATTTGCACAGTGCTGTACATAAAACAATAAATATATAAGAGAAAGCCTGCCTATGGCGTACAATCTAAGAGATAATAGGAAAATACATCTAAAATACATAGCAATACAGGAAATGGTTCAAAAAACAGGGAACAGAAGAACATCACATAGTAAATGATAAAATGCTGTTTTCTACACAGAGGGAGAGAAGAATGTTGGACCTGATCCCCTTCCTCCCTCACCATTCCCTTCTCCTTTTGAGTCGTGTCTTTTTAGATTGTAAGCCTGAGGGCAGGGAACCGTCTATTATCCCCTCTGTTGTAAGCCGCCCGGATTCCCAGTGATTGGGTGGCATATAAATAAATCCTATTATTATTATTATAAAATGCTGTAGTTGGTGACTTATTCAGTGCAACGTTTTTTGTTGTTGTTTTGGCATAAGAAACAACTTTATAATTGCAAAAAAAATAATATTTCAGAAAATGCTGTTTTATCTGCGAACAACAACAGAAAAAAATTCAACATGCTAATTATATTCTTGTACCACACATTCCTTCCATCCCAGCAAACTCACTGGTGAGGAATGCTGAATCTCAGAACCATCTTGTGGGCAACACAATCCCCATGCCAGGAGTAGAGAATGAATCCTAAAATACCCAGATTTTGTAGCCAACAGATTGTGCAATCTGTTACAGAGGTGCAGCAATGTCTTCTCTGTCTAACAGAGTTCACACAAGTGCTCTGCCTGCACCATTACTTCTTTCATTTCCTTGGTATCTACTGTATACTCATGTATAAGTCTAGAAATTTTAGTTAAAAAATGACCAAAAAACTCTGAGTCGGCTTATCCATAGGTCAATGTACGTTCTTTATTAAGAAAAGGAAGCATCCCCTGGTAAAAGGCAAGAGTATAATCTGTTCTGGAAGTACTGATCCCCTCTACTTCATCCATCCAACCTTTAGTGTGAGCACAAACAGTTATGCCTAATGAAATTTTATAAGTTCTTTGTCACTGTTTTCCTTTATTTCATTCTTTAGATACTTTATAACATGCCCCTAAGTTTTATCCTCGACTTATTTTTGTGGCTGTTTGTGTTTTCCCAGCTTTTTTCAGCTGGAAAAAAAAGTGTGGTATTGAAGGCTTTGAGGATTTCTATGGAGTTTGGGATGATAGAGGGGGGAAATTGTACCATCTAGGCAACCATAGTACAGAGTACCCCAAGTCAGACAAATTATCTGTGAACATGAGACAGCCAATCTCACAAACTCTTCTTCCTATAACTGGCAGCAAATTTTTTTTAACAGGATTATTTTCCCTTCACAGACAGTAAATATGATATTCCAGACCTATTATTGGGGATTGATCACATATGTATTGGTGAGGATCAGGCCAGGAGATGCTACATAGCTATAGAATTAAGGTAGTTATATAGCTAGATAGCTGATCTAGAATACAAGCAACGCTGCCTAGCTCCCACGGCCTCAGGTTTTAAAGTCCAGTTCACAAGGTGGGTTTAGAGTCCTTTAATCTGTGCTACTCTGCAGCTCAACTGAAGTGGACAAACCTCATACACTCTGTAGCTGGTAACATTCAGTTCTGATCAGCTTGATTTGCCTTCTTGTTCAGATTTGGCTAGATCAGTTACACAGCCTTATTGTTTAATTCTATCACAGAAACTATGCTATTTTCAGATTGCACTGGAGGGAGGAAAGGACGTTTCAATGTGATCCTGAATATAGAAGGGCTATATATTAGCCAAAGTTTTGAGGATTGTGATGGGTAATGGCTGATTGGAAACACCATTTCAGTGTGTGCTACATCCAGGCCAAGTGAAAACTGAGAGTTAAGCTGTATTACGAAAGGTATCAAAGAATAAAATATAGTCAGTGGAATCCTATATGATCATGATGTACTACATAGCACCATAACTATGGAGCTACGTAGTTAATTCCTGCCAGACCCTCCCAAACCCTACTTACCAGTAAGCAGCCTCTGGATTCAAGAGGGCCCATTCCCCTTTTGATTTTAAAACCCCCCAGCTGTCCAATGTTCTCATCCTCCTCTCTGAGTCATATCCAGTGTGACAGGCAGGGAGGGGGGGAATACCTTGTCACAAATGTTCCTTGTTCCAGCAATCATTTTCACACGGAGGTGTAAGAATAACAGGCTGCTATTCCTCAGTTGGCAGGGGAATAGACACCCAGCAACTGAAGGGTTGAAATGCATCAAATACCATCAATACTAGTGGCTCCTTATTGATAAGTGGGGTTTGGGGCATTTTTACAGTCCCTATGCAGCCCCTAAAATAGGGAATATGTAGAGATCATGAATATGTAGCCATAATTGCAGCTGATGTATTTGTAAGTATTCTCATCAGTGTGTCTAGAAATAATTTTGTGCAATAAATAAATGTTTGATCCATCCACGGTTACAGTACTATGTATAGTTCTCGTCACCTACTCCTACGTTCCAATATTCACCTGTTACCCCTTGCTTGAATTGATGACAAACCTGTCAAGAGTCAGTCAGTGAATTTTTACTGTCCGCCAACCAAAAAGACAAAACACAAAATCACAGCCTCAACAGAACTAATTCTCATAAATGACAAGCTAAGAACTAATCATTCTAGCAGATCTAATGTTCTGAACTCACTTTGTATTATTAGTACTCCTCTCTGCCATCCAGGTGATGCACAGAAGAGTCTCTTATGGTAAAGCAGCAAGCAATCTCATGAGAACATGTTATGCATTCCCCTACTTCCTAATAATGATAATTACGGTAACAGAAAACATGAGATACAAACTGTTCTCATACTTCCTTTTACTGGCTCCACAGACATTGTTTGTCTTTAGCAAAAGTGCCACATAAAAACTCTGAAGGTAAAGTTTTAAACAGGCCAGTGAAATGGCTCTTGTAAATGTAGGTATCGTAAAATTGTTCAAATGCATATACATTTTTAAAGAAGAAGACTAAAGAGTTCATCAAACGGGAGGGATTTCTCTTAAATTCGAATGAAAAGAAAGTGGGGCCAGAACACATTCACTTAAATTTGCTAGTTTAAAGCAATTAGGTGAATGTGCATTGTGTTCGAACTGGCTTCCCATTGCCTGAAAATAGCATGCCATTGCTCGAATTTGCATGTGGCAGTCTATCACGCAATAACGTGAAACCACATGATTGCATTCAGACTGACTTCCCATTGCCCGAATTTGCATGTAGTGGATTATCACGCAATAACGTTAAACCCCATGATTGCCTTCAGATTGCCATTGGATTATACTTCCAATTTCCCTTGTCTGATAAGCTCCAATATCAACCTTGGAGGGTACTGGAGTATGTGGGTAACATATACTGTACAATATCTTGTTAAGAGTAATGTGCATTAACCATACAGAGTGTTTTATTTGATATTTCACAGCAGCCATATCCAGCTGATGAGTATGGAAGTGAAGGTACACATGCAGAAAATTTACCTATGTGCATTGTCATGTGTTTTGCCAGTGATCCACATATGCGTTGCAATATAGGGAGTGCATAATGTAAGTGGAACTCTGCTGGTGTTTATTTATGTTATCCTGGAGTGATGTAAGACATCAGTCACAGGGGCTCGACAGACCGGCCTGAAAGGGAAGGCTGGAGACACCCTTTTTGCCCCTGAGGGGTGCCACAGCAGCCAAACCGTGTAGTGTCCCTCTGCACCAAGAAGAAATCCACTAAAAGCGTGTTCTTTTTGGTGTGTGCGTAGACTTGCATTAGAGCAGAGATGCAAAAAATGTGGCCCTCCAGATATGACTGGACTGCAGCTTCCAACATACCTTATCATTGGCTACACTTGTGGGAGCTGCAGTTCAGCATCTGGAGGGCTGCAAGATACCTACCATTGCTTTAGTGGGATTTACAGTTATGCCACTGCAGAAATCTGAAAGGATGCATCTAGAAACACACAACAAGGAAAGGATCAATTGAATATTTCTGCCAGTTGCTTATTTTACCAAGATGTGTACAAAGCTGTTTTGAATTTGAATTGTGCAATCAACAGCGGAAAGTTTCAGAAATAGCATACATCACTTTATGACATTATGAAACCAAATCTATCCTTCCTTCCTGAAAATTAAATTCAAATATGTATAGAATCTCATATTTTTTGCCCTTGCAAATGTGCCAATTACATTTAGCAAAAGCTTAGAAATTTCCCTACATTTTACACATTACAAAGGACCTTGACCATTAGCATAATAAAAAGAGAGAGGAAATCTTGAGGCTACTTAGTATTTTATATCAGGGTAAGTCAAATTTGCATGCACTTCAACTAAAGGCATGCAGGCATTTTTGCTGGATTTCCTCTGGTTTTGGTAATAAAAAAATTCTTCCCGACCTGGTGGTCTGGGGAGAAGATTTGCTGGCCTCTCATTGGAGAGGCCAGTAATTTAAAAGAAAATGGCATGCTCTGTGGGATGTTAGAAGAGGTTGGGGTGAGGCATAGCCTGCTTGAGGCTTGCCCACCCAAACCCCTGTCACTTGTCTGAAACACTGGTTCAAGGAAGCTTCATTTGCTTTTTCCTGCCCAGCGTGCATTTGGGGCCTTGTCCTCAACATCCACACTTTTTCGGGCCGGGTTGCAGTGACAAGGAGCGGCAGCATTGATGTTGGATGGCTTGTTCTGGCTCTAGCATGGCTCCCCTTTTTTTGTGCCAAATCCTAGGCTTCTCGGCCGATGTTCGCTTTTTCAGAGCAGCTTGGAGAGACTCTTGGCAGCAGCCAGAGCACAGCCTATGAGGCATGCTCCTGGAAATGAGTGCAGTCTTGAGGGGCTCAGGGCAGTGACCAGACCATGACCTTCATCTGTGGCTGGCATTCTCTGAAGATGCCAACCACAGATGCTGGTGAAACGTCAGGAATAAACTCTCTAGAACATGGCCACATAGCCTGAAAAAACCACAAAAAACTATGGATGCCGGCCATGAAAGTCTTCAACTTCACACCAGAAGAGTTCAAGTTGTCATCTGTGTTATCCTAAAGGAGACTCAGGTAATGATGCTATTCCACATGAGTTGACTACCATTAGATATACTTCTTTTGATATGGCCATAAAAGAAGTAAGGAAACATGGCGTAGGGGCTGAAATGGCAAAGTGGTAGCCCCAAGCAGGGCTTTCTTAAGACACCTATGTGATGCCATTGGCAGTGTCTCTCAGCCTCATCATAGGATTAGATTGACACAAGGCCTCCACCAGGATTTGGACTTTTGGTCAATGTTTTTGGACAATTTTAATGGGGTCTCTTTTTGAAAGGAAGAGAAAAAGCTGGAGACCACAATGCCAATGGAGCCTTGGCAGAGAGAAGTTGCCTGGGCTTTGGGACTGTCATTGGCACCTTCAACGAAGAAAAACAATGTCCGGGTGGTCAATTAATTTTTGACTTTCCAGAGAGAGTCAGGGCTGGCTGCCTGGTACCCTGTGCCTGTTACACATCTCTTACAGTTTGTGTGTCCTTACATGATAAAGGTTTAGCAGTTTCCTCTATATGTGGCAGACTTTAACCTATAGCCTTTTGTTTAAAGGCACAGGGCATACATGATACTTCCAGTGATTTTAGGATACTTGAGATATTGAAAGGATGGTCCAGGGAAGATATTACAGCTAGTGACCCATGCAAGCCTCTGTCACACTCTATTTTAAAGGGTCTCAGTGCAATTTTTCCATCCTTTTGCACTTCCGCTTATGAGGCTACGCTTTTTCATGCAGTCTCACTAACTGCCTTTTTTGGAGTGCTAAGGATAGGTGAGCTAGTTGTAGCTTCAAGAGGAGATTGGGCAAATGGTTTACACCTTTCTAAAGTGGGGAATCAGCAATTTCTTTGGGACCAGCAAACAGGGGTTTTGGCCTGTTTGGCTGGCCTTGTGGGGATAAGGGCTAAGCAGATGCTTGCCCCATATCTGTGACATAGGTATGAAGAGATAGAGGTTTCAGTCAATACCTCCTAAAGGGTGAAGGTAGGTGTCTGGAACTGAGGTTTATGTCTGGCAACTATACACAAAGGGAAAGAGACTTGCCTTGGGGCTGGCCTGAGATTTAAATCCTCACTTAAGTCTTGTGAGTTAAGTGGGGAAGTCTTGGGTTGGCCGGCCGGGGAGCAGCCCACTTCTGGATTGTCCTCAGGGCTCAGGTGTTTTTGCCAAGGGGAAGCTGGGGAATTGTTCTAGGAGCAGACCATCCGCCACCTGTTCCCACTCAAGGTTCTTCCCCTGGTTTTACAGTTCTCGAAGAAATAATTTAAATAAGTTGAGTTTATTTAAAAGTTGCTCATTTTTTAACACAGTTCTCTGTGTCTGGTCTCGTTATTCAATGAGTTGGTCAGCAATGGTGTACAGACCACTTCCCAAGGGTGTCTAATAACCAGATTTAACATGTAGCAAGAAATCTACAAAATATAGAGCATAAACACTCTGATCCACAACTAGAGAACACCAGTGCAAATAACTGGATGTTTGATGGTCTCTGGACAAGTAATTTGTGGAGAGTTTCTCTTTTTTATTGAATGATAGCAAGCAGAGGAATGTCTTGGTAGGTGTGTCAAGGTGTCCATATAAATATAAGACTGGAAATTGAAAGCAGTCATAGTCCGTAGTCCAAATAATTATAGTGAAAGTAGTTGAAAAGCTTTTATTAACATTTCTCACAGAAAGAGCAGAAGCAGCAAAAGGACAAAGTCTCCATCTGAATTGAATACAAACATTGTAGTCATGTATTTTGCATCATTTTAAATTATGCTGTTACAAAATCTGTTCTCCAATATCCTGAAAGGCATCTTCCAGTATGAAAGGGGCACTTGTTTTTTTATCTGCTTCATTCTCAAGGTACTTAAAATTTTCTTTCAGTAGTGGTTTTGAGCTGACCTTATCATTGTGAGAAGGGCATAGGTGGTGTGTGTGCTTTTTTTCTTACCATGGTGCTTTCTGCACCGCCATTTGGGACGTCCAGAGGACGTCCTATTTTAAAAAAGGGGCGTCTCTTATAGACGCCCCTGGGCCTAGTACGGACTCCGTCCGTACAAGATGGCGCCGGCCCTTCTACATGGCCGGCGCCATCTTTGCGTATCGGACGCTGAGCGTCCGTACGCGTCGCATCGCTTGTGACGTAGCGAGCGTGCCCCTGGCGCCTTGCTACATCGCAAACGCGACGGAAAAAGAAGCTCCATTTTGGAGCTTCTTTTTCGGTCCGCGCAGGAGTCGGGCCGTGTGAAGGCTCCGGCTCCCCCGCGGACCTACTCGCGGCAGCGGCAGAGCGCCGCAAAGCGGAGGTATGTACCCCGCCATAATATCTCCATTGCTGTGCAACTTCCTTGACTTTCTTGCTGTGAAAAAGCCCTACATGAGGAGTTACTTCATAACCTTCTCACCTGAGCTTTAGGTGAACACAGGAAGAAGTTTGGTGCAGAGTGCTAAAAGAACTGATATACAATAAAAGACAGAGCATTCATACACCTCCTAAGGTACATGTTAGAGCCCCCAGATCACCCTGAAGAATTTCGATTAAGCATACCATTAGAACTAATAGATATTTGTATGGATTTAATAGAAATCTCTTGCCATCAGGTACATACAAGGCCTAAAGCTACTCTGCCTCTCCTTATGGAGCCTCTGAAAGTACCTACATTTTTCCACCTGCCCCCAATGATGATATCATTCTATTTAAGTAGGTATGTCCCATACCTATTACTACCATTTCCTACAGGGATCCCAACTTTCTAACAGGTTTATTTATTTCCATGTACAGAATGTCAGTTGATATCTTGTGTCTTATTGTGCTAATGGTCAAGAAAATTGCCATGTGTAAAATGAATAAGAATTCATGTTCCCACTTAAGGAGATTGCTGCTTTATTCTCAAGCCAAGACAGAAAGAGAAGGATCAAGGAGAATGAGCAGCAGCAATAGCAACAATAACAGTGATGGAAGTGGCATCAGAAACAGTGGTGGTGGTTGTGGACATGAGATAATATGAAATGTCTAGACGCTATGTGATACCATCTCAGACTATAAGAAGTTGCTTGCCTGAAAAAAAGACTGGGACACTTTGGAATGTGTGTAGTTACATCAGTACAGTTCCCATAACCACTCATTGCCCACATTCTGTGATTCTCCTTCTAACAATCTTGTAATTTTATTTAATTTTTTTTGTTCTAACTTTCAGACAAATTTTGTCCACAAAGAAGCTTTTATTAACAATATGAAAAAGAACAAACAAGAACATAACATTGGATACAGGTTCTGCATGTGAGCTTGGAAACAAGAGCACACAAGGAATGGGAAGTGGTAGAGTGTGTAAAAACAATGTGATGAGTTGCAAACCAAGCTTGAAAGTATCTATTTTAATATCTATTTATGGACAGTGAATGGAAAGTATTTATTTACAGGCAGCTCCTCTGTCTTATGTATCAATGTATATATTCATATTTACTGAACATACCTTGTTACTTTGCTCATTGCTATCTTTGAGAAGAAATTTAGTTATTGCTTTTGTTGTTTTGCAGATAGTGAGATGATTATATTTCATTCCTTCTAGCAAAAATGGAGGCATGTGGCAGTGGCATTCCCACTCCTAGTGATATCTGGTGCAGGGGGTGGGACTTCTGGGGTAGGTGGGACTTCTGGCCCTGGATTTCTAGTGGGGTTTTCCAGGTGGGGGTGCATGGGAGCACCCATGCAGGCTGGAAGGATGTCTGTGAGGGCCAGAGTCATGCCCCCGCAGGTTGAGTCACAACCGACAGCCCTCAGCGGCACCCACTCAGGCCTGAAGGAGCTCCTACATGGGCTCAAGGAGTGCTGGTGAGGTCCCAAGGAACTCCCGTGGGGCCCTGCAGCTTCCATAGGGTGGAGCAGCACCTGTGCAGACCTGTCTTTTGGCCGACAAGGAGCACCTCTGTCTTGTCTGGATTAAGCTTCAATTTATTTGCTCTCATCCAGTCCATTACAGTGGCCAAACACCAGTTTAGGACAGGAACGGCTTCCTTGGAGTTTGCAGTATTCAAATTTGTTAATGTTTTTTAGAAATTATGTAATTATGAATATACCTCAGTTACATTTACAAAATAGAAAGCAAAGGCACGTTACAGACCACCCAAAATGGGTGGTCTCGCGCCGGTACCAGTTGCAGTGCGGAGTAGCCCCAGCATCCAAACTGCGCAGCTCCTCTGCACTGCAAACAAGAAGTGCCAAAATGGCCCTTCTCTTTGCAGTGCAGTTATGATGCCACGAGGTGCCAATGGTGCACTTGCGGCGTCATATGTGCCATGCAACATGCAGACGCAAAGCGTCCACTACGTCAAGATGGCGGCCTCCGTGTGGAACAGGTGCTGCCATTTTGTACGGACTCGTCAAGAAAGGTCTTATTAGGTCCTGAACAGACAGGCCAAAATAAGCTGCTTTGGATCATTTTGGAACTATGCTGTTTAAATGCTCCATGCATCCAAAGAGGCCGGAAGCTGCACCAAAGCCACACTCCAGTCCTAAGGACTGGAGTACAGCTTTGGCACAGCTTCTGGCCTCTTAAGATGCATGTGTCATTTAAACAGCATACCTCCAAAGTGACCCAAGGCAGCTTTATTTTGGCCTGTCTGTTTGGGCCCATTAGTTGCCAGGGCTTTTCACTTCCCCTGCTCTTTGTAAAGTGTGTGATGTCCATGTTTATTCCTTTTGCTTCCACAAGAAGCAATTATGGGTCACACAGTTTAGGTTGTTCCAGTTCAAAGCTCCAAGTGGCTGCCTTTTGCTTGACTCTACTGGGAAGCGCAAGGTTCTGTCCCCTCTTTTCCTTTCCTCTCTGCTTGAGCAGAAAGATAGCATCCATCCTGCTGTGTTAATTCAGTGGAAAGTAGCTATAGCTGCTTTGAAGTGTCTAGCAGGAGGAAGGGGGAACTAAGGGCATCTTTTAAAAGAGAGGGAGAAATCAAGATATAGTGGATTAGACATGGCCATTCAGGATGATCTATTACTATTAGAGGGTATCCATTTTTGGCAGAACAAAGCTCTTCTGAGCATAACGCAGCAACAATGCAGCAACAAATTATTACTATGCCTCAGACAGGCCCCTGCTTCTCCCATTACTTTAATGAAAGCACCAGTACAACACCATAACATAAGGAGTATTCTCTTTATTTTCTCTGTCCCAACCAGCTGCCCCATCCCAAATTGGTTGTGTGTGTTTTTACTGTAATAGTTGCTGACAATTGGAAGCTGTAATGCTGCTACTCTGCTTGATGTAACACCCACATTAAGCTTCTGAGCTCTCTGATATCTAACATCATTCTCAAAACATGCATATTTTTATATTTATTTTGTCCTTGGGAGGGAAGGATGACTTCACTGAATATGATCTTAATGAGAGCATATATACTACATGTTCCTTGCCTCCCCTGTCATCCCATTCACCTTCCATCTAAAGCTGGTGTCCCCTAATGCTTCAACCTCAGACACTTGCAATTTTAAAAGTCAAGATTTATATATGTCACCACACGGATGAAGGATTCTGGCAAGAAGGCCCAGTGCAAGCAATGAGACTTTCAGGGAGCTGCTAGCCTTCTTATTCTAAGTGGCCATGCAGCTATAATCTTAATCTAATTATTTAAAACTGGCAGTTTATTTCTGATCTGTCAACATGGCATTCAGCCATAAAAATATCTTTTCCATCTCCACCTTCAAATTATTCGTACGCCACACACCTCTGAGCAGTGTCCTCCATATCATGAAATAAATGTTTGATAATGTCATTATCAGAGTAAGCAGTTTTCATGATGAGAGCAGAATGCAGAAGATATATATTCATCCCAGTTTCTTACTATCTTCTTTCTAAGCATTACTGACAGCTTTGCACCCTGCTTTTGAGAGATGCTGGTGGAGCTGAGGACATTCTGGAAAGTTGCATATGGGGGGTATCTCTTTGCCATTCTTCATGTCTCATAATTTTGCTCAAATGCAGCAGACAATTTTTTTTGCCCAGTGTGATGACGGCTAATCAGCATTTCTATATTATTCCATTAAAATAGTAGCATTAAGATGAATGCTTAAATCCTTTTTAATCCCCTTTTGAAACCATAACTGTGATTTCCCATTTATTTTAATCGACAGAAAATACAGGTTACATGAAAAATATACTTGGGTCAAAGCTCTGACAAAGAGTAATCAAAGTAGCTTAGAAAAATGTGATCTGGGCAGGGGGCATAGCCAGAGAGCTGATTTACCTTAGTAGCTAACATTGATATTGGAATCCTTTAAATTGGTAGTTCTGGGCAATTTCAGCAGCTGTGTTTGGACCACCTTAGGCTCAGGATTTCAAGGCCTCCATGGCAACCATGGATCTGACTCAATTGATATTTGATCCCACACACATAGCAGGTCATATTCTGCTATTACTCTTTTATATCAGAGAAGAAATAGTTGAGCTAAGAATGGAAGCATTTGAAGTACTGAATATTTTCTCGTGGCTAAATCATTGTCTGGAAGGTTTAGGCAGGGATTTTTGGACTACATGTCCCAGAATCCTACACCAACATGGCCATCAAGCTATGCAAAGTCCTCATGCATCACTCAGTTCATTAGAACCTTTTATCCAGAAATGTTGATATAAAACATTCATGGGGATGGGGAGAAATCCTAAAGACTTTGAGTGTGACAGGAAATAAACATGTAAATATCTAATAAAAGATAGTTTGAGGGCTTTGTTATTTCCTCTGTTAGCAAACTGAAAGTGTTGGCAAAGTTCAGCTGAATGATAAGGCCAGAAAAACACCAGATCATTTTTTACATGTTTTTGAAATTGGGTCACAAATGTTCCTGCAAAGAGACTAGCTGGCATCATGTTAGTAACATGTGCTGCAGTAACCGAGAGTTTTCCAATTTCTTTTTTCACTTTGCCTGGAATCACATTCATGGATTATGATAATTTAGGAAACATATCCAGGTGTAGCATATTGTCTTTATTCCAAAGTACAATAACATCCAAAATCCACAAAACAGTGGTATCTTTATTGAGTCAACCAAAATGCACAAGATACATGTCTCAAGTTTTCAAACCTTCGCTGGCTTCTTTGTCAGTCAAAGATGAAATATTTTAATACCTGTATGATTTTAACACCTTTGCCTGATGAAGAAGCCAGTAGAGCTTTGAAAGCTTACAACATGTATTTCATGCATTTTGGTTAACCCAATTGATGACCAACCCATGAAATAACAAGACCACGAACAGAACTTGGAATAAAATATGGGCAACTTTATTTAAACTGTTACCTATTTAAACCTGTTTCTTGAAAAACACAACAAATGGAAGGAGGGGGCAGCTTAATGCAGGACCAGCTAAGGTAATTGGTCTCACCTAGACCTCTTTCACTGCTTCCTTTGGGCAAAACACTTGAGCCCCAAGGAAAATCCAAAAGCTAGGTTGCTCCCTGGCCAGCCAGCTGCTGGAAGACCTACTAGATGAGCCAGCTGGGGTTTCTTCTCTCTGTTATCATTATTTATTCCAGTTACAACCTATGTTTTGGAACTATGCTTATGTTTACCTGACTGTTCACACTATAAAGCCTCAGCTACATATGTCACTGAATTAGGTAGCAGATTGGAGTGAACATTTAATGCTTTGAGTGGACATTGAACTGAAAGGAGTAGGGGCCATCACCACTGGGGTGCTCATGGACATGGTCAAGACAGTGTTATCTCAGTATCTATCTGCACAGTTGGTAAAGTGGGGGAGTGGCCTTCATTTAGACATTCGTTTCTCTATGCTAGTAGTAGAGGCAGGCAAGGGCACCCAGTCCTTATCCATTCAATCCTGACTTCTTGACTTCTTGGGTGGGTAGGAAGGTGTGAAAAAGAGGTGAAAATGTGTTTGGTTGAACGCACATAGAGAGCTCCTGGAAGCCCTGCCTTGTCAGCAATAATATCTCTGTTTGCTCATCAAAGTTAATAAAACTGTCCTGGTAATCTCAGGAGAGAAACCATTCTTTGAACCTATAATCTCCCATTTCCTCCCCCTCCCCTCTGGCTGCATCCACACAGCAGAAATAATTCAGGTTGATACCGCTTTTGCTGTCATGGCTCAATGCTATGGGATTCTGGGATTTGTAGTTTTCTGAGATATTTAGCCTTCTCTGTCAGAGATCTCTGGTGCCACAATAAACAACAATTCCCAGAATTCCATAGCATTGAACTATGGAAATTAAAGAGGTGTCAGCCTTGATTATTTCTGCAGTGCAGATGCAGCCTCCCTCCCTCCCTCCCTCCCTTATTTATTTATTTATTTGAGTATTTATACCTGGGTATTAAGCCACAAAGGCTCTCAGAGCCGCTTATGAATTGTTAACTTGACAGGTCTCTGGCATCAGGCTTACATTCTAAATAAGACAGGACCCACATGGAAAAGGGAATGGTAGTTTGGGAGAGGACTGAATCCTGCAGATGCTGCCTCTTTTTCTCTCCCTCCAATGCTAGGGCAAAGGCACTTGGGGCAGAGAGTAAGCTTTTCCTCTGCTTCTGGGCTTAGGCATGGTGGAACTGAATTATTTTGTCATTGCTCACCTACACAGAGAGACTATTTGAATGGAGTCATATCAGTGGTAGCTGTACTAATAACAGTAGCAGCAGCCACCATGAAGGGCATATACCACTGACAAGCAAAGAGGTTGTAATGGAACATCTGTCTTGGAAAATGACACAGACCACCAGGGGTGTGTCAACTCCAAATATACATTAGCAAAGAATCCTGCCTGTGAGCAGTCTGTGCCCAGGCAATTACGTTACAGATATTGGCTCCGTGGGACAAAAATCATCAACAGAGAAGGGACTCAAATAGAGCTCAAGATGCATGGTGTGAAATAGCCCCAAGGCACAGGCAGTCAGCCAAGAGAACATAAAGGAGCACAGTCCAAAATGAGATTTTTTTGTGGTTTTACACTGGGGATTTTTTTTTTTAAAAAAAATTCTTTTATGTCAGGTTCTGTGAAACACAATCAAAGTTAAGAACAATTTAACTATCTGACTTTGAATATGAGCCACACATTTTAGTATTATCTTTAAGAGGGGGGGGGACTGTCATCTAACTGCATTTTTCCCTGGAGGGAGGGAGAGAGGAGACATCAGTATACCAGGCAGACGTTGTGACCATTCCATGCCCTTTAACTCAGCACCCTCAACTATCTAGGAATACAAAACACTTGCAGGGTAGGCCATCTCTTCCCTTTGCACAATACAATTGTAAACTTAATGGCATCAGCTTGTAAAGACACCTCTCTCTGCCTGTTTATTTCTGTCCAAGCAACATACTTCCTGAGTCTTGTCTATAGAAAACACACACAAGCAACTCTTCCTTTCAACAACTTCTAATTAGTTGGCTGAGGTTAAGGCCCAAGTATGGCAATCTGAAGGTAAACTTTCTTGAACTAGCCCCAGTGTTTCCTGCTTACGAAAGTTCACTGGTTAAGAAACTTATCACTAAACTTCCTGCTTGCGGCAGAATCTAACTAATCAGTTGTGTTGCCCCTGCCATATATCAGTGACTCTAGCTAATGTGAAAATAATCAAAACAAAAGGTGGATTTATCCTACAGAATGCAGCTTGCAATTCTGAGCACAAATGTGTTAACGCTTCATGGAAACATGGCTCTTCACTTTTATACTGGTCAAAGACCGAATAAATTTCATTACGATATTAGTATGGCTCTTCACTCGATCCAAGAAGAATACTCAGTGTTGAATATTCTCCAGCTCATTATTTGTAGGGATCATACTACTGAGAGGCCCTTTCTCCTAGGAAATTTACAGTAACCAGATTTCTTTAAAATGGGGGGGGGGTCCCCTTGGGTTGCCTCCTGTGCCATTGCCAACTACCCTAAGTAGGCTAATAGAAGGTAGAAACCTTCTCAGTATGTAATTGTAGTTCTCCTGCTGAAACGTGCACATTGATCTCCTTCCATGGGCTACGACAAAGGGACTAGACCTAACTGAATTGTTATACAGTATTATACATGTCTACTTAGAAGGAAGACATGTTGTATTTATAGGACTGCAGCTTCGGTGATGTAACTATGCATGACCAGAGTTTTCAAATCAGGTTGGGATATGTAGTCAAAGAAGAATTTTTCGTCTAATTTTTCTTGGAAATTGCTAGTATAAGGAAGATGATGATGCCTGATCAAAAGGAAGTGCTTCCACTAAAAGATGTCAGCTATGAGGGCATGAGGCTAATTAATATCTGCTTTTTCCCCATTTCAAGCCTGTTTCTAAAGTTGCATTTTGAGTGGCTCTTCTAAGCAGGAGTGGGCACAGAATCTATAGAAGGATAGCTGGGATCAGTCCCTAGCTGAACCATGGAGGGAGGGGGATCAGGCACCACAACAATGAACACTCATAACTAGAACATTTCCTATTTATGGAAACTGGAACTAAGCCTGAGAAAGGAAGGCTGAATAATTGAGCATCATATTTTGACACACGATATGCCAAACAGAAAGAGACTTTCTCTTCTCTTTGTTGTGATCTAATCTTTTAGGCAGGTTCTCTCTTTCCTTACAGAGAAGACAAAGCATATGAAATTAAGTGTGTAAGATCGATCTGACGATACAAGGACAATGCAGACCTAAAAAGGGCTTCTCAATGCAAAAGTGCAATCAGCCTGAGCTTATTAAAATAATGCCATTCTCTTGAGCCTTTCAATGATTTCTCTCTCTCCCCCTCTCTCTCTGTTGAAAAATCCTCTGAAGGGCTGATTGGATCAGTGGTCTCATAAGACTGTGATATCTTTAAGCCGAGGAATGTCATTTGAATTTCTTTACAACTTTTTAAATGAGACAGTTTAAAAAACAGTATCATTAAAACAATGTTAAACAACGTAGAAAAGTTTTGGTTTTATGCTCCTAAATTTTGTAGAATGGACAAATGGCTATTTTTCTGACAAATGCAGCTCCAGATTCTGTTTAATTTTTTACTGCTGTTGGAATACTGGTTCTTTATCTCTTAGTTTCAGGAAACCTGCATTGATGGGGAAGCATTAATTAGTTCTTCAGCCATCTTTCAACTGCCTGCCGCCAATAACCAATGGGATCTCCAGAAACTGTTTCACCTAACCAAGGGCTGCATCTACACTGAAGAAATAATGCAGTTTGACTCTGCTTTAACTGCCATGGCTCCATCCTAGGGAATCCTGGGATTGTTTGTTGTGGAACCAGAGCTCTCTGACAGGGAAGGCTAAATAACTCACAAAACTACAAGTCCCAGAATTCTATAGCATTCAGCCATAACAGCTAAAGTGGTGTCAAACTGCATTATTTCTGCAGTGTGGGTGCAGATTCTCTGAAGGTCACCTCACTGACTTCATCCAATGCCAAGTAAGCTTAACTATCTAATTCCTAGCTGGGGCTGCTGAGAATAATCATGACTTCCATTCTGCATACAAAAACTGTAGAATAGTTGTTGTGGATAAATTTCTAAGTATTTCTATGTGGTCCTGCTTGTTTGTGTTATTGTGTGTGCTTTTGACAAAGCAACATCATGTGCAATTAAGCCAACTGTGCATGTGATAGGCAATTAAGATATAAATTTGCACTGTCGTTTGAGCTTTTGAGTGAGGAACCATGATATGATATATCTCAGTGAGACTACATGGGAAGGGTATATTTGGAAGTGTGGTTAGTCTTCGTAGATCAGTGGTACTAGAATGGTACTGGCAACTACATCAAATACTTGTGGATGTGGTCTCTCCATCATATAGAAAAAGGAATGAGCAGCAAGTCCTAAAATCATGACTAAAATTGTTCCCATACAGACTTTATCACTGACATGAGGTCTATAAATTATGACATTGCCAGGAGCTCCATTCACACAGAAACCAGATCCTTTACATATATACTAAACAAGATGTGGGAATAAATATTTATCCAGATGGATAAAAGAAATTTGCATTGAGTGACTATCACAATCAAAGTTGCTTAATTAAAAATATATTTCAAGTCCAAGTCCACAGAAGTGATTGTGGGCACAGAAAATACGATATAACAAAACATTTAGATCCCGAAAACATATGATTATCTGAAGTGGAATGTTTGTTTTGTTTTGAGTAGCTGTCTTACTTCTTCTTCTGCAATTTTTTTAACCCACATAACCTCTGTGTCTTAAAAATATTACCACTGTTATTTAAGAAAAAAGATTTTCTTTGAAATGCCTCTGCAATACAAAATGTAAAGAAATCAAATAGAAAATTGTTTTAATGTATTTGCAGGTCTACCTAGCCTTAATGTAACTGTGGGTTACCTTTCTACCTCAGTAACAAAATAGTCTGCACTGAAGGAAATCCCTTTCAGTTCAGTGACTTTCATTTTGTCAGTGACTCTGCAAACAACAAGAACATCTTAACTTGGATGATCCTGCATGATCCTTCCCAACAAGTTTTCCACATGTGAACCATCTGTCCTATTGCAGAAGGTGTGTGTGTGTGTATGTGGTTTATTCTGTTGAATGATGCCAGCTGCCAATGTGCATCAGGTTTCAGTTAGTGGATCTTCTAATTCTGAGCTGCTGTAAAAAAATGGCCTTACTCCATTTTTGCCCAGTGTGGAAACATGGTCCAACTACTATTGTCATTTGACTGTTCAAGCTGTTTTAGTGATGCATTCAGCATTAATTTTTAGTGGGAAAATGGGATAAAAATATAATAATAAAATAAGTATATATTTACATATTTGTTTCAATGTGTGGCTAATTTAATCAACATGTTAACAAGGTTATATACAGCTGCCACACAGCTCTTTTAAAGAAAGTCTGTAGCAGGTCTCCCCCCCAGCCAAAAAACAAAAAAGACACTGGGAAGTATAGCCAGTGAGCAGTCATACAAGAGATGGTACACAGTTAAATCATTGTGCATCAGTACTATACAATAATAACAACTACATTTAAATAAATGAATGAATGAATAGTCTTTGTGCACTGCTGATCATGCACAGAGTCAAATCATGGCTAAAGTGTGCCTATTTGTGATTTACACTGAAGCCTCTGTAATCATAGGCCCAATACAGATGGGTAAAAGCGCCATCCTGGGCCCGGTTTAAGGGTTTCGTACGGCTGGGCATCCATACACACCCAGTCCTAATAGTACTGCCTGTGTGCCAACTTGCCGCACCCCCACCCACATGGGGCACATGAAGATGACGTACGGGCATCCACGCACTCAAACGGCAATCACCGGAACTAGCAGCATCAGGGCATGCGAGCGCCATTTTAGCATTAAAAAGAAGTCGCTCTAGGTTGGCACAGCACCGATGAGGGGCATATAGCCACCCAAGTGTATCCCCCCATAGTTTTCAAAACAACCTTTATAGCAGTCTTGTCTTCTGATAAGCACCAACCGTTCCATCTAGGATGTTTGGGTCTTAGTGGCCCCCAAAGGGGAAGAATTTTGTTAGGTATAGAACCAACTCACTTTCTCTGTTTAATCTCTTTTAAACAATTGCAAGCAGGCTCGTGGTTTTTGTCATGATACTCATTAAAAAGATAAAAACATTAAAGAGTTAATTTCCCATTGGTTGAAATGATACTCCATCTTCAAAAGGGGGTCTTCTTCCACGGGTTTCAAATTCCAATAAATGTTTTGAATGTAATTATAATCGCTGGTCTTCTTTGGGAACTACATACATTGAAATCCACAGTTCTACTGCACAGGGGAGCTTGGAGCCATTTTCATAACTGGGATCTTGTTTTTCTTGTTCCTATTGGTTGGACTGGATATTGCAACTTTCCTACTTTTGGTAGGAATTATCAGAAACTTTGCTGCCACCTGATGGACAAATATATATTTCAGTGCTAGCAATGTTCCTGTTTCACAATTCTCTTAATTCAACAGATACTGTCCCTCCAGATGCCAACACAGCATGTCAGGCTACAGGAAGAGAGCTGGGTCCACCTCCACTCATCCCCTTTCTCTCTGGCAACATGGCCATGCCCATGTTGGAGAGACCTACACTGCTGAAAATGTAGATTTTAGGGAGACTTTGATTGTTGTGTGCATAAAAGTGAATTATGATAGTATAAGGCAGAGCTATGACATCATAAGTACTGAACAGGATGCTATCCACAGACTTTTATTGACAAATATAGACCTTCAGAGGAAGTAGGAAAATTTGCACTTAAGGATAGCTGAACTTTAATTTTACCCATATAACTGTCCTTGCTTTAACATCTATCTATCTATCTATCTATCTATCTATCTATCTATCTATCTATTAAAATATTTATATCCTGCCCTTTATCTTAAGTTCTCAGGGTGGGTTAGAATAAAATCAACTTAAAATAAATAATTACAAAAAAATTAAAAGATTAAAAACATATTATTTTTCAATTTTAAAACACACAATTTAAATAAAGAAAATAGGGTGTGTGTTGGGGGGAAGTGTGTGCAAGGGGAGTCCGACATCAAAAACACCACAACTATATTTTCTTGGGTGAAGTTTCAGACAGGACTGAATATAACAGGATCAAAATAACACCTAGAACAGAGGTGGGAGGCTCAGGAATGAGAATCCTGTGAACCCCTTTGTTTTTCTGGATCTCCTCATATCAAATAGAGCAGTCTTCTGTTCCCATGATCTGTTTGGATGGGGGAGTCTCCAAACAGATTCTCCTCTGAGAGTGGGATGTGACTCCCTTTTTCCTTTTATTTTATTTTCCGTTTATGTTGTAAGAACTGTTCTTGCTGAGGGGCACATCCCATTTTTGCAGTCTTGGCTAGCTAGGGAAACAGCAGTGGCGAGATTTTGGGTTTCCCAGGCTGAGACTCTCCTTCCCATCTTCACCCACATCCTAGGAGGCCCACTGAGGTGATGCCATAAGTTGCAATGGGTGACACCAAGCCTAATGAAGCCATTGACATATAATATTCTGAAAGATGTCCTTGGAGCCTGCTATTTCCTGGCTCAGTATTAGAGAATTAGAACCAGTTTTTAACATCTTGCCTTACTAACGTACCTCACCGTGCCTCTATTTTTCACCTTCTCTGGAGTATTCAGTAGAGGTCTTATCATAATTGGAGATAGGGGAATCTCAAGTGTGTGTACAAGTTTTTTCATTGTTCCATGTGTGCTTTTTCCTGGTCGCCCCAGCTTTGTCCCTGTTAATATTGGGAGCAATAAAATAAAACATAATGGCAAGAACAGGCTTTCCTAATCTGTTAAGCAATCTGAGTTAATCTTGAAATTTAGGAGTTGGAAAGGCTCCCATATGGGCTTAAAATGGATGAAAGGTGGACTGTAACTCTTCACATTTCATTCTGGTAGAAAAGAACAGAAATGTTTTATAAAATTAACTTTGCTATGTGAAATTATGCAAACATTTGTACGTTTTTTCTTTCCCCCCCCCCCCTTTTTTGTGCAAACATTTTTTTTTTTCTCCCCCCCCCCCCCCATGCACGCATTCTTCACTAACATGGAAATCTCCATCTTGGGGAGGATTTGGGAGAAGTTGGTTATTGCACAGCGGAACAGAATTCTGACCTCTGCAACAACAACAACAAACAGGATACAGTAGTGTAGGCTAGAGTTGCATTATTGTAACTCATTAATAACTTTTATTTTTCTACAGGGGCCAGTTGTCAAGGGTCATTTCATTCTTGCTGAAGGATGAAAATCTCACAACATCGGAGGTGCGTTTTTCAACAGGGTGTCTTGAAATAATTTTTCCTTAAGAATGAGGGAATTTGCAGCTCTTCTTACATCTCTATTTGAGGTGAATATTCACCACACACACACACACACACACACACACACACACACACAGCCTGGGCTAGAACTTGTATTTTGATTCTATGATGTATTTGCAGAGACTGGCCACATAAGAGTGACTTTCAATATTCAGTTTGTCCAGATTCCAAACATTCTCATTCAGGTGGCTCCTTTGTTAAGCATAGCCTCAAAAGTGGCTCCTTTGTTAAGTATAGCCTCAAAAGTAATTGTGCCTGGTTTTGCAATGCCTCTGTTTAAAGCAGGCTTAACAATAGATTGCTGTGATTTAATAAAATATATTTGTTGCCATTGTTCCCTATAAAGCATTGCTGTATAACCTCAGCAGGGCCTCTAGTCAAAAGGCTTTCCATGTAGCAGTGAGAGTTCTGATTCACTTGCAAGGAGGACATACAAGGAAGGAAGAACATGGCCTACCAGCTGTTTCACAGCAACAGTACTGACTCCGTTGAGTCAATTTATATGTAATTTTCTTCAACAAAAAGTGTAGTTTAAGATATTTGCATTTAATGGTATGGTCTTCTCCAAACTGCTTCCTCCCAGAATCAGCTCATTTCCACGCAAGTTGGTATGCTGGCATTTTGGTCTGTGCTTTTAAAACTAGCTAGAAAGAAAGAAAGAAAGAAAGAGCAGTGGGGTGGGTGGGGGAAACCAGAGGATTATAATAGAATTGCAAGTGACACTTCTCTGCAATAATTTGTGGAGTGTGTGTCATCAACACAATGGGTTGTTAAAGCTCAGAGGCATTATGGTCTGTCATGTCGTATCATACTTTGGAAGCTTTTAATATCTGGATTATGGACACATTAAACTGTACTCTCTCCTGCCTATTATGTCAATGGGATTTTGCATATTTAAATGATACTACAGTGTATAATCCACGTACTGTGCCATGCATGCACAATAGGGTTCAGCAGCAGACTAAATTATTGCTTGAAAACTAGGGAGACTTCCCTAAACTTATCAGTATTCAGCATTCTGATTTCTAAGTGATTGTACATTCGTAAATCTGTTTATTAATATCTATTGATCAACCGAGAGAGAGAAACAGATAGATGTATACATATATACATAGCATAACATAACATAACATAACATAACATAACATAACATACACATATACTTTTAGTCATACAGTGTTCAGATACTTGTAACTATTGTCTGTTAAGACCTTGTCTTACATGAATTCAAAATCAAGGTCAGCTATGAAAAAAGTAGTAAGTGTATACCTATACATAAACTAAAAACAGAAAGCTGAATTCAGGAAGGATAAGACCTGAGAAGACAGGTTTTGTTTTGTTTTTGTGGGTTTTTCAATCTATGTGGCCATGTTCTAGAAGAATTTATTCATGACATTGCATCTGTGGCTGGCATTTTCAGAGAATGGTGGCATGGAAGAGTGTGGGGTATATATACTGTGTGACCCTTGGTTGAGAGGAAGTGATTTACATGTTAATCTGTGAGTTGGTCCACTGGTGAATGGCAAGGCCTCAGGGTGGTAGGATATGCAAGGAGGATTTGTGTCTATTTAATTAGTGATGCATTGTCTGCTGGGAAAACCCCCTGACTCTGGGTGATGTTCATTTGCATGTGCTGAGTCTTGATTTTGGTGTTTTTCAGAACTGGTGGCCAAACTTTGATAACTTTCAGGGTTTCTTCTTTCCTGTTGAAGTTGTCCAGGTGTTTGTGGATTTCAATGGTTTCCCTGTGCATTCTGACCTGATAGTTGTTGGCATGGTCAAGAATTTCAGTGTTTTCAAAAAGCATTTTATGCCCAGGTTGGTTTATACTGTGTTCTGCTACTCCTGATGTTTCTGGCTGGTCCAGTCTGCAGTGTCTCTCATGCTCCTTGATTCGCTTTTGAACACTGCATTTGGTGGTCCCTATGTAGACTGCGGGTGTGAGGGGGTCTCTACTGTCCTTCACTGAGTGCAGCATTTGCTGGATTTTCTTGGTTGGTCTGTAGATTATTTGGAGGTTGTGTTTCCTTATCAGTTTCACTATTCTGTCTGTAACTTCTTTGATGTATGGTTAAAAAAATACCTTCCCTGTGGTTGGTTGTTTTTCCTCACTCTTGTTTTTTTTCTTTTTTCTTTTCTGGGCCTGGGAGCTCTTCTGATGTCTGAGCTAGAGTAACCATTAGCCTGTATAGTGAAATCTAGGTGTTTCGGTTCACCTTCCAGGAAGTGGGGTTCACAGACGCTTTTTGTGTTGTCTACCAGTGTTTTTATTGTGCTTCTTTTTTGTCCTGGGTGATGGTTGGAGTTCTTGTGTAGGTATCTGTCTGTGTGCATAGGTTTTTTGTATACCGTGTGGCCCAATTGTTGGTTTAATTTGAAGATGACCAGGATATCCAAGAATGGCATTGTTCCTTCCTTTTCTTTTTCCATTGTGAATTGGATGTCTGGGTGGATGTTGTTCAGATTGTTCAAAAACACGGTCAGATCTTCTTCTCTGTGGCTCCAAATAGAGCCTGAGAAGACTGTGACTAAGAAGACCTCTCATGGTTCTTGTGGTTTGTTCAAGCTCTGTGGTTCTATTATTCTCTTTTGCTTTCCTTCTGGAAGGAAGAGGCTTCCACCAAGCTGGTACAACTGTTTGATATTGCCCATCTGCTCATGAGAAATTGCTCATTTTTAACTTTGCCTGGCATGTGAAGATTCCCAAACAGGTCAACATCTAGAAATTCTTAGCTTAATATTTATGTGAAACAGCATCTCTGATCGGCACAAAACTAGTCTCCTACTTCAAAGTGATGGTCCCTAATTGGCCCAACCTACTGTGGCCAGGGGAAAAAGAAGATATTTTGAGTAGCAAAGTTGCCTTAGTTGATGACCTTCGCCTGGGAATCGACAGAGGTAGTGTGACTTTGTTGGTGCTACTGGACAGAGGCATTTGGCATAATAGTCCATGACATCCCCTTGGAATGCCTGGGAGAGTTAGGAATTGGAGGCAATGCACTGCAATCGTTCCATTCCTTCTTCTCAGGCAGATTCCAGAGGGTGACAGTTGCTCAATTGCTCAGAAAAAAAGGAGCTTAATTGTGGTATTCCTCAAGGTGCCATCCTGTCCCTGATGGTGTGTGTGTGTGTGTGTGTGTGTGTGTGTGTGTGTGTGTGTGTGTGTGTGAGTGAAGCCATTTGGAG
>NC_056524.1:135842412-135898069 GCF_019175285.1 Sceloporus undulatus | reverse complement strand
AGATCATCTCAGTTATCAGTATGCTGATGACACCCGGATATATTTCTCTGCCCTTGTTCCCAACATGATTTAAACTGGATTGTGATTCCAAATTATCGGTTTAAACAACCATGGTTCCCATGGTTTGGAGTGATTCGAAAAGGGGGGCCATGGTATTTACTCATTTTTACCCATTTAACTAGTGTCAAAAAGATGCTGGTAAAATGGGGTGTTTTTTGGGCTGAATCAATTTATTTGGAAATAAATCGATTCAGCCCAAGTGGGAACAAGGCGGATTTTAATCGGATTTGAATCTGCCCTGATTCCCACTGCCAGCGGCTTCTCTGGCCTCCGCCATACCTCCATGCCGTCTCTGCCCTCAGATCTCCCGGCCTGCCTCTCTCCTTCTGCCCCAGCCTCTTCTCCACCCCCAATATGGCCTGGAGGACAGAGGGAGGTATGGCGGGGAAGTGGCAGCTGTCACCTCCTGAACTGATTCTTGAAACTGACACAAACATAGTGTGAACCACTCTGTTTGCAGAACCAGTTTCAGGAATCGGTTCAGGAATTGAATCAAGAGGTAAGTGGGAAGTAGGACTCAATGTCTCAGTCTACAGCTCTGACTTCAGATGGCATCTCTCCTCTCAATGATTGTCTTAAAGCAGTAATGAACTGGATGAGGAACAACAGGTTGAAACTGAATCCAGACGAAACAGTCACTTACAGTAGGGGCCTCTAACCCAGGCATTGTGAAATAACCTTTGGTACTAGATGGGGTCACACTCTCCTCAAAGGACTGTGTTCACAGTCTGGGGGTGCTCCTGGATCTGTCACTCCAGATGACAAATCAGGTAAATGTGACAGTCAGGAGTGGCAGTTATCAGCTTCGGCTGATACGCCAGTTGCGTCCTTTCCTGGAAGTTAGGGACCTAGAAACTGTGGTGCATGAGCTGGTAACCTCTTATCTCAATTTCTGTAATGCACTCTACATGGGGCTACTCTTGTGTTTAGTTCGGAAACTCCAATTACTGCAGAACATGGCAGCCAGGCTGGTCTCAGATAAATTTACAAGAGATCACATAATACCAATTTTGAAATCACTCCACTGACTGCCTGTTAGTTTCCGCAGGCAGTACAAGATATTGGTTACCACCTTTAAAGCCCTAAATGGCTTGGGTCCAACCTATCTTTGGCCTGTTACAGACTGCAAATATAAAGCTGCTTCAGGTCTCTTTGGAGGTATGCTGTTTAAATGATGCATACATCCTAAGAATCCGGAAGCTGCACCAAAGCTTCACTCCAGTGCTTAGGAATGGAGTGTGGCTTTGGCGCGACCTCCGGACTCCTAGTACCCATGCATCATTTAAATAGCATACCTCCAAAGAGACCCGAAGCAGCTTTATTTTGGCAGTCTGTAACAGGCCTTTGGGACCACCTCTGTCTATATAACCCACCCCACATACTCCCATCCTCTGGGAGGAATTTGCTGCAACCTATGGAAACTAGACTGTTTGCCACTTCTCCTGACGAGAAGGCTGGGCAGAGGAAGAGGAGGACAGAATTAATATTAATAGTATACATAATTAATTAATTAATTTAAAAGTTTAGCTTATTTTAATTTTGGCCCCTACCTACTGCCAAGCTGTGGAGGTCTCACATAGATCATGCAGCCTGTGAGGATCTTCTAAACAGTTCTGCTGCTCTCCTATGTAGTGGAGGATCTTAACCCATCTCCAATATTAAAATCTCCCAGTTCAGTCAACTTCTATTTGTGGAGCAGTGAGGAGGTAGCATCTTGTCTTTTACCTCAGGAAGCAAAGTGTCTTTGGCTGGTGCTGTTTAATAGTTGTATAGAAGAGAGAATTTCAACAGCTATAGCTGCTGTTCATGTAAAAACACACACCTGATTGTGTGATCCCTAAGATACTGCACTGCAACCCTCAACATTCCTCATCACTGGCTATGTTGGCTGGAGTGGCTGGGGGTTATAATTTACTAACACCTGGAAGGGTGGCTGATTCCCTCTGTTGTGGTACAGCAATAGCAACTGATGGTTGGGTGGGAAAAATACTATGAGTGTTGGCATTAGCCAACTCCAGATGTGACAGCAGTATTTCCCTCACCTCTTTATCTGCTGCTATGTGTGGCTGCCTACAACTCTTAAAAGATAAAACTGGCACATTGCAGAGATCTAAACTTCATTGGCTATTCATAATTGAGTGCCTTCCTAATTTTTCTGCACTCTGTTTTTTTCCTGTCACAGTGTCCTATAGAAGCCATAGACGTTTTCTAAATCTATTTTGGTTAGTGTAATTCATTTTACAGTATGAAATTACAGTAGAGAGTCAAATTGTTCAGGCTTCAAGGGAAAATTGCTCCTGGGAAGGAAAATAAAGACAGCCATACCTTCTGCCCTGTTCTAGGATTCCAGCAGTTAATGAGTATGTAAAGTATCAAATTAAAAAGTGCTTGCAGTTTATCATAGCTGAGCAATCACTGAATGAGTAACAGGTTTCCCTTTCACTGAGCAGTAAGGACATGACCTGAAGCTGATAAACACTGGTCACTGGAGCCAACATCTGATTTAGGACTGGCAAAGCTCATCAGCTAAAGCAATCTTCTTCGTTTGTTGCTTTAATCAATAATATTTTAGAGAGCATGGCCAATTGGGGAGAGGCTCAGTGGCAGCAGAAATACATGTTTTGCATTGCTGATGGTCCAGATTCAGTGTCCAGTGAAAGGAGAGCTTGGAGAACAGGGATTTGAAAAAGCTCACATCTGTCAACTTCGAGAACTGTTTCCAGGTCGAAATTGAAACTAAACTAGCAAAGGTGATAATGAGATTCAGAATAAGACACCTTGCATCTTTCAGAGCAGGGGTGAACAACTGTGGCCCTCAGGATATTGTTGGATTGTAGTTTTATAATCACTCATGTTTGCCATGCTTAGAAGTGTTGCTAATCTTTGCCGTCCAGAATTAAATCTGGTGGGTTGTATTTGCCCATCCTTGCCTTGTAGCATACATAAGAAAGAAGCAGAAGTAATGCCACCACCTAGACTGCCATTTAAGAGAGGTGCAAGCCTCCCTCATAAGTCATTTCATATCCCTGCGTGATCTGAGTGTCACTATGTCTGCATAGCTGGGCTTATATATACAATAAACTAGACAGCTGCCTTGAAACCCATTTTGGGAGACAAATGGGATAATAAATAAACAAGCAAAGAAATAAATAATCTATGAATAGAAATAAACATGATGTCAAAGACTAGAGAAAGTGAGCTACCTGGATTTTGGAGTCACATGTCCATGCCTCTACTTGTACATGCATGTACAAGCCATATGCAAAGAGGGGGTACTCTCCTATACATAACTGCAATAGAAATTTGAGCACATAGGGGACAGGACAAGCAAGTACAATCCACCACCCTCCTTACATTCACTTCAGAGAGCTTATGATTCTGGTATTCATAAGTAAATGAGTATAGAGGTAAAATTCTGGGGTTAAAAGGGTGGAAAGATGGCACACATAAATTTTAATGCTTTGTAGCAGACAAAACAAATTATCACCCTAAAAAATAGAAAATAAGCATGTGAGGTGCAAAGGGCCAAAGTTAGTCCTTCTGTTTTCAGGGAGCTCTCAACCTCCTATAGTCTGAAATGGCATACTGCAGCCCACCAACTTAGTATTCTACCATCTCAGGATCAGTCATTGACTTGAATTCTACTGGTTAGCCCCAAGTATGCTAGACCCATTAAATCAACCATCGAATGGTGACTCAATAAATCCCATTGTTCTACTTTAGTTGGGATTAACAAGGATTTATGGCTAAATGTAACAGATTGAACTAGTGGTTATGCATTTCCCCCCTCACATATTAAAAGGCAAAAGAGGTGGACCCAATCTGAACAGGAATCCTAGTGTATCAATGGACCCATGCCTGCAATTTGCATTTTCAAAAAATCAATTTGTTCCAATAGTTCCTCTCTTGTGGTGGTGCAAATTGCAGGTGCAATTAGTTTTCTGTGGACTGTTGCCACAGTTTAACAGAAAGGGCTAAATCTCAAATAAATTTTCATATTTGGGTTTGAGCTGAAATAGTCTTTTGTCCATATTTTTGAGAGAGAGAAAAAAATATTTCTATCTGGATTTTCACTTTAGTGTGTAGTTTGATCCTTATTTGGCTACATGTCTGTCAAGTCCAATACTATGGATCACACGATGTGTTGTAAAATTCTGCCATGACAGAACTAGAGTGCAGCTCCCACAGAAGTAACCATCCTCCTCTGCCCCCTGAATGGCCATGTAGTGGCCAGTGGAGAATAGGAAATAGTTGAGAAGCATCTGGTTATGTGACTATAACCAAAGGACAACATAATCTTGCAGGATCTCTAGGACGTCTTGGAGCATGGCCTCATCTGATGTATCTGATTGGATTAATGTTGTGCTCTCACACACTTTGTCTTTCTGGGTGCATCTGCATTGTAGAAATAATGCAGCTTGACATCACTATAACTGCCATGATTCTATCCTACATAATCCTGGGAGTTTTAGTTTTGCGAGACACCAGCACTCTTTTGCAGAGAAGGCTAGAGACGTTGTAAAGCTACATATTCCAAGATTCCATAGCATGGAGCTGCAACCCTTAAAGTGGTGTCAAACTGCATTATTTCTACATTGTAGATGCACCCTTTGTCTTTGTTCCTCTTTCTCTCTGTCAAGCACACACTTCCTTAAAACTGAACTGCAGATTTTCTCCCTTCACTAATCATTAAATTGTCTATACTGGATGATCTCATGAGGGACTACCGACTTTTGGATCTGCCAACAGAAGCAAGGGTCTGGCAGGAAATCCAACACCTGGGCAACAAGAAGGAATGTATTTGTCTATGCTTGATGATTTTTTAAAAATGGTGTTTGGAACATTCATAATTTGAGGTGTGAAGAGTTTATTGTAAAGGAGCAGCAGAGGCAAGAGTTGCTCGATAGTTATCGTTTCAGCAATTCGACCAATCAAATTTTTAATATATTATAATGCATGGACAACAACAAACATTCATAATCTGATATTGGGAATGAATGTCTAGACAATATCTGTTTTCTTTAGCAATAAGAACCTGCTCCCCTATTGTAAATGGTGTGTTTCCTGTATACAGAATATCCATATCTGATTTAACAACACTTAGAACCATTCAAGGTCACACAGTATTTATGCTTCATAGGCTCAACAGATGTGCTCCATGGTAGACTTTGGGGAATTCCTTGCCAATAAATTCTGTGAATGGCCAGGACATCTGAGTCTTCAACACAGACATTGTAATTTTTATGCAGAGGTTGCAAAATAATAAAATTTGATATCTCCTTTGTAAATGACTAGAATTATACTTCCAGAAGACTGATTATATATTGCTTATCAGATAGCAACTTCTTACCCAAGACACCAACTTCTTTTTTGACTCAATGAGAATCTAGCTGTGTCCAGTTATAAGCACTGAGTCCAATTAATGGGTGGTACTGGAAAGTTCTTCCCATTTTTAGTGTATACACTATACTTGAAAATGTGTGTAAATGTTTGATCTGTATACTGAATGGGCCATATGGCTGCAATAAAAGCACTGCTGTTGATTTTAAAACTACTGCTAGTACCATGACACTAGGGATAGAACAGGAATTCATCAGTTCTCTTACTGGGGTTGAATTTGCAGTTCCTTGCCCCTTGAGAAACTTCTGGGTCAAGAAGAAAAAGTTCCTGCAACTTTTGCTTTTGCTGTTTCTAGCACAACATAGAGAATTTTTCTGCTTACATTCCTTTTCACTATGTACTTGGTAAACGTGCACAAAATCTAAATCTGAACTGCACTCTATACTCCTATACAAACAATGTGGTGAAGGATTTGACATCATGGCTATGGCCTTTGCCAATGTGAATGTTATGCAACTGGAATGTTACACAGCAGGGAAAATACACACACGCACACACACAAACAAACAAACTGATTGAGGGTATAGCCTTTGCCAGCTTCAATGTTGCACAACCCATGTTACATGGCAGGAAAAGAAACTTGGGCTGAAAAAAATTACATCCTTTCCTGATTTCGGTGTCATGCGGTTTTGTTTTCATCATGAAAGCTGTACAGTTTTGAGAGAACACTGTGCAGTTCTCAGGAGAAACTGTGTAGTTTCTGGAAAACAGCATGGTTTTCTGGGCAAGCTGCACAGATTTCATTAAAAAAGCTGAATATTCCACCTTTATTACTCTGTGTGTGTACTTTCCCTGGTGTATCAAAGCTACAAGAAAAAAAAACTGTTTCATGGTTCTTATCATCTGTTGGGAATTTTAAAAAATGAGATCTATCTTCACTACATGGCGCACATGTGCATAGTATACACCTACTATACATTTAGAAACTACTATGTTTAGACTAAATCTGATTGTTACTCCAAATTGAAATAGATCTAATGAATCAGTGTGAAATAGATAATAATAATAATAATAATAATAATAATAATAATGTTTATTTATATACCGCTTTTCCAAATTAGATCAACACTTATGTAACTACAGTTGATTTAATGAGTCTACTCTAGTTAGGACAAATAATTGAACTTATAGGTGAAACAAACAGTCAGAATAACCAAGTTTCTGGCCAGCTTTGAAGTGGGGCATTTAGATGATGGACACCTTGAAGTCGGCTGGAAAGTGCACTTAAGCCAGAATAAAAGAAGCTGGGTTTTCCCACTTCTTTCTGGAAAGAGTGCACCTTCACATGTACATATAAATGCACTGACACGAGGGCAGTTCTAAAGGGGTGTTCTTTCCAAACCCTAACCCTAATTGTGCATGTAAATGCCCTGGCACAGGAGCACATTTTAAAGGGACAGAGCTACCATACCCAAGTGGTGAGGGTGGCAATGCCCAAAAGAGAAACTATGACACCTCTCATGGAGATGAGTACAACATACACAAACCTTATAGTAAAAGAGGGGGCATAGGGTGAAGGGGGGTGAAGAGGGGCATGATTGTACCTTGTCAGCATTTGTATTGGCACACCTCGGCCCCAGTGCCCTATCCCAGTGAAGTGCTTCCCATGCAAAGGTGGGCAGGTTCACAGGAAATGCCATGCAATTGTATAGCAATTGCCAGTAGTTCGCTCCTGTGAGGGTGTGTAGAGATGGTGTCAGGAACAGTTAAAAAAAAAAAAAGGAACTAGTGGTATCGCTTGGAGCCACGCTGTGTGGTCATGATATGTGCACTCCAGCCACACTGAGATTGGATGTGGCTTCAGAAAAGGCAGCTTCAAGCCGGTTTTCCTGCCTGTCTGTATCACCTCTTAGTCTAGTGGGTTTATGCATGCATTACGATCAAAAGATGTTTGTATCTTAGACAGAAACTAATATTCCCACATCTGTATATGCATCTGTATAAACAGTCTAACCTACAGGGATACTGAATATATCTCTGTTCACCCATATACTCTATCTCAGGGTTGCTATTACAAATGTCCAGAGGACTTTGATCAGGCACCACCCATTAAAGCAATTTTGCTTCAAATTGAAAATTGACTATGGAACTTTAATACAGATGTCAGACTAACCCAGTTAATATGCACTGCATTAATAAATTGCTGTTATGCAAATTAGAAGTAGAGAACCTTCTGCTCTGCAGATGCTAATGACTTCCTAATCCCATCATGCCTCACCATTAGCCAGGCTAGGTTGAGCTGATCTGGAGTGATACAAGTTCCCCAGCTATTATGAACAGAATGGGCACCACAAGATATTGACAAGCTAGAACATATCCAAAGGAATGTGATCAGGAGTGGCTTAAGGATCTGGGTACATTTACCCAGAAGAACAGAAGATTAACAGGTAACATTGTTACCATGTTTGAATATTTGAAAGGATGTCCTATTGAAGAAGGGGAAACCTTTTGCTGCTTCAGAGACCAGGACTAGGATCAATGGAGTCAAATTACAGAAAAAGAGATTCCAGCTAAACATTAAGAAGAGCATCCTGATGGTGTGAGCTTTGGTGGAATCTCCTTTTTAAAAGGTTTATAAACAGTCTGGATGGCCATCTGTTGGGAGTAATTTGATTGTGTCTTTCTGCTTGGCAGGAGGTTGGACTAGGTGGCCTTTTGTGGTCTCTTCCAAATCTTATGATTCTGTGAGAGCTTGGAAAACTTACATTATTGGATTACAGTTCAGATCCTGCTGATTGGAGGATTCTGAAAGCTTTGGATCCCAAAGCTGTGAATGCAATGCCTTTTTTGAAGAGTAGTGGGAACAGTTTCTTTAAACTATATCACATATGATGTACCAGAATACATTTTTTAAAAAAATGTGAGATTCTCATAGTCACCTCAGATATTGAAAATGATGATAGCCTAATCCATAGAATTCTAATTAGAAGCTGACATTGAAAATGGCCACAATGCAGTGCTGTACAGCTCTGTGTATAGGGACAGATAGAATGGGCAGCTAGCATTGAAGGGGAAAAATAACTCACAAGGTAAGGGTGATGAAGGGAACAGACAAAAGATGATACTGTTGATGTTACATTAATGTCTTACTTGTTTCAATAAGACCACGTGGCCTTAGTCCCACCATCAATGAATGTCAAGTCTTCAAAAGACTTATTTGTCTCACCTTTTACTATGAAAACATCTCATATTTTGGAGAACAACCTTCTGATATGTACAGAACATTTCATCTTGTTACACAAAGTCCTCCAGTGTGAAATAATCCCCTGAAGTCAGAAGGTAGGGATGTCAAATATCAGGTTTCCTGTCAGTCCAGAGCTGTCCCTGGTAGTGTTCAGTTGTCATTGTACTGTTCATTTTACACTTGTTGAATTTTTTTAGGGGCATATTTATTTTGATGACCACAGGCCATCATTCAGATTTACAGTAAGATGTGCAACATGCAAACCTGTGTGTTGTATGTAGTCATTGTGATCCTGATATATATCTTACATCTTATGTCATAGCTTACCAATATATTTACTATGTACTTCCATTTTTTACTGAAATACAATGTGTGCAAATCTGGTAATTCTTTAAATATTCCAGTGAAGGTTAACCATAATTTTGTTGAATGAATTGGCACATGACTAGTTTCAGTCAATATGTCTTTTTTGATAACAGCTGAGAATTAGAGTGGATGCTTTACAAGCAGATGGCTCCAGATTCTACTTCTCACATTCTTAGTTAGAAAAAGTTAAGAAAGTAGCAGCCGGAAATAGCCTTCCCTGTCTGAGACCCTGAAAGTCACTATCAGGCAGAGCAAGCAAAGTTGGACACCTGGCTAGTTGGAGTAGTTGACACTTTCATATGTCGATATGTAAACACCTTACAAAATAGAATACATTTCAGGAATACATTTCATTTCATAACCGGCAGGGTGCTCCCTCAAGTCTGACCCCATTCGAGTGTTCAAGCATGAAACATGAAATGAATTGATTAGTTCATGTCACTGACTCAGGGAGTAGGCCTGCTGAGATCAATGAGGCTTCAATGAAGTTTCAATGAGACTTCTTCAGTATAAGTAGCTGGAGAACTGCACCCTTGGGCATGACACATTGTCTTCAGCATATCAGTATTCATAGTATACATATATCATTGGGGACAGTAAGTATTTAACTCTGTTGAGGCACTCTGGTAGTTCATATCCTCTCTTAAAGTTAATGATATTAAAATGGTGACATTCTATTTTGTTTCTTCTTGAATGTGCCTATAGAACTATTTGTATGTTCCCAACTATTCTCTTTTAGACCATCACACCCTAAATAGCTGAAGTGTTGTATTACCTCCTCCCACATCCTGTCAGTATTTCATATCAAAACTGGAAATTCTCTTGACCTGTATCATCCATGCTTCATGCCCCTGTGTTGATAACATAGAAAGGCATTTTTTAACTTTGGATGCTTCTCTCCAATTATGGAGTTCTTCTCTCCAACAGTCTAGGTGGCAACAGATACTTGTGTACTTTCACAGAGCTACCCACACTGTGCTTCCAGTGTAACAAAAAGCCCTTTGCACTTCTTGTTCTTGGCCTTGAAGTTTCATCATAAGAGAAATATTTGACAGAAATGATACTGTATATGGTAAGTAGGTGAAGTAGGCACTTGACCATTAAGGAGAGGAAAGAGAAACACTAAGAAATGTTGGGGCCAGTTTCAGAAGCAGCCACTTGAGTCATTGCACCCCTAAGATGAAAGCCACAAGCTTCACTAAATGGGTACATTATATTTTCCAGGCAGAAAGGGCTTCAAAGCAGCCTGTGAAGTATATCATAATCGTCCATTAATATAACACAAGGATGGGCATTGTCTGAATGTATCTCCTATCAGCCATTGCCAATATCAATACTGCTGAGAATGGATGCAGTCCAACATCTAGAACAGTGGTCCCCAGACTTTTTCAGGCCACCTCCGCCCTTTCCTCTTGGACAACAACCCTAATGCTTCCCAATGCCAATTTTGATATTAGGTCTACTCTTCTACTGCAAATTTAAAACAACCAATCATGATCACTACTTCCTATGCACCTGGTTACATTGGGAGCAGCAACTGAGCAGCTGGCTGTGCAATGACCCAGAAGCCTTTTGACCATGCCAACTTTAAGATAAAGGCCAGCACAAGGAAGAGGCTTCTCAGCTGCTGTTCAACATGCTGTTGGTCATTGCTCCCTTTGCACCTGGCCACCCTCAAAGCAGCAACCAAGGAGCTGGCTGAGCGGTGCCCAAGAATCTTCTCACCCATTCCAACCTTGTGACCAGGTGCAAAGGCAGAAGCTTCTCTCTGGCAAGGAAGGACTCTCCATTCTTCTTCAGCAGAGTGAGGAGGGGTGCAGCCAGTGTGTGCTTAGTGGGTTTGCAGAGGCCATCTGTTCAATACTGAAGACTGGTGTGGGCAGGAAAAGTGAGATATTTTAACTACCAGAGCTGCTCCAAGGCAAATGACACTTTCCAAGAAATTACTCCAGATATTCCTCCCACTCCTTCACCAGAGACATGTCTTCCCCACACAGCTTCAGGTGTTCTCTCTCTCTCTCTCTCTCTCTCTCTCTCTCTCACACACACACACACACACACACACACTGCTTCTTCTGCTATCTCTTCTCTCAGCCTGTCCGATGAAAGACAGCAGGAGCAAGTCCCAGCAAAGTTCACATAGCTTAATCAGGGTTTCAAATCTGAAAGCTCCTTTTTGCTGCTGCTTCTTTCCCACTGCCACATCCTCTAATTCTTTGCTCCAGTAAGTCAGTCTGTCCTGAAATAGTGCCATTCCACGCCACAGAAATGATGCTCTGTGCCCAAGCCTCACAAGAGTTTCCCAACTTCTGGTGCCATCATTATAATAATAATAATATTATTCACTAATAATAATTAGTGAAAGACACAGCTAATAAAGTGAGTTTGCATGGGCTGGTGAAGAGCAGGAAACACCATCACATGAAGTGAAGCTTTGTGGTAGTTTTAAGGGACTCTGAAAGGAAGGTTCATGCAGCCCTCATCCTTACCACAACCCTAAAGGCTGTAGGTTCCCCTTGTCTTTTTTGTGCACCAATACTCTAACTGCAGGCCCCCTGACACCCCCTTGTCCTCCTCACAATTCCAACTGCTGCTCTCTTTCCCTCTCACTGCTCCCTTGTGGGGTATGCCACTCACTTTGAGAATCACACAGAGCCCAAAGCCATCTACAAAAGGAGCGGGGGGGATGGACCTCTTTTTGCTGGCAGTCTGTTCTGGACTACGGTAGTAGCTGGCTTCAGGAACACATTGTCCAGTTACCATGGTCTGATGCTAATCGAGGCTCAATTGGGGCTGGAGTAACCTTTGGCCGCTCCAAGTTGTCAGTCTGACCCCTAAGATTGATAGAGACTGCAGAATATGGATTATTTGACTGAATTTTTAATTATTATATTTGTTCTTACTTTCAATGCAAAAGTACCTAGAGTTATAGATACAGTACCCATCAATATAAACAGACACTCTAGGGTGGCTTTTAGTGTCCAGGGTTAACTTGATGAGTCTTGAAAAAGTATTGCCACAGTTAATAAGATTCTATTCCATATTTCATACCCAATCTTAGCAGTATCATTTTGGTCAATTTTCTTTCTTTTCTTTCTTTCTTTCTTTTTTTTTTCATTTTAAAGTTTTGTAAGGTATGTGGGGAATTGAGAGTTTTGTGGTAGCAAAACAGTCACATTTGGGGGGTTTTGTATGAAAAGTGACCCAAAAAATGAGAGGAGATCTGGAACTCTAATGGCTTAAGGGGACACAAATCCAAACTCCTCAGACTGCACACTATCTCCCCTTGATGTAGAGAAAATCATTGTCCTTGAATTCATGCACAAATAGTTTGGTTCAAGTAGAAGAATCAAGAATGAGCAGCCAAAGGAATGTGCCTAAATACCTTAAAGTTCCAGATCCCATCTAATCTTGGAAACTAAGCAGCATCAGCCCTGGTTAGTACTTGGGTGGGAGACCAACAAGGATTATCAGCTACTGAACTCTATTTCAGAGGAAGGAACAGCCATAACCAGCTCTTGAGTATTCCTTGCCCAAGAAAACCCAGTGAAACCCATGGGGTTGCCATAAGTAAACAGACAACTTGAAGGTGTACATACATGCATATACATACTGCCAAGTAAAGCTAAAAAGATTTGTGCTGAAATTGGGCTTCTGGTCAGTTCTGTCCAGGATTTTTCTACCTTTTTTTTAACTAAGGGAAGTTTGCTTTCCTAAGTCTCCCCATTGTGGATTCAGTTATTCAACTTCTCAAGTTAATACAATTCTGATTTGGGGATTTTGCTGCTTGTCTCAGTCTCTAATCTGCCTGGTATAATGTCTAAGTGCCCTGCTGAAGTGTTGTAATCTAGTTTCTCTCGCTACAGGGATGATGAGAGGAAAGCAATCAAGAAGCAGTTTGGATGAGCCTGCAACAAATCTGACTTACCTTAGGAAAAAAGATCTGTATGAAAGTAATTTGAAACTATGGACTATGTGTTTTCGGCTTCTTGGCTATGTGGATAATGTTGGTCAAAACAAAGATTATTTTTTTTCTTTTTCTTTTCTGTTATTAAAGTGAGTTTTAATTATATAACAGTAAAATGATAAATAAGAATACTACAGTGGAAATAGAGTATAATTTGAGATTGGGAATGAAAGGCTAATGTGATAAAATTGATGCTTTCAAGCTTCCTTCCTTTGATAATATCTCCCATTTCTTTTTAATATTCCAATATCTGCCAACTACACTAAGGGCCACAATACATGTGACATTTAATAAGTCTGTATATTTATGTGCTGTTTTTCTTTTTTTAAAAAAAAATGCAAAGAACATCAGCTGTGTGTTTGCATTGCTGTCAATTGTCAGGACTGCACCAATCATGGAGGAGAAATGTCACATTTAACTGAGGATAATCCTGAGGAAAATCTATAGTCTGGAAGTGATGTTCTTACTGAGATGAAAGGTAAGAACAACATTTACATGCCAAAAGAAAGTTTCATAGGAGAGAGAGCAAGGTTAAATTCCCATTCCAATCTTGCAGTAATCTAGATAAACATTAACTCTCCTCATCACACAAAACACTTATTTAAAATATCAAATATAAAACAGCTTTAAATATCACTTTTACCTGACAATAATTTGTGTTCTTCAATAAGTGTTTCTTGCAAATAAAAGTGCCTCGCTCAAAATATGCAGGTTTTGTGGTTCAGCTGTACCTAAAATGTGGGCAGTGTTGTGGGAAAAACGAGAGGAAGACATAGAGAGCAAGGAGAGGGATTTACCTTATTAAAACTATAGTCTCGTAGGTGGGGGCTTCTGGGAGTTCTAATTTAAAAAGTAACTTTTCTAAGTTCACATCTGTATATAGAAATACACATATGCACAATAAGAGGGTTTCATATTTTGGAGAAAATTTCCCTCCTGCTATTATTGGCATCTGCATTTCACAGACACACACCTCTGAGAGAATTTAAAGGAATCTGCCCTATGTTTCGGTAATAATTCAGACAAATAAAATTTAGCATTTTACCTTTTTGTTGTGATGAGATTGCATACTCCTGTGAAGCAAAAGACTATGCTGATGGCAGTGACACTGCTGGCAGGGTCTCCCATGTTAGACAGACTCTTCCTGAGGAGCCACACTAAATATACCAAATGGCTACTGGGCTGCAGCAATAGTGGTGTGGAGTGACACTGGTGGAGGATGTCTCAGAGAGAGTGGCATCACAAGGGGAATGTAGGGGGTGTGGATTGCACTAGGTGACACCCTCAGGAGCGTGTGTGATCCGACTGCTACCCAAACATCTGCATTTTGTCAGAAATGGGCTGTGGCATTCTCATGCATCCCTTTAAAACACTGAAGAGATGGTGCGAGTGAGGTGAGGAATTTTAAATTTTATTTTTTAAAAAAATATATTTTTAATTTAAAAAATATATATAATTAAAAACATCACCTTTTACCAATTGTTCACTTTAACCACATGAAATGATGTATATGTAAATACATGTAGGCTGTGCATATGGTATTGTAATTTAAAGATATCAATTTAATTTTGCTAGTTATTTTTATGTCACAACTGTTGACATTACATGCAGTGATACAGGGAAATTATGATTTATGGGTAACCTTAGTAAAAAAAAAAAAAAAACATGACTAAGGACTCTGTATAGTGTGATATGGAAGAAGGCCAATGGGGGAAGATGACACCCTGAGTTTCAGCACTAGGTGACACCAACCTCAGTGATGCCATGGCTCAGAGGCTATGGCAGAGGCACCATAGTTAACACTTGTTGATACTGTGTAGAGGGAGACAAAGAGAACCTTCTTTTGAAGCTCTTTTACCATGAAAACCTAATGTTGAGACACTTGAAAATGAAACAAGAGATAATGCCAGAAGATGAGATTCCCAGGCCAGATGGAACACAATGAGTTATGAGTAATAATGACTAATAATGCAACTGGACTCAAGCTGAAAGGATGTTCTGCTCTTGATGTGTTCATCGATAAAAAGAAAGCCCAAAGCTTCCAGAAGAAATATAAGAATATTGATCCAAAAAGCATGGGAAGCATGAGAAACTAGACATAGTAAAACAAGAAATAGAATGTACTGTATAAACATTGCAATATTCATCCAGCTTTTTTTTTTTTTTTTTTTGCATATAACAAAGTGGCAAAATGTCACTCCTTTTTACACCAGAAAATGGGCTCCCTTTCCACCTTGCTTTTTGGTGCTCCTGCAGCATGTGAGGTCTGAACGCTGTGCCACCAGAGCACCAAAAAGCTGACACTGTGTAAATGGCCAGGCGGCTTCACAGCAGATTTTTTCAGCTTAGGGATGTGCATCACGTGTATGGCACAAGCCCAACCTACCAGGAAGCCAGTGTATTTTGCTGGTCTGTTCCAGAACGAAAATAACCATGACTCTGAATCTGCAAAGACTGAGCAAGATGGTTAATTATAAGGATGACTTGGAAGTCTTGCATTCATAGGGTCACCATAAGTCAGTTCTGATGGCAGTTAAAAATAATTCTTCACTCCTCTCCAGCCCCCCTCCCATCCATAACAAAACATTACATATTTTAAAGAAATGCTTTAAAATATCATGTTGGCAAAATGATGAAGAAAATAACTCCAGGAGGAGAGGCAAAGGCAAGTGTCCATATGCTAAAAAATTTTCTCAGAGCAACACTTTTCTCACTGGGGAAAAAAGTTTCATCAGTTCTGGATGAAGGCAGTCAGAGTGCTTAATAATAATAATAATAATTATTATTATTATTATTATTATTATTATTATTATTATTATTTGTACACTGCCCTGTGGCGAACCAATCCGGGCTTGCTACTGTGTCCCCATCTTCCAAGCCCCCATTGCCCAGAGCTGAATGAAATGTATCTTGTTATCTGAAATACAGTAGATCCATTAAGGCATCGGGGTTTACTTGAGTGCTGACTCATCATTCAGCAATTGATTCAGTGGGTCTACTCTAGTTGGGACTAGTTAACAGAATTCAGGGCACCATGACTTGCTAACTTAAAAATACTGTCCAATTGCTATAAGTAAAAAAGTCAGTCTCAAATTAAGTTTTATTTTTCAAAAGTCTAGTTGAATTTTCTTTCTGTCCTTGTTATATGTCATGTGAGACTTCGTATTACTTTTTCTACCCACACTGAAATCAGTTTTAAACACATTATTGCTATGTTGCACCATTCTCTATCCAATTAACATAATTTGTGCAATTTCACCCCATCAACTAGGGTATTCTAGCACACTCTATTAGCCTCACAAAAACATGAATTTTTAAACTGTGGTACATATTTTCCCATAACAAATTCTCAGAGATTAAAAACTTCAATTTTGGAGGGACTTACTGTATTTACACATTTTTCACACACACATACACACACCCTGATCCAGAAATATATGCAAATTTTTAAATGCAAAATTGTGTGCTGTGCACAAAAAGCAGCAGTTCTGCATAAAAACTCTGTTGCTGGTGTTCTACATGTGTTACTTTAGGCTGCATCTACATTGCAGAATAAATAATTAAGACAGTTTGCCATGGCTCAGTGCTATGTAATTCTGAAATTTGTAGTTTTGTGAGATAGTAAACCTTCTCTGTCAGAGAGCTCTGTTGTACCACAACAAACTACAAACTAGCATTGAGATATGAATTAAATCAGTGTAAAACTGCAGTAATTCTGCAGTATGGCAACAGTTTAGGGGCACATCTATATTGTAGAAATAATATAGTTTGACACTACTTCAGCTGTTGTAGCTCCATCCTATGGAATCCTAGGATGTATAGTTTTACAAGGTGTTCTCTGTCAAAGAGTGCTGGTGCTTCAGAAAATTACAAATTCCTGGAAATGTCAGTTTGCCCCCTCTGCATTAATAGGACAACAGGGGCCCTTCATTTGTAGTACCTGCTACCAGAGGTAAGGACTGGGGGTCTATTACAATCCCAACATATTCCCTAGACTATAGAATATGTAGTGATTGTGCATACAAATCAGTTATTAATGTGTGACTCTAATCAATTTGCTGATGTGTTTTTTATTGTTTTAACAGGGCTTGCCATCTTGAAAAGTTGTCATCTCTGTTTCAGTCTGCGTTTACTTCTTTTGATTGCCAATCTGACTTTTACGTGCAGTGCATCTCCCTTCATGCTCTCAACTTGGTTGGACTATTTCTTTGGGCAGATATCTTTATCTTTCTTTTAGTTCAGTGTCCCTGGTTATCTCAGAAAAGGAAGGGCAATTCCATTTTTGAGTGACACATCTCCTCTTACCTCTTCACCTCTTTCTTTTTATAAAATCTCACAGTAGCATCTGTTTCTCTCAGAAATTGCCTGTATTCCACCAGCTATTGTATTTCCTGAAGTCCTCTTCAATCCCCTCCCTCAGGGCCTACACAGTTCAATATGTTTAACCATCTCTCACACATTTCAGAAGATATTGTGCGAGGCTCACTAGCCTTTCGGCCACTGCCTTCTCCGAGTAATCAGCCTTTGCACACAGTATTGCTTTGCATCTGACATCATGACCTTCTTTCTGTCAAGGCTCAGGATCTATTCTTCAGTTCAATGCTAATTATTCTCTCACCAAGCATTCCTAATTGAATTTGGTTGACTTTTCTGGAGATTAATTTTTCTTTCCCCACTTTCCATCCCAAGTGTTTGACAGGAACCAGTTCAATACGACAAACTCAGAAAAGAGACTGCTTGTGCAGAAATCGGTTAACTGTTTTCAGTGTGACAAACACTGAGGACAACTTTTGCTTACATATCATCTTTAATGAATGTTTATAAATGTGTACTGCCACAACCTTTTTGAATATTTTTCTAGAGGAGAAATGTCTAGTTCCATTACCAGATACAATTGGGAGTATAGATCCTTATCTGACCATCTTCATGTCTTCAGAGATTGAAAATGTTACTTTTCAATCTAGAAGTCCCAATATCCCCTACCAGCATGGCCATACAAGTTGGATGATTCTGTCATTAGACTTCCAGACATCTTATATGCTCCCAGGCAGTCCTGATCCCTGGCAGTCTTCAGACTGTGCCTCAAATACTCTCTGAATGGATGATAGAATATCAGCTGACTTTTGTCAAGTCATACCACTGTCCGTCTACCTCAGCATTGTTTCCAGTGTCAGGGTCTGGCTCCTCAGGAATCAAACAGGAATATTCTAAGTTCTACGTGGATATGTCAGGGACTGAATTTGGGACCTTTCAATGCAAAGCAGTGGCTCTTGGTTTACTTGGTGACTTGAACTGTCTGAAGAATCCAGGCCTTACAATTGAGCAGATCAGGTTTGCTGACCAACTCATTGAATAACGAGACCACACACAGAGAACTGGGTTGTAAAACAGGCAACTTTATTAAAACTCAGCCTATTTAATTTTATTTCTTTGAGAACTTCAAGCCCAGGGGGGAAGAACCTTGTGTAGGAACAGCTGGCAGATGGTCTGCTCCAAGACCAATTCCCCAGCTTCCAAAGGGCGAAAACACCTGACCCCAAAGGGCAAACCATAATTTGGGTTGTCCCTGGCTGGCCCTCATCCGGAAGGACAACCCAAGACTCCCCTACTTAACTCTCAAACTTAAGTGAGGGTTTAAATCTCTGGCCAGCCCCAAGGCAAGTATCTTTCCCTTCATGTTTAGTGTCAAGATGTAAACCTCAGTTCCAGAGACACACCTTCACCCTTTAGGAGGGTGCCGAGGTGTTCACTGAAACGTCTATCTCCCGCTGCCTATGCCATGAAGCCTATTTATGACCACACCCTAACCCAATTGTCCAATTCCCCAATTAACAGTGTAGGGTAGGCAAAAACTTTTGGAAAAACAAGGCCAAAAATTCCTACCCGGCCCCGAAGTGACCAGAATGAAACTCACACTGTTGTCGAGGCGGGAGGGTGGGCCAGCGATCAAGGCAAGTGACAGGGAGATCAGGCGGGAGAGCCTCAATCAGGCTAAGCCCACTCTCTGCTAACAGCCACAGAAGCACACCATTTTTATTTAAATGTCTGGTCTCTCCAATAAGAGGCCAGCAAGGCCTTCTCTCAGGACCAATAGGTTGGGAGAAGTATCGTGTGTCCACTTGTAAGACCTATCAGGTTATCATGAACAACAGATGGAGCTTTCCCTGTGGTGGACCAATCTTTATGAAATAACCTATCCTGGGATGTGAGCAGGGCTTCCTCTCTGAGCTAAAGACCTAGTTGCTCTCTGTTACTTAAAAAAAAAAAGCATGTTTATATTGTAGTACTGTTATCCTTTTATGGTTGGTTTAAACATTGACCATGATCCTGCATCGTCATGGAAATTATGATGATGGATGTCAATAATTGTAGTTATTGGATATGTTTTACAGCACACTCCCAGTTCTAAGGCAGCAGAAGAGACCTCTTGGTGTTGTATTACAACTGCTTATCCTATGGTAGCCATAACCAGGGACATGCTACGGGCATCATTTCTCAGTGATCTGATCTATTATTGCTGTTCTTTCGGGTTGCAAAGACATTCAGTCTTTCACAACCATAAACACAAATCCCTACCAGTTCAGATATCATACATCCATCTTGCAATATTACACTTGCTGACCACTATTTAATTAACCATATATTGTTTTTGAATTTATGGTGTGGTACACATGGTGCTAAAATGCCGTGCAGGAGCCGTACTAAAGTTAAGGGACCGCGCAGCAACCGTACGGTCCCTTACCCTAGTACAGCACGATGCTGTAACAATGGTCGTGCCCTGTGTAAATAGGCATCACACATCGCGCTGTGCCTATGACATCATGAGTGCGCCATTGGAACACTTGTGACATCTGCCCTGCGGAGCAAAAAGAACCCGCTTTTCGTGGGCTCTTTTTCCTCTGCAGGGAAGCCACGCGGTTTGGTGGCTGTGGCTTCGCTGCAGAGTCAAAACAGGTGCCGGCAGGCCTACCTTTTTAAGAGGTCTGTACTGCACCTTAGTCTACAAACTGGCTTAGGGATTTGAATTTTAGCCTACTAACTGTCTTCAGTCAAATGGCAGTATCCTCAGGGACCTGGGATTATTTTGAAATGGATTCCTGTAGCAGGAATCAGAGCTATGGGATTATGAAATGACCAACATTGTGGTTTTAGATCTTTGTGTGAATTTACTGTATTAATATCCTTTATAAAAATTGTACACTATTGCTATACAACATTTGCCTAAGAATTTTTTATACGTGTGTGTTTGTGTGCGTGTGCATGTGCATGTGCGTGTGTGTAAATAAATAAATAAATAAATAAATAAATATTGATTCTGGCCTTTAAATATCTGTGGAAAATCCCAAACTTTTAAATGGGTGTTTGTACCCTACAAATGGTAGTCTGTGACTGTTATGATGAAGAGAGGTTGGAGAATGGTTTGGCTTTAGCTTTTTAGTGTTTATTGGGGCTTTAAATATGTGATTTGTAAACTGCCTGGAGCTTTTTGGAAAGGCACTGCAATAAGTATCTTAAATAAATGTAATAATAAGTAAGCACTGTATAGTTTTATAGTAATATAATACTGAGCCCTGTATAGTTGCATTTTGCATATAGATAATAATGTCACAGCAGACCAATTTAACCACTGCAACAACACACTTAAATCAAGGTCTAAAAACATTATAACCATTTGACCACAGTAGCTCAGGTAAGAACACACAGTACGCTTGTTTAAGTAGTTTGCAAAACTGTGGCCTAAGAGCAAACTTTTAATTAGCATTTACCTTCAAGAAGCACTCAGCAGGCTCATTGCTAACCAACATAACCCCGTGTGAAACTCCCCCACAGTGTATGCGCATTACTTATGGTATGTTCTCATTGTGATTATATGCGGTATGGAAATTGGTACAATTTATGAACCTCTCCTATAATTATTTAGAAAAGGTGATTACTTCAGGTTAATGGCCTTATTCACTCAAAACTTTTAAAAGATTCCTGAGCCCTTGTGCAAAGTGCTTTCTCCCATCCAGGTTGTATAAATGGGAGAGTTGAGAGGGACTGAGAGCCTTACAAGGGTGGTGGAGTATTAGAAAGGAATGTTATATATAGCAAAGAGTATGGGGAGTTAATTAGTATTGACTTTAAGTTTGCTGTATTATTCATAGCACACAAGCTCACAAATTATCTTTAAGTGCCTTACAGGCTAGCGTCAACCCACCCACCATGCACAAAAAATAAAATAAAATAAAAAATAGTTGCCTACATGGTTGGAATATGCCAGCAATTCTGTAAAATGAAGGCTTCCTAATAGAATAATTGGATGCATCTGCTCTTCTACTCATAAAAGGTGAGTGCTTCAATTTTATATTTATATCTCATGACTCAAGAAAGGGAGAAAGCTGGACAACCTTTGCTTTTAAAACACTAAGGAAAGGGTTGCAAAGAGTAAAAGAAATATGATATATCGGAGATAAATCTGAAGCTGTGCATGCTTCTGTTTTCAGAAAAATCTAAAATATTGATAGTGCAATACAATACATTTGACAATTTTTGGAACCTCAGAATTATGACTATCTGTGCATTCCTATAAAAATACAAAGCCTCAGAGTCAATCTCTGGTAGCTCTAGCACTAGGGCAGAAAGCTAAGCACAACATGTAGCTGAGTCTCCCTATCCTCTCCCCCCCCCCACTGCCAGCACAAGTAAGATCCCATCTGTTCTTGGAAGCTAGGCAGGGTCAGCCCTGGTCGGTATTTGGATGGGAGACCACCAATGAAGATCAGGTGCTTTATGTCATATTCCAGAAAGGGGGCATTGGCAATCCATGGAGTTACCATAAGCCAACAGGATACTTGAAGGTGCATACTCACCCAAGCACACAAACCTTATTAGGATTGACACCATCTTTCCAGGAATGTGTGTGAATTGTTTCAGTTTGCTTCTGATGAAAAAATCCAAATTTGCTGTTTTCTTGATATCAAGCGTGGAAAGAACTTGACTTCTTTCTTTTTAAAATATCAAATGTAAATGACACTAATACTTACAGATTTAACTCTTTCTGCAGCTTCAAATACCTTGCTCTTGCAAGTCTGACATTGAACAAGTATATACAGTCATAGTGTATTCAATCATGCTGGTGCTAAATTAGGTTTCCACACCTCCACACCTAATAAATTCTTCATTTTCAGCAGCTGCGTGAAAGGCCGCAACTCCTCTCCATACTGGGTATACATGCATCCACTGAATTTGACCAGTTCAAATGTCATTTGATTCAATTTTGCTAAGATAATGTTGTAGGATTCTGGGATTTGGAGTTTGTTGTGGGATCAGAGCTCTCTGACACAAAAGGCACACTATCTCACAAAACTACAGTTCCCAGAATTCCATAGCACTGATCGATGGCAGTTAAAGTGGTGTCAAACTGGATTATTTCTAGAATGCGGATGCAGCCTGGGTTTTCTTTTTACATCAAATTTGAGAAGTGCTTACTAAAAAATCACATTTTTTGAATAGGAAGTATGTGAGAATAACAATGGCGGGGTACATACCTCCGCTTTGCGGCGCTCTGCCGCCGCCGCCAGTAGGTCCGCGGGGGAACCGGAGCCTTCACACGGCCCGACTCCCGCGCGGACCGAAAAAGAAGCTCCAAAATGGAGCTTCTTTTTCCGTCGCGTTTGCGACGTAGCGAGGCGCCAGGGGCGCACTCGCTACGTCACAAGCGACGCGACACGTACGGACGCTCAGCGTCCGATACGCAAAGATGGCGCCGGCCATGTAGAAGGGCCGGCGCCATCTTGTATGGACGGAGTCCGTACTAGGCCCAGGGGCGTCTAAAAGAGACACCCCTTTTTTAAAATGGGACGTCCTCCGGACGTCCCAAATGGTGGTATAGAAAGCCCCAATAAAACTGAATGTGGGAGAAAGCAAAACTGACAGATTTTTTCAGTTTTCCAGATAGCTGACATTAAAAACTTTCCACCATGGCCATTTTCACTCCCTAAATTTTCCTTAATAAGCCTTAATACACCCATCCTGATATCTAAAATAGACAAGTTCATTTTATAGTGAAAGTTCTTTTTTTTGTTTGTTTATCCTCTTGTTTATCATCTTTTTCTCTTTTTGTTTATGTGTGTGTGTGTGTGTGTGTGTGTGTGTATGTGCTGGGGTGGCATATTTTTTTCATCTTCTAGTGTCTGTGTAAAAAAGGGGTAAACCTCATTCGCTTGCCCATGGTGATTCCTATCCAGATGGAAAAGCAATGCAAAAAGAGAGAGAGAGATTGTCCTTCATGATGAATATTTAAAATAGCATTTTGTTTAGCCCTGTGAAAGCCTGTTACCTGAAACCTCGGAAGAACTACTCAGGACACAAACTGATACATTATTTGTGTGAAAGCTTTCAATCCCCCATCCTTATTTGTTTCCTCTTCTGTATGTAACAGAAAGATAGGTTGGTATAGTGGTTTGATTGTTGGACTATAACTCTGGCAACCAGGGTTCAAATTTGTGCTCAGCCATGGAAACCCACTGGATGACCTTAGGAATGTCACATGCTCTCAGTTTCAGAAAGCCACACTGGCAAAAACCCATCAAAACAAATCTTGCCAAGAAACCTAGGGTAACCGTAAGTCAAGAAAGGCTTGAAGGCACACAACAACAACAACAACAACAACATAGCATCACTGTGTGAGCTTATCTAAAGATGCAAATAGCACCTTTGGTGAGAACATTTCTGTCTCTCCCACATTGTAGCAGAGTAAGAGTGAATTAACCATCCCACACACACATACACAAACATTTTTGAGGCTGCTATTAACACTGCAAAAATTCAGCCTGTGAATTAAATTTATGTTGTGCCTAGTTTGACTCTCACAGCAACAGTACTGGACCAGATGGGCCTATTATCAGTGTTCAGTTTTTGTTTTCAAGTTTCTATTTTTGTTTGTTTGAAGGTTCTTACTGTTTTGTTTATTTATTACAAAATAAATATGCATTGAGACAACTAAAATAATTTTGCTTGAATCAACATAGTACCTTATAAGGATGAAAAGAATATTCAAAAATATCCAATCAGTAATTAAAAGGTTTTTCCCCTCCAGAATATCAGACAACTCAAATGGTGCTGCACAACTTAACATGTAACTGTTTTTGGAGTCCAGGATAGGAACAGAATGTGGCAGTTTCCAACTTTTTGTGCCCAGTCCCTTAACTTTCCCAGAAGGTGGTATGGCTCTCGGGGGGGGGGGGGGGTGTTGTGTGTGAGGGAATGCTAGCTAATGGGATTCAGTCCCCTGCCATTAGCTGGCAGACCTAATCGGACTGAGTGTGCAGGATTCACTTTGATGAGTTACTGGGGTTTAGTTTTCACCTCCAGTTCCTTCCTTGGCAGTTCTGCAATAGTATGGGTTGGTGATGGGCAGCCTTAAGGTGAGTATCAAATCACCTTTTTGAAGACTGCATAGGGGCAGGATCCAGTTCCTTGTTTCTGGACCTCCTTTCAGGGGATATTTGCACTAGGGGGGGATCACCTTAAAGAAATCAGAATGTGTAGTGCCAGAAATGTCATGCTTAGGCATGGGTTAGGGTATTTCAGGCACAAACATCCAAAAGGCAGGGGGATCATGCAGCTTGGCACTTGCACCAGGGATCCCGTCCTGCCTCACCTCCACTCCCGGCATTAGGCCAGACTGGCTACTCATCAGTCAGCAGATGGGCTGACCCACTTGCCAACCCATCTACAGCTGTATTTAAAAAATAGTTGTCGCCTTATCTCTTCTAATTATTTGTGTGTGCTTTTTTTGTTGTTGCAGAGTGGACTCACCCTTGGACGTGCAATTCCCATGCATCAACAACATGCATGAGTATTACTATATGTTTTGATTGTGTGGGTGTGGGATGCAGGATACTATTTTTCCAGCACAGAAAATGTGTAGAAAACAAGACTCCTGTGCAGAAAATGCTGAGTGTGTGTGTGTGTGTGTTTCTGCATGCTTTTGCACAGAAATGTTCTGCACTGTTGAAAATGGCGCAAAGACTATCTAGCAATGGGGGAAATGTATCTCACTAGTATCTTAAATGAGTAGAAGCTGTCTAAAGGTAAAGGTAGTCCCTTGACATTAATGTCTAGTCATAAATGATTATAGGGGGCGGATCCCATCTCCATTTCTAAGTCAAAGAGTTAGTGTTGTCCAAGGACTGCTCTGGTGGTCATATGGCCAGCATGACTGCACTGAATGATGTTAGCTTCCCACTGAGAAATGGTACTTATTCATCTACTTGCATTTGCGTGCATTCAACTGCTAGGTTGGCAGAAGCTGGGACTAGTGATAGGAGCTCACCCCATCATACAGCACTTGGGCCTCAAACTGTGAACTTTCTGATCTTCCAATCATGAGAATTGGCATCTTAACCACTAAGCCACTACATCAAGCATCTAAAATGGAGGGATTGGTTTGCATTTATTCTCCTGGGTCTCTCAGCACAGTTAAAGAGTGCCCTCAACTCTCAGGATTAGTTAGAGGGAGATAAAATGCAGCAAGAAAAGCACATAGTGAGAACCGTGTACATTTCTTGAGTCCCCAATTACTTGCATGATTTAAAAATAAATTCCCAAACAGCTACAGTCATACCGACATTTGTCTAGTTCTGATAGTATAGTTTAGTAGATATGTAACACATTAGAAAGAGTACAGGACATCTACACCTTTGTTTTCCTCCCATCTCACCCCTATCACTACCCCTACCTCTGAGTTGAGCCTAACTGCTAATTTATTGTTTGCATTGCCTTCCCTCTCCATCCTCTCCCCACTAGTAAACAGCATCAAGAGGGATTCTCCCAGAAATTGAGAGCTGCCAGGGCAGGGAAAGGACATGAAATTTATTTAGTGTGTGATCTCAGCCAGGGTAACCTCAGGATTTTTATGAACATCCCCGTGTTGCAATGGTTTGCCATGTACAGGCTTGTTTCTTTAAAAAAAAACTGACAAAAACATCTGTGAGAAAAATTATTGCAGCCATTCTCTTGCATTTTCCCACTGGAATACTATAGGTCCCACATAATGTAACATGTAATAATGTTAAGCAAAATGTAACTTTGTACATAATGCTTTACATAATGTAAAGCACAAACAAAAAATGCATGCTAATTTCTGATTGAAACTTAATGAAGAGAAACTATTATCAGTTTTCAGATGAGAAACAATGCATCCCCCTAAACCAGAGGAAGGAGGGCAGCAAGTGCATGCACAGTTGATCCTGTCCAGGAAGAAACAAACAGAGGTAATGATTTGATTGAAGGCAGGGACAGAAAGAACTGGAACAGATATCACAGTTTGTGACAGAGCAGCCAAAAATATATCATTCCGAAACACCTAAGGCCAAAGTAGTATGGAAATAAAGTAGCAGTGTTAGAAATCTTTGAAGGGCTTCTCACAGAAAATATTATTTACCACATAATCCATGAAGCAAATTCAGAGACAAAGCATGCAGTCGGGGCAGGTAGTGGTAAAACACCACTATTCTGGTTGTATTTTTAGGACATATAAATTATGCTAGTGGCTTATTTTTTTTCAGAAAAGGAAAATGTTCTGCCTTAGGTGAAGATGTTTTCTGGATCCAGGTTTTTAAATTCTATGGAATGCCATTCATTCTGCACACACAAATGCTATGTACATGGGGCATTTTGTCCCCCAAAATGAATTTGAATTCCCATGGGTTTAGAGAATGCTCAAGAAGTTTATCCATTTTTTATTTAATTTTTTTGTCCTTCTTGGTGAAGGCTTTTTAAAAAGCAAATATGGGAAAAATGAATACTGACATATTCATCATACCCAGCCCAAGTCTACAAATGCTTACCTCTCTGAGCAGTAGATTTAAATCCCTTTGTATTCAACTATGGGTCCGAACAGACAGGCCAAAATAAAGCTGCTTCGGGCCACTTTGGATGCATGCTGTTTAAATGACACATGCATCTTAAGAGACCAGAAGCTGCCCCAAAGCTGAATTTCAGTCCTTAGGACCAGAGTGTGGCTTTGGCATGGCTTCTGGCCTCTTAGGATGCAAGCAGCATTTAAACAGCATAACTCCAAAGTGACCTGAAGCAGCTTTATTTTGACATGTCTGTTCGGACGCTATGTTATTGGTGAATTAAGGTTGCCTCTTTTCTCTGGAAGACTCTTTCACTCCTATACAAGAACCAGATATGATATGATCCTCTCCATATTCAACCTGCCTGCCATAAATTTACCTGTTAGATTTGAGGATTAAACATGAAAGCAGAAGAAAGCAAAACCTGACAGATTTTCCTATATTTACTTGGCTCACTCCTTTGCAAAGCATACAGCTCTCCTTCCCTTTCTTCAAAATAAAACAGAAATATTGTAGTAATTTCCAAGCCCCATAGTAGATTCAAGGAACAGAAAAGTACTGAGATGATATCCTAAATCTCTTGAGTATACCAAAAGAGAGACCCAATTGCCTTGTTATAAACCAGGTAGCAGAAATGTCTCTTTTACCTCTGGCTATAGCAAATGGCATGGATAGAAAATTAAATGCAATATGTCTCCATGTTGCTTTGTTATGAGCTAGAAAGCCAGGAGAGTAGTAAGAATATCTTAACACTCAAATCTAGTTTGAAACCAGTGACAGTAGCAGCAGAGCAGAGTTCTCTGTATACATTGATTCAGTCCAAGTGGAGAGCTTTCATTTCTTTCTCTCTTAACAAAAATAATTTGTTAGCTTTTAAAAATTCAACACTAATGGTGTATCTGCACATCATAATGATAGCAGCTGGATAACACTGTTATTGTCATGGCTCCCACCGATAAAATCCTGGAATATATGTTTGCTTGTTCATTTTCAAATTTTCTGCTAACAGGCTCTAATCCACTCCTCTGAACAAGTACCTCTCTAAACTACATATCCAAGGATTCTGCAAGATGGAGCCATGACAGTTAAAGTGATTCCAGACTTTTATCACTGTGGATGGACCCTAACATGGAAGGAATGAGTACAATGGCTAGGATGATCTCAGATATGGAGTAGATTGAGATAAGACTTTAGTCTTTTGTACAATGTCTTGATCCTTCCTTGATTAAGAGAATGAAAAATTAATAATACAAACCATGTTGCAACATGCAGATTGCATCAACTGATATGTATAGTTGTATAATTTATCTCGGTTTGAGGATTCGCTCTTTCATTCTGCAGAAAACAAAATGAATTTAGTCAGAGACAGCCAGCACTGAGAGGCTGTGCATACCACTCCTGAAGCAGCGGCCTGCAGCCGCCTCCATCTTCTTCTCATCGGGCCACAGCAACCGCACACCATGGCTCTGATCTGGCCTTTCCAGGGCACAAAAAGGAGCTGCAAAAAGCAGCTCATTTTTGTGTCCTGGAAAGGGAGTGATAGCCATGGTGCCATGACTTATAGGCGTTCCTTTTGGCACTGCATCACGTAAACACAGTGCCAGAGGAGTGCTGTGACACCATGCACTGTGTGGAGCAGTGCGCAGCATCACACTGCCATGGGGGTGGAGTTGGAGCATGTATCATATGGACGCCATGCCCTGACTATGCCCCCAGCCTGGCCTTAATGACCGGTCTGCAGAGCCCCTTAGATAATTTTATGAGCAAGTGCCTAAATGTATTTGTTTGTTTTCCTTTTGTCTTTTGAGTTTTAGACTGTAAGTCTTAGAGCACAAATTGTGTAGTTAATCTTATGCAAATTGCTCTGGGCATCTTTTCAGTGGAAGGGCTAGATGGTATGCAACATCATCACTTTTCACAGCAACTGTGCACTTTTCATAAAAATACCAAATTACATCACTGGTGAATTAAAATGTAATGGTCATTTTCAGAACTGGAGGCCTGCACAGTCAATGGAATATGTGAACTTAATCTAACAAACAGTGGCCAAGATCCTACACTGTCTCTCATAGAGTTAATATTCCTCAGTAGATTTATACTACAAGAACCAGTGGTTTGCAGGTTGCACTGTGACTCTGGAGACCAGGATTAAATTCCCCGCTTGAGCCATGAAACTGACTGGGTGACCAGGACCACCTTGACAGATTGCTCTTGTTACATCCTGCTCAAGAGCACCTCCCACTGATGAAACTATTCCCAGAGACATCCTTCTCCTCTTCTTCCTGCTGATTTTTGTTCTTCTTTGAAAATACACCCTAGTGAGGGACATATCAAATATATATATATATATATATATATATATATATATATATATATATATATATATATATTTGAATAAACAAATGTTTCCCATATCATATTTTTATGAGGTGGGTGGATAACTTACACCGAGGTTGGGAAAATAACAATAGCAATAACATTTACTGTATATTTCTATACCACTTTATAGTGCTAAGCACTCTCTAAGCAGTTTACAGTTTGTTAGCCAATTGCCCCCCAAATGCTGGGGTACTCCTTTTACCAGCCTACTGAAGGATGAAAAGCTGAATCAACCTGAAGCCCTGAAAGATCGAACTCACAATCTTTTGGCTGCTGTACTGGCATTTAACCAATGCAGCACCAGGGCTCCTGTTATAAAATGTTTGTAATTGGCACGGGGGGTATACTGAAATAGGCATTCACTCTGAAGTGATGGGGGAGGGAGATAATTAAGTAAATTAAGGAGTAACAGGCACCTTGTTTCTAAAGGGAGGTGGTTTCCAGAACTGACTCTTTAAGTTGTGAGTCCCAGGTTGTGATGAAGAATGTCCTGTCTTCAAGGTATGGTTCTAGAAAGTGGATTTCTTTAGGGAAGTCTCAGCAATAAAGACTGGCAGCTTAGCAACCCAGCATGCCAGGCGTGGCTGAGAAGATGCCCATGTGGGGAACTTCTGTGCTAGTGTGGTAGTTCCCCACACTTCAAATTCACAAGTTAAATACTTAAATAGTTAAAATAAAATGGTCGTATTCAACCCATATCATTTGTCTGGTCTCCTTAGTTCCAGAATAGGACAGCAAAAGAATGCATGGAAATGTGTGAACGCTTATTTGTGTGTTTCTCCTACTATATGCATATTTGTATGCCATTTGGTCTAATATACAAGTTTTTCAAGCAATTTTCCTATTGCAATGCATGTTAATATTTTTTAGATAAACACATGGAATTTTATGTGTACTTTCATCTAATATAAACATTTTTTGTACATTTTTTTAAAAAAATCTCTGGAAGTCTTGATTGAAAATGTCAAGTGCGTTTGTGAGGATGATTGAAATTTTGTTTGTACTGTACATTGATTTGCAAGGGATAATCTAGGAAGGTCTGCCTTTAAATAAAGAAAGATAAGATAGCCGCAACCTGTTTGTGCAGCAGTAAGCTCTGGGCTTAACTATTCTGGTCTTGACTACTGTGATTTTCTGTTATGTACACTATTTTTCCAAATAGGAACTGTATCACAAAATTTAGAGCAATACAAAAACCAAAAGTTAATTGCATTCCAGTTTATGTATTGGTTTGGGAAGTGCAAATTAGGTCAATTCATATTAAGAGACATATGAATTTTCCTCATCCCTACCTAAATGTCAACCATTCCTATTGTTCCAGATATGCAATCATTTTATCCAAATGGGATTTGAAATTAGCTGCTTCACTCACCTCTCCTCTCCTCCTCAAAGTCAAAGTAAGTGATGCCTTTCTATCTTTCTTAGAGAATTAAATCAAAAGAACTACAGATGTTCCTGACAGTTACCATGGTTATAAAATATGTGCTCCTTCATCAAGTTCAATGCATATTGTGGAACAACAATAGAGATAATGTTACTGTATCTATAAAATGCAATTTGATAGAGGAGAGGAAAGATACTTCATAATTAATAGTTTGCATTACAGTAAGGGCAGTTTTTAAAAACCCATTACATTCAGGAGAGTTATGATTCAGTCCAAATATTCAGCATAAAACCCCATTGAGAATAGGGCAATGTTAAATAAATCCTATTGCACAGAATATATTTACTGGGATAAAATAAGTTTTTTAAAAAACCCATTAAACCCCTTGGGGTTTGAATGAGATTTAAAGGAACATTTAGGAGACCTTGCTCAGTCATATTTGAACTGATTTATTGTAAAGCCAAAATAATGATGAGAACATTAGCAATATTGCTCAGGGTAGTAGCTACACATCAGCTCAAATCTGAGGCATATGAAAAAAAGTGGGCTTTTTCTAAAGGAGTTCAGATAAATGGGTTGATAGTTTGGAAAGGGATGATTCTGTGATGGGAATAGAAAAGGTAGCCAACACGAACAGGAAGGGCCACTTCTACTAATGCAGCACAACTTTAGTTTTTATACACACAGAATTAGACCTACAATTGTAGGCGTTCCACTACCCTGTCACCTGCAAAGATTCGACCATTTTTATCATCTACATTTCTTTTTACAGATAAACAACCACTGGAGAAAAGTTGCCCCAACCGATTTGTTGCATTTTGCCACTTGGTCATTTCTTTGTCCAGCCAACATAATATTTTAGATTTTTAAAAAAGACCAATGCAAGTTTGTTTTTTCTTTGCTTGTTTTGGGTGAACCAAGTAATGTACCACTTACTTAATGCAGCTCCCTGCCTAGCCCAGAGGCAGATGAATGCCCTAACTTCCATTTCAACTACCACTCCCCTGGCCTTGGAGAGAGGGAAGAACTGGCAGCATACATTTGTGTCATGTCTTTTTGGATTATAAGACCATGGGCAGGGAATTGTCTAATTAACAATTTCTAAGCTGCTCTGAGAGACTTCGTGGCAGAAGAGCAGAGTAAAAATGCTCAAAAAGAATGAAATGAATGCACATTTCTAAAACTAAGGGGCTGTGCAGATGGCCCTTAAGGGGTGGTGGGACAACACCCCTTCCCTTGCCATACTGGGGCCACAGCAACCACATGCTGCTGCCCCAATCTGGCCTATTTGCACTTCGGAAAAAGTTCCCTAGCTGCCACTGCGACACTTTTTTGCCACTTCTTTGGTGCTGTGCTGAAGATGCAGTGTGATGCTGCCTACCATCTGGTCAGGTGGGCTGCGTGGGGGCAGCATCCAGGTGGTCAGAGTACAAAAGCCATGCCCCACTCTTCTCCAAGGCCAGCTCTTTATGCTGGTCTGTTGAGACTCTAAATTCTTAAACATTAATGATAAGGTACTAAGGCTGCAAGGTATTGTAGAAATAATCTAGTCTGAAACTTCCATGGCTCCAAGCTTTGAAATTCTGGGACACTTAGTGTGAGATACTTAGCCTTCTCTGTCAGAGCTCTGGTTCCACAGCAAAGTACAATTCCCAGAATTCTGTACCATTGATCCATGGCAATTCAAGTGGTATCAATCTGGATCATTTCTACAGTGCAGATGTATCTTAAGATATGCAACAACTAAGGGATAAGCTCTTGTAGCACCTGAGGAAAAGATGTTGTAGCAGAAGCTTTAGTAGACTCCATCCACTTCTTCAGGATTCATACATCTGATGAAGTAGACAGAGTCTACCAAAGCTAATGTTACAAGTTCTTTCGCTCAGTTTCAAAGGTGCTATAAGATCCCTTTGCATACTGGTAGTCCAGATTCACATGCTGTCTCTGCACTTGACCAACAAAGGAAAGAGTGGGTCATGATGTGAAAGGGGGATGTAGATTCTGAAGACAGAAAAACCTTCTCACTTATTTGAAAAGGAGTAATTTCTCTTTAATGTTCTACGTTTATTAGCTCATACAATAGATTAGCATGGATAACCATATATAATTGTCTTTGCTCCTCATATCCATTTTCTTCCTGGGTTTAGGATAGGTGGCTGCCTCCTTCTTTGGGCAGTTAACCACCAGGTTACCTTTTTTCAACACATATGAGGCAGAGCTCCAGATACATATACCATTCCTGCTCTGTTTTAGCTGCCCTTTCTCCTTCTCTTGTGCAAGTTTTGACTGATGTGATTTAGCCAGAGATTTGAACATCAGGCCCTGCCATGGTTTAGTGAACTTGATGGTTCTGTTAACCATCTCTCCTTTTTCTGTTAGCATCATCCGCTCCATTAGGATGCTGAGGTCATCCCACAAATGGTCCCACTATAGGATGTCAGGGTGCAGACCTTCACAGAGATACTGAATTTTGGTGGCTTCAGATGAAGCAGGTACTCTTGAGGCCAGTTGTTGAAACTCCTCCACATACTCTGTTACCCATTGTGCATCAAAGCTCTCAGGGGCATGCAAGCCCGTTACTGCTAGAATGTGTCTTCAAAACAAGCACATAGACTCATCATAAAACCTTGTAGATAAAATAGGTCTCCCTTCATCATAAAAATGTGCCAGCCACTCCACTACCTCTCCTTTGAGGTATGTGCTACTACATATTATCTTGGTAGCTTCTGATGGAAAGATGTGTTCCCATAAATCCAGCCACTTGAGTTGGGGAAAATGGCAGTCTCTCAACAATCCCATTGAATGTAACCTAAATCCTGGTTGGGGTGACCCTGCTGGTGGTAGGAGGAGTGCTGTGGTGGCTGTGGTGTTTGAAGCTGCTGTAAGGCAGCTTGAAGTTGCTGATGAAATGCTGTGGGTGGAGCTGGCACAACTACCAGCTGCTGCCCACCAACTGAAACCACTTGAGTGGTTGTTGCCCCAGTCTCACTCATTGTCTATCACCAGCTCCTTGGCCTCCACTACTGCTACTCCACCAGCAGTAGTACTTGCACTGTTCCCTGTAGTATCATCACTAGCATTCATGAACTTCCTCCTCCATATGCCTCACTGGGCCACTCACATAGGGATCCTAGTCAGATAGCCTTCTAACTCTATGTCACTCCTGCAATTATGCCATGACTCTTTGGCACCATTGGGATGATTCCCCCACTGAAGGGATGAGCATAGACTAGGTCTCTGCTAGTGTGGCAGTCTTCATTTGGGCCCCATTTAATTACATGCCACCCTTTCTACCAGTCCAGCTCCATTGTCCAGTAGCTCTGTGACCAAGTCATCACCATAATCAATCACTAGGTTTTGGATTTGTTGTCATCAATTCAGTTAAATCCATTCAAGTTTTCAATCCTTCAAAGAGCTTTCTTTTGTCACAAAGGAAGAAAACAATAGTTAGAAGGCAAATTGCATTTAAGGGCTCCATATTATTCTTAGAAAATCCTGCTCAAGGAGTTAAGTGGATGATAAATGTGACACAGCCAAAGGGAAGGGGGTAAGTAGACTATAGACACTAGGTGGAGAGCTATTCCTAGACAGAAGCACTTGAACATGTTTTCCTTCTTGCCATTTCTGCTGCCAGATTGTGGACAAGAGACTTTCCCCTTTAATATGTTAGAACACCTTGTTTAATTTGCCATGCACTTCTCAAGTGCATACAACTCTCATTGTTTTCATCATCACTGCTTTTCAGCACATCCTTTTATTTTCATTAAAGCACTATTATACATTCATTTTCACCTTTCTCAACATTCTGTGTTGAGTGTCTGTCAGCATCCACATTTTAAATCTCCTCCAGTGACTCTACATAAGCTTTCAAATTGCATTATCCTCATTGAAAACACATCCATATTTTTTACTTTCATCTTTTCCTTTAAGAACTTGAAGGACGACAAAACAGTTTTCAAAGAGAGCTGGGTCAGTAGCATAAGACATTTCTGATAAAAATTTCTCTACCGTGCAAAACAGGAAACAAGAGGAAGCCAACTAGGAGTCTGTGAAATTGTTCCTTTCTCTTTAATAAATTGTTTTCTCAGAAAACATGGATTGCTTTTTTTTATTAAACCTGTTGAAGGAGCTGGAAAGACATTCATTCCTATTCTTCTACTGAGTCTAATGGTATATTTAAACTCTGTTCATGTCAGACAGCATAATCAGAACAAAATTCACTCCTAGGTATCCGAACACTGTAAAAATACAATAAATACTGCAATTTCCTATCAAGTAGAAATTAAACAGAACTTCCTAGCTAGTATGATTTTACATTTCCTAGGAAAGTAGCAATTTCCTGAATCAAATAGCAGTCATCATTAATAAATGTATATTGGAGGAGGTTCCTGTGACGCACACTTCTCTGGTAACCCCTATACTTTTTGGATGACAGCACCCTCGGCCTTTTACCCCATCACTGTCACCAAATTACCACAGACCCCTTTTAAAACCTTGTTTTAAAAGGCTTTGTATTGGTAACGTGGATGTATATTCAAACTGCAGACAAGCTTTTACTAACATAATATCAAAACTTTATCTAAAAAGATGTTCCAAACAAAAGTTACTTAAACATATGTCAATAAAGCAATTGTTCTTTCATGCACTTGTGTTACTTGTTTCAGTTGGTAAATTTACTTTATTGGTTTTAACTTTGTTACAGTGTCAATTTCCTTATCCCACTCTCCTCAGAGTAAGGACACTCACACAGTCCTTCTTCTGGTTTACTTTCCTTAAACCTAACTAATAATCCTGCCTCTCAGGCTATTCTATCCCACAGGATCTTTCCCTACAATATCTCCCTCACTTGGAGTTCTTTATTGGTGTTAAGCCCTTCAACTCTGGACTTTAACCCAGTTCCTCCCTGGAACCCTCAATAACCCATTCTTCTCTGGACTCAACAAGGCCCTATCTACCTTTTAATTGTTACTAATGGAAATTTCATCTCCTCCCAGCCAGCATTCTATTGGCTCATGCTAGCTGACTCTTCATTGGCTATTGCCAGCCTAGTCTAAATCTGCCTATTCTCTACAATTCCAACCAAAAATTTCCAGCAAAAAGTTGTTCAACCTGCAGGGCAGGGGCACCACAGATAAAGAAATACACAGAGAAATGTATTTCTTATGGAAGAAAAAAGGCCACAATTTTATTGTTTACAGCTGAAAGAGAGGGTTGCCTGAAGGGTCAGGATCTAGCATTGACTGTTGATTGATGAAACCCCATTGCCCAATCACGACTAGGCTTGGTGTTGACAAGGGCCCCTGGATGTTCGCAAGCCCGCCCCTTGTCACCAGGGATGCTGATAAGGGTTTGCCCCCACATTGGCGACTCCTTCTCCATCCCAGTACCCCCAGGTCACAATGGCACTCTTGATAACCAGCACTCCTCAGTACTGGAATCCACACCCACCAGATCCATGACTCTGAAGGTTGTGACAGTGTCACCTGCAGCCCTCCTCAGTAGCAATACAGGGTGGGAGTGTGGGGCGATCCATGCCAGAATGGCATCTCCAGCTGGCAGTGTATGCAACCAATCAGTGGGACCAGAAATCCCATCCCTTCCATCCTCTGGGATCAATGTGACTGAGCCAGAAGTCCTGTCCCATCTGGTGGCAGGAGCAATTTCAGGCAACTTCTGGCTCCAGGTGCAGCCTGGAAAATTGAGGCTGCCAGAGGCCCACCTGCTCCCTCAGTGAACCAGCCAATCGGGCTATTTTTGGCACCAGCACAGCCTGGAAAGGTGAACTGCCAGCAGCAGGCACGTTGTAGTGATGCCCAGCCCTGCAAATTGACTTGCCTGCTTATTTGGGAAACCACATTTGCAGGTCAAGGGCGCTGCAGATGGAGAAATACACAGAGACCACCATATGAAAGAAAAAGGTCAAAACGTTATTCTTTACAGCTGACAGATAAGGTTGGCCCAAGGCATGGGTCAGGATCTGGCATCGACACACCCAATTGTTGATAGATGAAACCCAAATGCCCGATCACTGCTAGGTCAGGGTATGACAATGGGCACATGGATGTTTGCAATCACACCACTTGTCCCCAAGGATGCTGATAAGGGTTTGCCCCTTATTCACATGGGCAACCCCTTCTCCATCCCAGCACCCCTGGGTCCCAATGGGACTCCTGATAAGCAGTACTCCACAGCACTGGAAGACACACCCATGATCTATGACCCATGATGCCACCCACAAAAAGCTGCCTTCCCCAAGTGGTCCCATCTTCCACCAACCCCTAGATGAAATTTGTGATAACCAAGTCCCACTGTACTCATGGAGAACGAGTGGGCCATCAATCCAGGGGTGGGATGTGACTACCTCTGCAGAATTCAGACAGGGCAAAACTTGCAGCTGTGGAGCTGGAGGAGATGATAGAGCTCTTTCCTAGATGGTCACACTTGGATCTGTGGAGAACTAACAGAACAGAATCCCCCACAAAGGAGAACACCTCCCACTTCAGTGCCCTCCTGGCCCAATCCATTTTGGAAGAGGGGACCAGCTCCCCAACACAAAGAGCCCCCCCCCCAAAAGGCAGTAATGAAAGATGCCATGAATAGGCAGGCCTCTGCTCTCGAGTGGCACACACCTCTGAGGTGGTGAGAAAGCTTACTAAGGAGCCAGAAAGTGATAGGCCACCTCCATCTGCCCACCATGAGAGAGCCTCCCAAACCCTCAATGGCCCTCCTGATGAGAAACAAAGCACATGAGTCTGAGAACCCTGAGGCTTTGGAAAAGAAAGAAATCCCAGCCAGATACACAGACAAGGTGCAGTGGGTACATTCCCCCTCCCACATGCAACCCTGGAAGTGTAGGATGGTGTGAGTATGCATTGGCCAACCTGCCTGTAGGCCCAGAGCCCTGCAGAAGAGAAAAACTTTTTCACAGCCCGACTGTAAGCTTTAAGGGTGGCTCAGGCCAGGAAAGACAGGACTCCCTGCATCACGGCATGCTCCTAAGTTCCCAAAGATTCTCTGGGAAAGGTGTGTGGAAGGGGTCTGCTCCAAGTGCCAAAAATAGAAAACACATCTTCCTGGAAATGGCTATGAAAGTTATGTTGCCATGGAGACAGATCAAAATAAAGCAGCGTACAAGGTTCTTGACCAACTTGGATTTGGATGACTGGTGATTGAGGATACTGACCATGATTGTCACACCAGAAACAGATGGCCTGTTTCTGAAGTATTCCCCCAAATATGAACCACCTCCAGGATAGGGAAAAGCTCCAGGAAGGTGAGGTTCTCCAGGATGCTGCCTCTTACCCACCTCTCCTGCCAGCATTGAGCACACCAATGGCCTTGGAAGATACCCCCGAACTTAAGCTGCTGACTGTATCGGAATGGACTTGCAGGCCCTGTTGCAGGTCTCACAGGGAGACCCCGTTGAAATTCTCAAGGAAATCTAACCACACCCTGAAACCCTGCCTGATGCCTTGGGTGATGCAGATGTAGTTGTGCCATGCTTTTACCCCTGCAGAAGAGCCAGAAGAGCACAAAAATCCTGCCTGTGGAAACCACCCGAGAGTCAAAATTAAGGTGGGCCAGGAGTGACCTTCTGGGTTTGGAGGGTAGACCGGACCCTATCCCATAGGACACAAAGCCTGTAGGCAGGAAAGCGCAATATGCCTGTCACCAAATCCAATTGGATCTCTAGTAGACTACAGCCGTGGAGGGTTCCTCTGTCTTTTCTGCAGTAAGGGGAACACCCATTTCAGCCACCAGGGACTGGAAGATGGCAAGAAGCTTATTGCAACCATCCTCACCTGCCTTCCCGATGAACAGGAAGTCATATAGGTAATGTGTGACTAGTGGGAACCCAGCGCAGCCTTTCACTTCCCATTCAAGGAAGGAACTGAAGGTCTCAAAGGCTTTGCAGCTGAAAGAGCAACACATGGGCATGGCCTTGTCAAAGTACCAATGAAACCCAGGAGGTAGCAATTGTCTGGGTAAACGGGCAGTAAGCAGAACTTAGACTGAATGTCATACTTGGCCATAATGGTCCCTGGGCTACATGCCCGCACAAGCCAGACTGTCTGGTCAAAAAAGGGATTGTGTCATTGACCAACACACCCCAAGGGTAGAACAGATGGTGAATGAGGCAGAAGTCACCCGGCTCCTTCTTAGGAACACCTTGAGGAGGGAAACCCGCAAGTTGGGCACTTCACATTCTTTCCTTATCCTGTACCTGAGAACATGAGGCAAGTCTTGGGAAGACTTTAGGTTCTTAGCATCCGAGACCAACCTGGGCCCCAAGACAGGGATCCTAAATCCTTCTGAAAACCCCTTTCCAGGTAAAATACAGTTTTTTTGTCAGGAGGAGATAAAATGGAGTTGGGGGAACAAAATATGGGAGTAAAAGTGAGGCCAAAGGTACAGGTAGCAATTACGTGAAGCTCACTTCAGACCTCCCATCCTTCCAGTTCTGGAGCTGGTGGCTTCTTCTTTTTTACTGGAGCCTGCTGGGCTGGGATATCTTGTCCAAAAGAGCTGTTGACTGGCAGCAGAGTGGGAGCAAGCGAGCTTGGTATGAGGGCCAAGGCAAAGCTCACAACTGTGCCTGAACATGCACTGGGCCTCCACAGGGGTGAAGAATCTGTGGCTCTCCAGATGTTATTTCCCACACTGAACTTTCAGGACACCAACCAACGAGAGTCCCGCTTCCCAGCCCCCTATGAGATTCTGGATGGCTCCCCCTGCCCTTAATATTGGAACCCATGAGGACCAGGTAAAGATTATCATTGATAAGGTCCCACCTAGCCCTACTGGTCTGAGACTCCTGCTTATGGAAAGACGTGTCATACTCAATCGCCTCTGAATCACTGGCCAGAGCCCAGGTTCTGAGAACATTGGCTAAATAGTTGGAGAGATGCCACAAAGAGGGTATGCCATCTGAACCACTCCCATGGAGACAGAAAACCCCTCCACTCATTTGTTGAAGGATCGATCAACAGGATCCACCTTCAACTCCCATTTCCACCAGTCAACCTTTCCACACTCATCTCCAGAGGACTCATCATCCCTCTCCCTCCTGCTTGCACTAGTTCTATCCCAAGGTTTCTTCTTCCTCTTCTTGCCACCTTCTTTCTTTTCCACTTCTCTCCCCTGTTTCCAGTGGAAGACTCCTCAGATGTGGAACTACTTCTGGAACTAAGAAATTTCCTGTTAAGGCTTCACCATATTTAAGAAGAGATCCACTTCCATTGTAATATTTCCTGAATGTCTCCAAATCAGTCAATTTGTTTGGGGATTCAACACCTACTGTGCTTGACCCACTTAGATAATAATGTAACTATTATGCTTTATAATGGAATACAGCTGCTATAAACAGTTAAACAATAGATTACAATAGATGAAAAAGTGAAAATCCTCCCACACATACACACACAGAGAGAGATGATTACTACATGTGGCTTTTAAACTGCAATTATTAGAAAAAAGCACCTTTGGAGATACTAATTACACAATAGCACCTCCATCCAGTAGATGCTGTGTCCCCAGAGTGTTGGGGCATTGCTTTTCATTGATGGGGAAAACAATTCAATAAGCTTGCAATTGTACTAGTTCCCAGGTGAGAAATATCACTGCTGGGGCAGTTGAGAGCACCAGAACTATGTTGAAAAATAAAAATAAAATAAAATAACAAAAATTCATGCTGGGTAGGGCATAAGGTAGAGAAGTGGAGTTAAGAGAGTATCAGGAAGAGAGTGTAATGGCAGAAGCAGCTCCAGTCACATGATTGACAAGACATGTGATTATGGCTGCTCTGAAACAGGGATGTTTGCATTTTTATGAAAGATACTGCAGTATCACTCTTCAACTAAAGAGAATTATGAAACAGCAAGGTATGAAACCTAGCTTTCCAAAAGAAGCCTAGAAATGCAAATCTCATCATTGTCAACATCATCTTCATTTTTATTCCACCTTTCCCCCAGACCTGAAACTGAAAGTGGCTTAAAAACATTAAAACAAACACAAAAGGTACATATAGATAAAAGCATACACAATTGTTGGTGTGTGTGTGTGTGTGTGTGTGTATCTTGCCTTTCTCCCAATATAGGGGCTCAAATGAACTTTTGATAGAATTAAATATTTAAACCAGTGCATTTAAAAATTATAATATTTCCAGAATAGGACTATAAAATGTCCTTGCAATCAGTTCCCAGATGAAGGAGGGAACCGTCTTACAAAGGGATTTTCAGCTATCAAGAATGCCTTCTCTTGTCTTCTTGTCAAACACATTTCTGAGGGAGGTAGGATGGAGAAAAGACCCTGCAGCAAAGTTCTGTGTAGGTCAGAACCAACACTTTAAACTGTGCCCAGAAGAAAACTGGTAGCCAGTGGCATTATTGTTACACATGGCTCACATGCACCGGTAACTAGTCCCAGTTAACATAAAGGCTGCACCTCTTTGGACCAACTGAAGTTTCTGAACATTCTTCAAAGGCAGCACTGTGTACAGTGTATTACAATAATCCAAATGGAATAAGACTAAGGCGCAGTGGTTAAATGCCTGTACTGCAGCCATTTACTCGAAACCACAAGGTTGTAAGTTCAAGACCAGCAAAAGGGCCCAAGCTCGACTCAGGCTTGCATCCTTCCGAGGTCGCTAAAATGAGTACCCAGACTGTTGTGGGCAAATTAGCTTACTTGCTAATTAGCTTACTTGATGTTCACCGCTATGATCTTTGGAATAGCGGTATATAAATAAAACAAATTATTATTATTATTATATGTCACAGACATCTCCAGGAGTGGATGCAGCTAGAAGACTGGCTTTAACTCTACAAATGCATTCCTGGCTACTACTGACACCTGAGAATCCAAAGCTCAAGGCTGAACCCAGGAGTATGCCCAAACTGTGAACACGCTTCTTCAGGGGAAGTGTCAACCCATCCAGCACAGGATGAATCCCTGTTCCTCGATCTGGCCTTGAACTGAGTGGGACCTCTGGGTAAGACAAGTACCTCTGTCTTGCCCAGGTTATGCTTCAATTTACTTTCCTTCAACCTGACCATTATTGATAACAGATATCTGTTTAGAACTGAAATAGCTTCCTTGGATTCAGGTGGAAAGGAAATAATGGAGTTCCATCAGCATACTTGTGATGTAATCTTCTTGAAAGCTACAATAGAGGTCTTTTCCAAGCAAATTAAAGACAAACATAGATATAGTAGTACATATATGATCATTCCAATTAAATACACTGCAAAAAATACACATATCCATATTTGTTATAAATTAGGAAATGCCTTTAAAAAAAGCCTGACATGCATTACAAAGAGATGTGATATCACATTACCACTTGATTAAGCACCAGAAGTATATAAAAAAAGTGGCTAGTATTGTTGTATTAGTGTTTTTGGATGATATTTCCATTGCTCTTCAATGTGCTCTACTGCGGTACTATGAATAGACTAATATTTCCATTTTTTTTCTGTTAGAAAGGACACAGTCATTGACATCCACTCACTCTGAGATGTTGGTTACTATGAATCACCTGTTATCAATGCCTTCTGTAATGTGATTTCTTAAATTCCTGGATCTTCCTTGTGATCATCACTCCTTTCTCCCATTCCCAAGTACTCTTTGATTTCTGTCATGGTATTCAGCATTTTTATTGTACTGGATTTGTTATGTGCACAAGTCTGCCTGACTTCCTGGGTTTTCTTTTTTTTTCTGCATCATTAAAGTTATCCAGTCAGACCCTTTCAGTCATCTCTGATTAGAACAAGAGGAGATTCTGAAATATTCTCAGAGAATTCAAGCTTCTCCTATGCTAAGCAACCTTTCTTAGTCATTAGAGCAGACAGTGGTTTCAACACTATTCTTTTTAATACAGACCAGCTCATAAGCTGATTCATCTGCAACAAAGGGAAAACCACTGTATGGTCACACATGCCATGTATGCAAACTGCTTTTATACCCTGATGGGACCGTTTCACTTTCAGATGAAGTTCAGAATTCAGTCACCATCTTTTCATGAATTTCCTCTTTCAGTTTAAAACAGTTTTGATAAGGTTTTTTTTCCTATTGCATGCTTCCTGCACAGCCTATCAATCAATCCAATTTACATTTATAAAGTGTCCTTCATCTGAACACCTCTGGGCACCATGAAGAACTAATATAAAAACAGATACAATAAATATTTAAAGGGATTCAAAAGCAAGAAAGGTGGTTTTAATTTTCATCCTCTTGGATAGTTATTAATTCTCAAGGGATGTGTGCAAAGCAGAGGGACTGAAATGAATTTTGCTCTATTTCAGCAGCATTTCTTTATAGTGAATAAGGTTTGTTGTACTCATTGGTATCATCATATAGCCATGATGATTAGCTACATGGCTAATATATAGTCTGGAATCATACATGTAACTGAATCCAGAAGTCTCTATCAATTAGCATAATTAGCAGTGACATCACATGACAATCTAACTGGCTATTTAATGTAAAGATCTCATCCTACTCACTACAAGATCTTTACCTCTTTTAGATTAATTTACAAAAGTAGTGTAACTGGGCATGCTTAAAATAGATACAAAGAAGAAATTAATCCAAAGTTCAAATTATTAAATGGTTTTACTTATTTGTAAGTTATTACTTCTTAAACATAAACACCAGAGATAAGAAACATTTTCATGGTTAAAGGTTCAAAATACACCTTCTCCCATTAAGTCCTCTGTGGACCATACAATGTTGGCATTATAGATACTTGCTTGCAAAACCTCATACACTGGGTGCATACAAAAATGCATACCTCAAAAATATGGATTTTTATTAAAGCTTTTGTTTGTTTGTTTGTTTGTTTTGTTTCCAAATTTGGTTGCATTTCAATTTTCCTGCACATACAGCAAAGAATTTACAGTTCACAGTCTTTGAATGAAGAAATTACAAAGGAAGGCTATAAAGAGAAACAGCTGAATTGAATTATATTCAGACATCCATTAGCAGAGGTATGAACAAAGGCAAGAGAGCCAGCATGGTGCAATGGTTTGAGTGTTGGACTATGACTCTGGAGATCAGGGTTTAAATGCCCGCTTGGGTGACCTTGAGCAAGTCACATTCTTTCAGCCTCAGAGGAAGGCAAAGTCTCAACAAATTTTGCCATGAAAACCGTGTGATAGGTTTGCCTTGGAAATGACTTGAAGGCATATAACAATGACAAACAAAGACACTGAATCCATGGTGCACTACATATATAGTATACAGCCCTCAAGAGTCCTCACAACTGCACATAAATTTTAAGAGATAATTTTGAACCCTGGGATACTGACTTTTGGTAAGCTGAATTATTGCTTTCATACAGCACTATCTTGCTATATGTAATGATGTGAAAGACCTGTATCACCTCACCCAATTCTTTCAAAAATTAGGGCAAGGAACATGATTTGCATTTTTTTCTGGCTCCTATTACAGTCTAACCCAATCCTATAACTATAAAAACATAGGCGCTTTACAGACCGCCCAAAAAGGGCGGTCTGCCGGCATCTCCGTTTCTGCCGTCGGGAAGCCTCAGCCTCCAGATGGCGAGGCTTCCCGGCGGCCAAAAAAGAAGCCCCAAAAAGGGGCTTCTTTTTACGCCGCAGAAATGACACCGCAAGGCGCCAATGGCGCACTTGCGGCATCATTTCCACAGTATGACGTGTGGATACTAAGCGTCCGCTACGTCAAAATTGTGGCGCCCACGTAGAATGGGCGCTGCCATTTTGTACGCGCTTGGCGTGTACTAGGATTAGGGGCATCCGGAAAGGACGCCCCTTTCTAAACCAAGTACATGCCCAGCACGTACTTTCTGCCTGTGCAGAACGGGCCATAATTCCTCAATATCACTCCCTGCTACATCTGAAGAAAGTTTAGATTCACAAAAGCTCATACTAAAATTAGTCTTAAACATGTTGCTACATTTCCCTTTTTTCTCCCTTCTTCCTTTTCATAGAAAATACAAGTTTCATTGAGAATTGTGAGCAAATGAGAGGGTAAGGAGATTTACTACAGAATTACCGTAAAATTATATTCCGTAGAGAATTAATCAAAAGCAAATCAATTTAATATAGGTTCACATAAAAAAATGTTTTATAGGCTTAAATATCTTGCCTGAAATTAAGGATAGAGAAATCTGTCACTTTTACTTTCTGCCACATTTTAATTTTGCAACATTTGGAGAATTCTGATCAAAGCAAAACTGAAATGAATTTTTCATCCAACCCCCTCTGTAGCTAAGCAAAACATGAAGCTAATTCACAGACTTTTGGAAGATACATGTGTCATCTACATACATATAAAAATAACAGATTAGGCTTGTTCTCAGGTAACTATAAATAGGATTCCAGGCTAATATCACAATCCTATGGATGGCTATTGTGAAGAAACTCTAGTTTATCTAGAATGTGATCTACTCTCCAGAAGAGGTATATAGGATTGCAAACTAAACTTCAGTGATTTTAGCTCAACCTTGCCTTATAAGAAATGTGCACAATTGTCCTGCCTTACATATTTAGACCCTGCAAAAATTGAACAATCTATCTTTTGGACTAAAAAGACTATGTTGTATAGCTGATGACTCAATTTCAACATTAAAATATTGAGAATATTACTGACTGTACTCCATCTGTTAAATGGCAGCAGAGTTTTGTGAATAATGGTGGAGTAGACAAAGCAGTTCTATTATCTCATCATCATATTAAACTAAATTACCGTTTTATGTAGGTGAGACTCCATTTGCTCAATTTAGGAAGGAAGCTGGGGGGGGGGGGGCAGAAATACCAAGGATATCTACTGACAGATAAAATGTTACATGATTTTTAAAAAAGTTTGAGAAACTGAAACTACATTTAGTATGTTTGATAGTGCCTATTCTTGTTATAGAACCAGAGCAATGAATCACCTCTCTCCTGTTCTGAATTTTCTTCTCAGGGGTGAAGAATCTGTGGCTCTCCAGATGTTATTGGATTTCAATTTCCATAAGCCACAGCCAGAATGCTTAGTGATCAGGGATGATGGGTCTTGCACATGGAGAGTCATAGGCTCCCTTACCTGGATAGTAGTGTATGTCTTTTCTGGACAGGACTGTATGCCTATATAGGACTGTATGCCTTTTTGTTTATCACATAGAGAGGGGGAGGAATGGGCTTGAGGAACAGAAACGTAACTCTGATTTGATTCCCACTACTTCTCGCCAGTTGGTTTTCTAAATAAAATATTCATAACTATATGCTCCAAAGACCTGAGCACAGTTCACCTCAATTAACATATATTTATCCTACTATTTGATTATTCTTAAATTATAAATTTAAACAAGCTCTTTATCACATACACACATCATTTCATAAAAACAACTACCAGTATTGCTCTCCAGCTAAGACCCTGAAAGTATCATCCTGGGGGAGGGGGGGGAGCATCTGGTCTCTCTGTCTCTTCTAGTGAGGAGAAATTCATGGCTTACCCCATGGGGAGCTCTGTGCTGTTGTTAACAGCTTTAGAGTAATTTCCTCATTAAGTAATAATGTAACCTGGTCAGGAGCTTTTGCTAAGTGATAACTGTTTAGCTAGAATTAATTAAGATGTTTAGCTAATCTTCAGGGCTTTTTTAATATAAAAAGGGCTGGATGCATTAGAAGATGGCAGTGCCACTGAAGCATATCATAAAACAATGTAGCTGTATTGTTTTAATGTATGGTGTGAGCTGCTTCCAGCTCCTTAAGGGGGGAAATCAGGTTAAAAATTAAATAAAAATTAAATAAAAACTGAAGGAACATAAGGGCCATGCTGGATGAGGAAAAAACATTGAGCATTCTCTTTGTAACTGTGGCCCAATACAGACTGGCACTTTTTGGGGCTCGGTAGGGCTGGGCATCCAGTCCTACTTTTGGTGCCCATGTGCCATCATGCCACGCCCCCGTCCACACGGGGTGCATAACGATGACGCATGGGCATCCAAGCACTGAAACAGTGCTCACTGGAAGCGTCATCGTCATCCTTGACCGATGTACTACAATGTTTCCATTCCAGAGTGCATGAAGAGAGGCACTACGTGGACCCAACAACGTCAACTTTTCATAGAGAATCACAGGCCAGTTTTTTCCCCACTGTTTGACCCCTACAGAGTCTGGAAAAATTTTGTTTGCTTGTTTGTTATAGCCATTTAAAATATTGCTTTAAAGCATATAGTACCATAAAAATCCCTTCCATGGCTACCAATCAATTCCCAAAAGTTTCCTGAAATAAAAAGCAAAGACGGCAAGGAAGGATCCATTCTCATTCCCCTAGGAAGGGATTTCCAAAGTACGGGAGCATCCACAGAGAAGGCCCTTTCCCCTGTTCCCACCAAATATGCCTATGAAGCTGGCGGAATAGAGAAAAGTGCTTCCCTAAGGATCTTGGCACAAGGGCAGGCTTGTTTGAGAAGATATGATCTTGAAATAGCTTGTAACAGAGCCATAAAGGGCTTTTTAAGTCATAACCAGTACCTTGAATTGTGCCTGGAAACAGACCAGCAGCCATTGGAGCTATTGCAACCTGGGAGCTGTATGCTGCCTGTAACCAGCAATTGCTCACAATCTATATGCACCTCTTTTGGCCAGTTGGACCATGCCCCTCAGCTTGCATTTGGTAGCTGAGGGGCAGTACAGACGGGAGGCTCCATGCTGCTCTGTAAGCCCTGAGTCTGTGCTGCAGCATCCCCATGCTGCAGCACAGACGCGCCACAAAAAAAGACCATCTAGAGCAGCTTCTTTTTTGTAATGCCGGAAACAGGAAGGGGTGTTGCCATGACGCCACTTCCTGCCAGTGACATCTGGTTACTGTATGGAAGTGATGGCATCATGACCTCCCCATATGGATGGGAGGCCACTATGATGCCACGGTCATCATGTGCTAGGGTTTCAGAGCATGCGGATGCTGTGCACTCTGGAACCCTCGTATCAGTGGTGGCATGCTGCTTTTGGCCCATCTATCCCAGGCCTGAAAAAGTATACTGGGCTGTTAAATACTGGAAGAGTTCTCATGTATATGAAGAGATGGCTTGTCATATTATGAAACATAGCTGTTCTAATGGGAGAATCTTACTGGAAAAAGAATGAAGATCTTTTCTTTAGAATCAAGAACACAAGTTGGTGGCAAACTCTCCCTACCTTATGCAAGTTCTGTGCTCTTGCTGGAATCAATCTATATAATATGTATCGAGTTTATTGATTAATTGAAGGAGCCAGTTCATGTGATCTCTGTCCCTATGCATACTCCGCCGATTATGAATTGAGATTGCTTGGGTTCAGAGAGCATATTTACCCAACTTCGATGCTTATGTTCACTGAAAAGATAGTGGCCAAGAATCCTCATCAGTAATTTGTGGTAATTAGTGGGTGTATCTATGTGCACACATATATACAGTTTGGGATGGAGAGAAGTTTCACATCCATAATTATAGCACAGTGAAACCATTCTGGTCTCACATAGATAAAGAAAAATGTATTACTCTACCAGCAGTTAATATCAAATTGAAGCTATCTATTTAAGCACAGGCAGCCTAACAGTTGTATTTTTACCCCTTCAGTCCCCTTTTACTTCCCGTGGAGGCCCCCAAAGACATTCTCCAAATCCAGTTACTCAAACCTGCCACAAAACTGCTGCAGAATGTCATGGTTTTGCTCCCTCTACTCCAAAAACTGGAGGGAGAAAGTTGGGGGGGGGGAGCTGAAAATGTAAACAGAAGTGATGTCACTTCCCTTCTGGCTTTGATTTCCCAGGAGTTTACAACATGCTGGGATTGCTGGGTAAAAGCTGCCCCCCAGCACAGAGGTCACCCCAAATTTAAGGCAAGATGCTAACATTTGGGAGTAAAAATACCAAGTCTTCTCAGAATCTAGATGCTGTGGAATTATATTTTAAAAGACACTATTTGCCATTTGAATTTAAAACTGTTGTTACAATCTGAAGTAGCCATGGTGCCTACAGGCAAATGACTTATTCCCTTTCCTTTTTGCTGCCTGCAGTGTATATGGCCCAACTTAGTACACATTTCTTTCTGAAGTAAGAGGCTAAAATGATATATGGGAGTAATTTTAAAAAAATAAATTGGATCTAAACATACATTGGAACACACCGTACTTAGAAAAATAGGGCAGGGGTTTGTAAAAGACAAGCAAATTAACATAGCAGCTGCAGTTCCACTTATGAACAGCTAAAATTCAGTAGTAGTGAAGAATTTGTTTGAACAGCCTACCTGCCTGTTAGCCTGAATTACCAATGTACTTAAATAACTATTTGCATGAATGTTCTACTCGAAGGAGCACAGTAGGCTTCCACTTCCTCACAGTTAAAACATCTACATTTTGGAGTGCAGCATAAACACATCTTTACAATGACAACCCATCTCTGAGGTTATTGTACTTCCTTGAGTAGGTTGCACATGGGCAAATAATCTTATGGCTAAGACCTCTGCAATAATGCATGTGTCCATTTTCACAGAAAAGCTGACTTTTTGTGATCCTAGGTTTTTCAGGAAGATCCATAAAACAATTTTTCTGTCAGTAAAGTACAGCCATTTCATGCAACCATATTTGTGCAGAAAGAAATACTTTCCCCACCTAATTGGTTCCATCTGTACTTATATATGAATCCGTTCTTTTATAAAAATGAACAGAAGAATTCCAGCTTTCAAGTATTTGTGAAGTCCACCACAAAAAGGTGGAGGAACAAGTATAAATTGCCCCTGAATTTCCAAGATAAGTATTTGCAGGTTTCTAGTAGTCTTGAATTTTGCTCAGTCCTTCATTGAAACCTAAAAGACAGGCCTGTGGATTCAATACAGTATTTAAATAATGTTTTAAAAGCAAGCCATCTATGTAGGGCCACTGTTTCAGATTTCAGGGCAGCAAGAATAGCCACAAAGTGTAGGTATGCAACAACCTTTCTGCAAATTCCAGATAATCATTCATTTCATTAGATGGTAATATTTTATACCTTCTCTCAAGGATTACAGGATAAAATTTAAAAATGACAAAACACACCCAGCAGTGTAATCTTATGCATGCCTACAGTCACACTGAATTTAATGGTTGTTACTCCCAGGTAAGTGTGTATAAGATTACAGTGTAATTTTTAAAGAACATTTATTTTAAGATCATCTACATAACTGTCTAATGTTTCATACCTGGTAATAACCATGGCAGCACTCCTGGCAGGGTGGCAATTGAGCAAGAACAATCTATGTTATCAAGCCCACCTTGTGGTTGCATTACTTAGATAATGTACCTCAACCTCATGAGATCACACTATAGGGAAATGGCTCACATGTGGGTGTTTCAGGGTCTAGTTTCAGGGACTAAAATGAGCTTTTGTCTCGTGGTTCCAGAACAGCAGTCCTTCTCCCTCAAGCCACATTACAAACAACATCTGAAAGTGAGGGGGAGTTTCTAACACAGCTTGTGATATGCTAACACAGGTCTGCTTTTCAAAGGAGGGGGGAAATGTGAAGAAACCCTGCAGGGAACAAGTTAGCCTTTAGGCTTGCCTCATTCCTAGCCTTTATTGTTGTTTTGAGAAATTTGATACTGGATGAAGCGACACACTCCAAATGCAGTCTTGTTCCTTAAAATCTCAAGAGATTAAGATTGCTACCTTTTAAAAAGTGTTTCTTTTTATTATTATTATTTTCTTGACTTGAATGGTTTTCTTTTGTCACCCTTTTGTAATACTGGGAACATCCAAAACCCAAAATAATTTACAAGTGGCAATTATACAGACTGCTAAAGTTACATTTCCTATTACCATCTGGCTTCTCTTATCCTTACAAGCTAGACACTGGAAAGATAAGCAATAGAATTAAAAAGAATCTTTTGTTGATCTCGAGACAAATAATGATGGTATCATTATGAAAATGGAGCTTCTTTTTTTTAAAAATGTCACACATAATTGTGCATAGCCAGAGTTAAATGAACCGGTAAATGGATTGGCGTTAATAATTATATTGGATATGCATGCAACTTCAAGTATTAACTAATAAAAATGATTGATAATTTTTAGATAATTGTGTGAAAGAATATGAAAGAAGTTTTAACAAAATGTGACTTGTCGCCTTTTAGAAGAGTTAATTAAATACATGTTAAACATAACAATAATTTATTAGATCAGTGGGGGGTTTATGAATAAAATAAAATACCAAAGAAAGTAATTTGTATTTTTTTTAAAGAAACTACAGCAATGAGTGCCACAGACCTGTAAACATCCATCTTCATTCTTTATGTCTAGCTCTAGCTTATTTGGCTTTTTAGAATTTATTTTGGGTCTCACTCCCATTAATCTGCACAAAGAATCCTGCATTCGCTCCTCATAATAGGCTTCTTGCTGAGATGGCTGATAGCAGCCATGGTAAAATGAAACACTGAAATTACTGAACATTTCAAACCTTCTGACCCTATAGCGTTATGGAGACACTCAAGACTGAAGAAAAACACACTTCTGTTATTGTAATAAAGCCAAAAACATTCTTATCACCTTGAGCAAGAATGGGAGCTCTCAATCCAGGGAAGTGATAATTGCTTCAAATAATAGCTCTAATTTTCACAGGATATCAAACACATTTCAAATATCACCGTTGGTTTATAAAGGTACACTAGACCTCTAAAGCATTTCTTCCTAAACTTTTGATACTTATGTGGCACACAGTTTAGAGTGAATATTGGCAATGTGTACATGTAGTGATGTCACTGAGACACATATGTATTTATATACATTTCCTCTCTCAGTGGATTGTAATGCTGGCTTCATATAATATTTCGATTTCCAAATTCTCCTCTTGGTCAGATTATAATAGAATTCAGATATGAATTCACCTCTTTCCTCAGCCTGAACGACCATCCAAAATCCCTTTCTCCTCCCTTAGTGTCTGTTACTATGATGTCAGAAGGAGGAAAATCTCTCTCAGATTTTTTTTTTTTTTTTTTTACATGTAACTAGCAGGAATGTAGCTTTTCCAAGGACTACTGTGCTCACCATGGTCATTTTAAGCAAAAATACACATATTTTATCTAATTGGCCTGACACTTTCTACATACTAGCATGGCAAGCACTAAAGAAGTGAGAAGATAAAATTTCCTTCCCCTTGCTACAAAACAGCAAGAGTACTCAGATAAATGGGCTGGAGAAAAGTGGAGACGCAATTTGGAAGTTCAGGAAGATGGGGACACTGAGACAAATGGAACCTGCAACCAACGGGATCTAAATTAATGAGTCAACAGAATCCAAATCAATTTAGATTGATTTGAATTTTGTCCAGGTATTTCTGAGGCATAATCTAAGCCTGTCCTATTGAACCTTTAGGAAAGTTATCCACCAGTCTGTCCTTGGAAGTCCCTATTTATTTTTTTGGGTATTATTTAGATGAACTTATTTTGGAGGTAAAACTATTGCATCTTTGTACTAGAGGGAAGTGGTTGAAGGAGAAGTGGCAGTAGAGATGTGGCACACTAGGATTACAAAACACACAGGTCTAAAGACCAGAATGTTGTAGCATAGCTACTAATTATTCTAGATAATGGCTATAAGATTTTGCTTGACCATTGAGGCTTCTGGAGTCATGGAGCATATCAACATGATCCACTGTGACTTGTCAGAACAGTATACAAAGAGGACCTCAGCTTTAGGCGAATTCCTCCCCTTGCAATTGGTTACACCCCCAGAGTCTGTCACTCTAGGTCTTGGGATTCCTGGTGTAGATCTTTTTCTTCAGCAGAAATTGATGCAGAATTTTAACAGAATTTAAGGAGCCCTTGTGGCACAGTGGTTAAATACCTGTACTGCAGCCACTCACTGAAAACCATATGGTTGTGAGTTCAACACGAGTGAAAGGGCTCAAGCCTGACTTAGGCTTGCATCCTTCCAAGGTCGCTAAAATTAGTACCCAGATTGTTGGGGGCAATTAGCTTACATTTGTAAACACTGTTAGTTCAGTATGAAGTGGTATATAAATGAAGCTGTTTTGTTTGTTATGATGTGAGGCATGTCCTCTTATGCTGAGAATATGAAGCCATATTCCTAAGGGGCTCAACAGAAGCCTGTTTTTATTTCTGACAGAGGCTGCAGCAAGCAAATGGTATGGCCTCTATCAGGACTATAAAGATCCTGCTGGTGCACTCGCAGGCAGCAATAATGCATGTACAGCGGGGCAACGTTTTGACACTGCGCCGCACGTGTGTCATCATGGCAGCGCCCATGTGGATGGGGCCAAGCCATGATGCCACCACCAGTGCGCACTATGGCTTGGGAGCATGCGGTCACTCCGCACTCCCAAGCCCTAATATTGGCCCCAGACCACTGCTTTCTGGCAGTCTGTACCAGGCCTAAGTCCCGAGGGGAACAGGCTGTACCCTGTTCACCTACCAGCATGCTCATCGTCCTCTTAGTGGCTGTGTTTTCCTTCCCAGGGGAATTTTTGGCTTAGAAAAGGGAAGGGAGGTAAGCTGGATGCTTCAGAACTCCAAATGGAATTGAGCAAGAGAGTGGTCTTCTCTTCGTAGACTGAAAACTCCTTGATTCTGGATAGAAGAATTGTAGCATCGATGTTATTCTTTTCAGGAAATGCTGCTTTGAATTTTTGTCCTAGTCCTATTTACAGTACAGCAGCCATGGCAGTCTGATTTAATTTCTGAACAGTCCTTCCTATAGAATACTCCAAATTACACAGCAATTGTATATTATTTTCACCAAATTTGGAAATATTCTTTTGCAGAATATGTGAAACTGTGATCCAAGCAAAATCAAACAAGTAAGAGATAGCACTGATTTGAAGTGGGAGAGATTTAAGTACACACATAGCCTTTCCCATTGAAAACAGCAAATCATAAAAGTAGTTAATTTGGGATAGACCTTACCCTAAATTTAAAATGAAGAAGAATGAAAGAATTACAGTTATCTTAACTGCCCTGCCCTCTTGTGTCTGATAAAGGACAATAAAGATAGAAAATAGATCCTATGCATAAAAATAGCTATGATCTATTTATGTTGCTAAAACATAAATGTTGGAACCTGTGTACAGCACCAGAATTGTTAATAAAAATAGCTGTCTGCAAGGAAGTGAGTCTATAAGGAACTTGTGCCAGATGCTCTAAATGAAATTGTGTTACTCTTCCCAATAAGCTCAGAACAATAGAATGAATACAGATTTATCATTCCAAAGCGAGATCAAGGACAGTTCTATTGTGAAACGTTTCTCCCTAGCAGTGTATAATGAAAAGGATGTGCATTGTGTGAGAGCAGAAAATATCATTACAAATCAACTTAAATGCTGATCTCAGTACAGACAACAAACAAAAGGCAGTTAGAGGATATACTATCAAAGACTTCACGGACTCTGTTTTGTGTGTGTTTAATTTACAAAAGTATAGTACTTTAAGACATACCACACTGCAGAAATGAGAAACATTACTTGACCCTTAAACAGACTTGTTGGCCCGAGAGAACAAATCCACAGAAATAGCATAGTAGAACCAAATAAGGCTGAGATGAAACTGCTCACACTTGTAAACACTTCTTAACCAAAAGTTGTTAGTTTGACAACTGCTCAGTATTCCCAATGAAAATGTTTGATTCTTTGATTATGTTGTTCTCTTTTGCTCTTATTTTGAATCAATGGTGTTTTCCCTCAGTGACATCATCACATAAACAAATCTATTTGGCATGCTGACACTATTTCATTCTTATGGTCCTTGATTACTTAGGAGGATGTGCATGTCCTCAGAGACATAATCACAAAAAGAAATATAATTCATTTCATAACATGGTGACACTATCTCGTTGTTATGGCCTTTTTAGTTAGGATGATGTTATTTAGTTATTTAGATTATTTAGGATGATGTGTATTCATCAATCAAGAAGGATAAAGTATCAGAAGACAGTGGACAAACAGCACTGAAGCAGTTCACCTAAGAATAACCCAGTTCCTGAACTAGGATACATCATGCTTTAGGGAGGAACTGATTATTCTGGGCCCAAGGTGGAGGAATCATAAAATCACAGAGTTGAAAGAGACCACAAGAGTCACCCAGTCCAGCCCTTTGCCATGCAGGAACTCTCAGTCAAAGTATACCAGACAGATTGGCATCCAGCATCTCTCTAAAGGAAGGAGACTCAACCACTCTCCAAGGGAGTACATTACACTATTGAACAGCCCTTACTGTCAGGAAGTTCCTCCTAATGTTCAGGTGGAATCTCTTTATCAGGATAAAAGGCCATGGCACCCATTGCTGCAATGTTAAGCATGGGATAGTGAACCCGCAGGTTTATTTGGTTCTGTCTCCACCTATTCTTTGGATCTGACTATTGATTTGGGTTTAAGCTGAAATTGCAGCAGCACAGGCCTACCCATGTCCTCAGGATTTTAAAATATTTCATAGGAATAGTTTACAGTCTGTGGTGGTTGGGGTAAGTGTGGGTGTGACCTTTCCTTTGAATCTCTACAGGTCTAGTTCACCCAGAAGGGCTTTTCCAGGACTCATAAGCCCTAATGTGGTAGCCTCTTCAACCCCAATTGGCTTCCAGAGGGTTAACAGGCCCTCTATCCTACTCAACAGGTTTAGCAGGCTCTATTCAACGTTGTACACCGTTAACCCCTGATCAAGCTTCCACAGACCTGCTGGAACCCATTTCAGACTTCTGCAGATCTCGTGGGCCCCATATAGACCTTTACACACTTCTTAAATGGGTGTGCCATATCTGACTTGTCCAGGCCTCCTTGTACACCTTGTAAGAGCCCTGGTGGTGCAATGGATAATTGCCTATACTGCAGCAACTCACTCACAAACCACAAGGTTGTGAGTTCAGTAACAGCCAGGGGCTCAGGGTTGACTCAGCCTGGCATCCTTCTGAGGTCATTAAAATGAGCACCCAGTTTGTTGGGGACAATTAGCTTACACATTGTAAACTGCTTAAGGAGTGCTTAAGTGCATTGATAAGTGGTATAGAAATGTACTTGCTATTGCTATTCCTTTTTTTTAAAATTTTATTGCTATTCCTATTGGCCCTGCATAGGCCTCCACTAAGCCCCT